>NC_133030.1:10379464-10698928 GCF_048771995.1 Taeniopygia guttata
ACCTGGAAAGACAAGGACAAGAGAAAAGGGGAAAACTGTAACAACCACAGCCCCAGGCTCTCGAGGAGCCACAGTGGGAGCTTGTCCTCCTGCCATTCCTATCCCCTGGACGTTTAGGAGAGGAGGGAGCTGAGTCTGTCAGGGCATTCCAGAGACAAAAGCCATGGCACCAAGGGCAGGACTTGGTGACGGACACCCCAGTGCAAGTTGAAGGATGTGCTGCCATTTCGCTCCCATCTTTGTGAGAAATGCCCTTCTTGCAAACATGGAGGACCACGTTCTATTTCTGACTATGTTAGGGTTTTGGTTTGTTTTTTTTTTTTTTCTTTTGCACAAGCAGTAATGCAGGGAGTTTTTATATTTATCCTTAGGTAATGCTATCGACGTTGGTGTGCATTAAGAAATGCAGGTACTTAGGACAATGTTGCTAGGGATATTCTCTGGGAATCTGATCTTAGCCTATCAATTAGTTAATGAAATAAAGGTAAATTTGAAGTAATAATAATAATGCTTATTGAACTATTTTGGAGAGCCGGGTTTGAAGGTCCATGGGGTAACTCGCTAAATGAGATGCAAAATCAGTATTCCCTCGCATTTCATAAAGCCTATCAGACTGACTTGCTTGCCAAGGCTGGGTTTAACTCTGTGAGCCTGAGCTTTGGAGTCCCAAAGGCGTGGCAGGGACTTGTGGCAGCCTGCTGTGTGCCCCCGACCCTCCCCGGGGCACCGCTGCCTCTGGAAACATCAGCACAGGGATTCTGGGCAGTGCTTTCTTGGCAGCAGCAGCAGCAGCACAATTCCAGAGATTCTCCCAGCAGGTCCATGGTCACAGAGCATTTGTTAAATGCCCTGAGTTAATGAGCACACAGAGAGCTCTAGTGACTCTCACTGCCCTGCCAAGCATTCACACGCTGCTGTTGCTGAGGAAATTCCCTTTTCCCCGATGTTTCAGCACATCCCTGTCCCAGCCTGGCTTTTCCTTGTAGCCCTCTGGAGCAGAAGGGAGTGCTTGCACCCATGTTTCACAGCCAGCTTTTCCCACAGACTTTCTGCTGTTGGCTGGCACTTCCCAGAGGCTGTGCCAGAGGAGTAAATCCCAAATGCATCCCACTTACTGTCTTCAGTGGAAGCTTTGTCTGCACTGGGCCTACAGGACCAGACCATCAGCTAGTTACAGGAATTTTCCTTTGTCTTAAAATCCTCTGTCTTTTGTACAAAGAGCTTTCCCCTAAAGTATAAGTCTGAAATCCTTACTTACCATGACTAGCTAAATGCCATCAGTACAGCTCTTTTTAAGCATAATATGTTTTTGTTTTGCTTTGTCAACCTATAAACTGCACTTCCAAATAATATTGGTGCAATTAACCTAATTTCTTTTATTGCTTTGTCTTGTCCATGGCACTTGCATTATAAAATTGAAAAAGAAAATAAAAAGGAAAGATTTCTTTAAAGTCTAACTACTGTATGGTTTGTTACAAAACCAAACTGTTTTTTCTTTTTTTCTTTCTTTTTTTTTTCTTTGCCAAACTAATTTAAAGATTAATGCTAGAACTTTAAAAAGAATGCCATATATAGCTTTTGATATATTTATTTGTTTTAAAGTATGTGATAAACTTGATATTTTTCTGTAGTCTGTCCAAAGAAGGTACCAAAAGAGAAATTATGTGGAAGAAAGAAAATGGTATTAACCAAATATTCTTGAAGCTTATTTAAAATATTGATCCAACCAAAGATTTTTATTAATAAAGGGCTTATATTTTGTTAACTCTTGTTTCTGTTGTATTTTGACTTGCAGGAATGTCACTA
This sequence comes from Taeniopygia guttata, assembly GCF_048771995.1. Classification (NCBI taxonomy): domain Eukaryota; kingdom Metazoa; phylum Chordata; class Aves; order Passeriformes; family Estrildidae; genus Taeniopygia; species Taeniopygia guttata. Next base: position 10,381,271 of record NC_133030.1, read on the forward strand.
TTTTTAAAATTTGTACCTTATGATAGCATGTTGCTGTAGGGCCAAATCCTGCCTGATTTATTCCCACATAAATGTAATGCCTGGTTAGTAAGTGTTTACCAGATCAGGCCCACTGACTGCAATAGGACTGCGGAGAAATCAAACAGAATTCTGTCCACACATTTTGTTGAAAACATGTTCTTCCTCTCATTCCTTGGTAGCCCAAAAGATCCAGGAGAAAGCCAAACTGCCTATTCTGAAGAGAAATCTTAGGGATGGTTCTCGAAGGGGATTTAATCTGTAAATACTGACCTAAAAGTGTTCCCAACTTAATACTGACATTCCTGTAAATGGTGGAACTATATCCTGAACACATACTTATCTGAATTTTTCATTATTTGCTGAAATCATGGAATAGTAACAGTTGCTTATACTTTATTTTGTACAGTAAATTGTTTGAAATGGAATTTTGTATATAAAAATCTGTATTACTACTTAGATATCTATAAAATTCTTTCATGGAATCATTTTTTAAGAAAAGCAAATATATACTAAATCTGTTTTATTTTGTTGGGTTTTTTCCTTTTTCTTTAAACACTTATTTGAAATAAGTTATTTGAAATAAACTTTAATATCCAGGAGTTTCTCCTGTGGGACAGGTTCTGTTCCCAACTCTCCTTGTGCTCTGAGTAAACAGACATCTCCCTAAAAATGTCCCAGGTAGGTCTGGTGTTTGAGCTGCTTTAGAGACCCACTTGGAGATGAGTGAATCCCACCTGAAATCCATCTCCAGGAGCACAAAGGGAGGTTTTGGCTGCAGAATGGCTCCACTGTGGCTGTCACATTTCCATTGCCCCGAGGGAGCTGTCCAAGCAAAGCTGGCCCCAGAACCTCACCTGATGATTGCAATTTTTTTCTCCCTCTCCCATTTAACTGTCGTGTGAGAAGGCAAAGCACAAAGCTTCACACCAACCTTCCTTTCTTTGATGGAAAATATTAATGCTCCCAGTCAGGAAATTTAGCTTAGAAGGTGAGAATTGTATCCTGAGAGAGTGGATATGGACACCACAAGCAGGTAAACCACAGTCTAGCTGGTAACTGTGTGGGATTGTCAGTTATTAAAGACAGAATAGTACATATAAGCTCAGTAGATGTAAGATAATGCCATCCAGAAAACCACTTCCACTCTGGTTGTGGTATTTTTCCTGAAGGTTTTTCATATTTGGGATGCAAAAAAAAAAAAGTTTGCTTTTAATAATAGCAAATTTGAGGCAGGATTGTGCTAGAAAGGATTTACTGGAATAGAGGGGGGGAAAAAAAGAAACATAAAATAGGGAAGCAGGAATCTGGAAGTGATCAAAGAATACCTGCACATGCCTTGATGTGACTCACAGTGACCAGGTTTAATGAAAGATAGCTAGCAAACCAAATATTTAATTTGTGCAATTACAAAGCTGAATTCAGTGTTGGTATGACACCATGTCCATGACATGCAGTTAGCCTGTTCTTGGCATGCTTCTGCCTCAAAACCATAAGCACAAAAACATTTCCCAGCCTGGATTTGATCAAAGAAAAACAAGTGTCAAACCCAACATCTTAATGTATTGAAGAGGAAAGTCATGGCATCCATTTGCTTGGTCCAAGAGAAAATGCAGACCTTGGGGAAGATTCCTGCTGGAAATGGCTGCAGGGGACATTTCTGAATTATTGCTGAATCACTGATTGCTGTTTGCTGTGCAAGGTTGGTAGCAAAAACACAATATCTGTCAGTGCATCCAAGGAGGAAGCTGTTCCCACCCCAAGTGCTGTCAGTGTGAGTCTGAATCTCCTGGATTTCCATGTCATTGTGTTTCCAAGATACTGTCCTACAAATATTTTGCAGTCTTAAATAGCTTAAGGGTGAATAAGTCTCACATCAAGGCAAAGACACATTTCTATTTTTAACCCCCCTACGCTTTCTGGTCCTGAGCTGTTAATGATCTTTTTGGCTGTTGTGATTTCCAATAAGCAATAATAATTCACTTTTCATCTTGATTCCTCCAGAGTCTGACCTCTCCCAGAGCTCTGTACATCACTTGAGTGCATTTGTATTTTCCTATGAAGTTTTCAGAGTAAACAAGTTCTCTTCCTCTTACCACTGAAAAAACCCCGTCTTAAAATTTATATGAATTCCATTCAAACTCTGGTTCAATTCTTTGCACATTTGAGCACTATTTATTCCATAACCAAACACAACATGCCATTTTTAGTATAGCAGAGAAAACCAAAGTTCTTTTTTTAACCTTCTTTTTTTAGGCCTTTCTGAAGAAAAAACTAACTATGAATGTGGCTTCTTTTGAATTTTAACTCTATCCTTAATTTTTATGGCTATGTGGGCCACCTGGAGCCAAAGAAAATATTTCCATTGATTCCCTTCAGTATGCTTTTCATGAGGTTCAGTAGTACTTATTGAGTGATTGGTTTCACTTTGGAGAAAATAAAAACTCCTGACAAATTTTGTAGGTTACTTTTCTAACCTTTCAGTGTCAGCTAAAGCTAAAATAAATCAATGCAGATGCGTTGTGAGAGCAGAAAAGAGCTGGGTGCACCACTGAGCTGGTTACCATGAGGCAAAGGCCTTTGAAAATCCAAAAATATTGAAGATTTTGATGTTATAGCTTTCATCTGGCTTAGTATCATCTCTGGAAAAAAAAATTCATGCCAAAACAGGAAATATATCTGTTTAAATAACCATGAGAAACAAGAATCAAAATACAAAATATTTAGCAGAGTATTTGGGCTGAACAAGCTTAAGTGTAACAAAGTCCATTTTTCAGAGCGAGAGGCATGTGGTTAAGCAATTTATAAGAGAAGAAAAGGCTATTCCCTATTTTTTCTTCTAAATGAGAAAATAGTTGTTATCTTCTCTAGCTGAACTATGAGAAGGAGCTAAGGAAAAGGTGCAAAGTAGGGAAGAGAGGAAGAAAAGGCTTTTGTCAGCTGTTCCCAGACCTAGGTTAGCTGACAGCCATGGAGTGGATTTTTCTGAAAAGAGGATTGATTGCCCTTGCAGGTGGGTGATGGGGCAGCCTTTGCCAGTGTTCCCATCCCAGCCATGCCAAGCCAGGCAATACCGTGGGTCTCATGTGGAGATGGAAGCTGCAAGGTTTTGGTCCTGTGGGAGGAATGGAGCTTGTGAGCCTAGAATTCCCCTCTGTCCTGGCAGCAGTGTGTAATCACAGGAACAGCTCACATTTCTCAACATTTTAATCTCTGAAATACATCTCCAGGTAAAGAAGGAAGGTAATTGCAAGAAGTTAGCCAGCAAGTGGGGAAGCAATAAATCCTAGCAGGCCAGACTGCTCTCGGTTTACTGCAAGAGGTCGTGTCTGTGCCCCACATGTCTGCAGACTGGTGGGTTCTGACTCCTGGAACTGTTTGGGCATTTTGCTCTCCTAAGGCACTGCTGGGAGTGGAAAAGGGGAGTTGTGAGCAGGGAAGGTATGGTGAAACTCCTGTGAGCAAATCAATATGAACTTCAGCTCCATCTTCATCTTGTTTTCAAAGAGAGAAAGAAGTAAAAGTGAAAGGCAGTTCTGAACTTCTACTGAACCTCTTCCCTTTTGCCTCTTTGCCTTTGGCTTAAACCAAGTTTCTCCACCTCTTTATGAGGCTTGCCTTTTAGAGCTGCTGAGCTGAAACTCTGGGGCTTCTTGGGAATAAGAAGGGGCAACTAATTAATCACTGCCAGGTTTAGATGCTTGGCAAAGATGTAGTACAGGCTCCCCTTCAAAAGATTCACTCCAAAACTGGTGAAGAACAGCAAAGTATGGTTAGACGTGTATTTGAGTGATCAGAGAGAGTGAGTTTGGGGCTGACCCTATGCTACAAGTAATTTAATTTTGGTTACATTACACAAGGGAAAAAAAAGAAAACTCACTCTGTGGCTTTTTTGGTACCAAGCTGTGGCATTTGCAACTTCCTCACTTCTTCTGAAGTATACAGACAGTAAGGGAAATAAATAAATGCTATATATTGTATTAGATTAATCCACCCTTCTCTCAGGAAGTCACGCTCCCTTCCTGACTTTTCATCTCTGGGAACAAATGTAACAAGTTTCCCACATGTTTGTGTATGAAAATGGACTCCAAATTGTGGTTTAGGACTAGCTGGTACCTGGTTCTGACCAGTGCTAGTCAGCACTGTGGACTAGATCAAATAACAGCATTTCTTCAGAAAGCAGAAAACAATACTTCCTCCCCAAAGAATCAAGGGAGAGGGACAACGAAACCAGATTTGCTTTCTTATTTATTATATCTAAATTCCTGTGAGTAATTCACCCAGTCATATCCTGTATCGCTTAGTGGCCACGTAAAACTATTCATGTTTTAAAACGAAATAACTAGATAATAACTGCACTGTGGTTGAGCAGACAAGGCACTCCCTCTCTAATAGGACTTGAGTACAAAACTTGCACCTTCCAAATGCCAGGACAGTGACTCAGATGGAAAATACTGCATTGGCATGTTCTGAAAAGAATGAAAATCGCAGATATCTAAGGCAATGTAACAATGGGGATCGTTTCTAGGAAATAACCCCAACCTCTTGACTTGTCATTATCTCCAGTCACAGCAGTGAGTTCACAATACCTGAGTTTAACTCAAAAATCAAATAAGTGTGACCAGGGCCACCCATTTTTATTTATTAAAGCAAAATTTCAGTACCTCTGAGAGACATTTAGGTATTTTCTGGTCTTTGAAGAGGCCACTCTGCAGTCTGGATGCAGGGACAGGGTTGGGAAAAAGTTTTCATTTTTCACCAAGTCCAAAGCAGAATATGTTGGTGCAGAAGAGATAAGAGCTGAATATTCACAGTTAAAAAAAAAAAAAAAAAAAAAAAAGATAAATCCCTGCTGCCATCATTTCAACTGCAATGCTCTGCATCAAGCAATGGAGTGCTGCTCTTCAGTAAGGAAAGGGTAAGAAAACCTTTCCTTGAGTGGGAGGATGAAGTCCTGTGGTACAGAACTAATTACATGCTCGTAAGAAATACTCTGAAGTGGTGCAAAATGGATCAATTTTCTGCAAAATAATTATTTTTGTTATCATAACCTTTATTTTATAGCTGCTTGGAATATTTTTTATTTTCTAATACAGAGAAAAAGATGGAGAATTAAGAAAATCACCTAAATTTACAGAAAATAAATGTTATTGTGGTAAGTATTTACCTTTCCATGACTTTATCTGGTTTAGGAACTGGCAATACAGCAGCTCAGGAAAATAAAGAAAAAATTGTACATACTCTGCAGAAATGAATTAGTATTAGCTTCCAAGCCTGGCAATCAGAGCTGCTGGATTATTTCCCTGCATGAATAGCAACTTCCAGTTTGGATCTTAATTTGCCTTGCTTTGCCCTCAACCAGTCACAGAGCAGGAACTGAACTGAATAGAAATAGAAAGGGCCCCAAAAGAGATCTAATGATCAGTCACTGTTATTCGGGGATGTTTTGTCATTTCACAATGACATTCCTCTACAACAACCCTTGTTCTCTCTCTTCTCTGTTCTTTTGTTCTTCCAAGTGCAAAATTGATGTTGCAGAGTTTAAGTAATAAATATGGTTTAGAGGAATGAGATGTGCTGGGCTAATATATACACACAGCTTTATTGACATGAGAAATGTTTGTTTGAATGATTTCATACTTCCATGGTATGATGAAAATTCACTACAAAAATAGGTAAAAAGTCAAGTCAGAGGTTTTTAGCTGGAGCAAATAAACAAAAATCTACAATTTACCCTTCCCCTAAAGTTAAACTAACTTCTTCTGCCAACAATAACACAACAGAACTGTATCAACAGAATTATATCAACACTTCTGCTGTTTCAATATTAAGTTCAAGCATCTGTTAAAAACTTATTGCTTGTTGTTGTTGTTACTTGGCCAGATCTTTTATCTGTTTACAACCTAGTCATGCCAGAGTTCACTCTCTTTTCAGTACTTATTTACTTTTCCCACACTCTGCTTCTAATTTTCTCTCTCAACCCACAAAAATTTGACATTTCTTATGGGCCCTTTTGTCACGGGACAATTTTCTCTTAAGATCCTCATTCTCTTCACAAATGAATTTCTTTACCAGAGCACTTCTTTCTAGACTGGATGTTATAGCAACAGAGGGGTGATAGCTGGCAAAATAAACACATACAGATCCATTCATTCACAAAAGAAAATACAGAAACAGTCTTCTCTTTGCTGAAAATGTTTATTGTAGGGTTTTGAAAAAAAATGGGTGAGAGGCATTGGATAAGTACATTAACAGATTTTATGGAATCAGTTTATTCAGCGTAGGAGTAAAAAAGCAAGCAAGCAAATTAAAAACCTCTTGCAGCCCAATTCTGCTAGTAGGGAGAGGGTTGCTTTTTTATGCAAAATCTCCCCTTATCTTGAAGACAGCAAAGAAAAAAGGAGATGCCATGAATTCCCTTGGAAGACAAGAGTAGGTATATTAAAAGAAGTGTACAATCACCTGGGCCTCAAAAGAGAAACAGTTCCTCAGCACTGTCTGTGCCAAGGTGTTTGCCCAACCTGTCTCTCAGAACTGTCAGGATAAGGATTTTAAATCCCCCCTGGGATATGTGCTATTGGATTGCATGGGAAATTAAATAAATTAGCAAAGCTGCTTCACTTAAAAACACAGCAGCTCCTAAACACTCCAGTTTCTCTGGACCAGTTGAATGTCGCCTGCCTCGGCTGGAGATAAATGAAGGATCTTCCCGAGTTTCCACACAAACACACCTCAGTCATCCATAGCTCAGGACAGCCCCACACTTTGCCATTTTTGCAGTCCCCAAATGCGTGTTTTTGCCCGAATGTCCTGATGACTGACACCTCCCCGAGGGCTCTGCTGAAATGAATCTTTTCACACTCTTTGCCGTGCTCCTCCAGCAAGGACCGCGAAGTCAAAGCTAAGTCTGAAGCACTCCCAGGCTTCGAGCTCCCTCTGCAGTATTTTGCAAGGACTCGTCTTGTCTCAAGAAACCTGAGGATTATTTGGTTAGGAACCAGATCATTCACAGCACTTAAATTTCTGGGAAACTTCCACTGAAATCAGAGCTGCCCAATAAATAATTTCTATTAAGTTTTATTCTGACACAGAAGTGCTTACAATCTGTTAGGCACACCTAATACTTTCTTTGCCAAAGCCCCAGAAACTGCTTTCAAAGGAAATCACTGGAATAAAGCAATTTATTGTTTGGGTTATTTTCATCAGTGAATACATCCAAGTCAGATTCAGATACAATAAAAGACCCTGCTTAAGCACTCTGCCTTCTGATAGGAGTGAATTTAAAAGCATTTAAGAGTCTTGATTAAACACTGATTTGTGTCTTTCAGTTTCACATTTGTTACTAATTTAGACACCTTTGTAATTAAATAAATGTGCAGTGTCACTTTCACACTCCTTGTACCTCAGTGCTGAATCTGGCCACCAGGTTTTTATGAACTGATTAAAATCTCAGTTGATGTTGTTTTCAATTGCATGTCAGGGTATAGAGAATAAAGGTATAAACTGAGCTGATCTGGACTTCTCTCATGTATATTTGTTTCTGAATTAGTTGGCTGCCATCACCAAGCACCATGTGATTTGATCCCTGCTGTTTTGTAGAGTCACCTTCGCTGGCAAAATTAAAAAGAATTTTTATTTAACTGGATTTTATACTTTATATACTATTACAAGGGTTACTCCTGCTTCATTGATGCACACACAGCAAGTCTATTTCTCCTATGCTACTCTTTTTGTTAATGTCTCTCCCTGAGTTTAAAGTATATTCAGGGCTGCAAAAAAAATATATACTTCTTAAATCAGGCACATCTTGTCCCAGCTCAGATTCACAGTGGCAAATCCTCTCACTCTTTGCTTTACCATGAGACCCCGTAACAAGTTAATTCCCTCCAGTTTGCAGCATTTAGGGAATAAGCAAAAATATCTAGTGGGTTGATCTAAGGAGGGCTTGTGCCTGTGGGAGTTTTAGAAATGTTTTGGGGGTTGGTCTTCATGTTGGAATGTGAGAGTGGAGACAGAGATGAGAAAGATGATAGTGTTTAAGTCCATTTATCAGTCAGAAACCTTTCTGTGATGAGAGAACATAGGTATATGAGTGTGTTGTAAGAATAATAAATTAAAGTATGCTGGAAATAACTTACGAACAGGGTAACTTGGGGAATCAACATGCCAGTGCTCATGGAAGGAACAAGGAAATCTCTGAACTATCTACATGTGCTGAGAAGAAAAGCCAAAAGGCACCTGATTTTTCCCATTTAAGAAAAGTTCACAACCTTCCACCTTATGTAAGAGTCACCTCTAAGATACAGGGACTTAACATTTGCCCTATTTCTTGCCTTTTAAAGGTCGGGAGGTACTTTGTGTCCCAATCAATCTTTGTGAGGAACAAAGGCCAGGCTGCACACCCTGTCCTTCCAGGGAAAGGCTGAGGGTCTCTGGGGGCAGCGGGGGCCACACAGAGAGGGCAGAGCCTGCTTTCCTGGGCAGCTGTCAGGCATGGAAGCCATGGGAATGGCATCTCTTTGGGAGCAGGGCTCCATTGGGGCCTTTCTAGCTCTTGGTGGAGAAAGCCATTTATAGGGTCATAGAACCATGGAACAATCAAGGTTGGAAAAGACCTCTAAGATCATTGAGTCCAGCCATTAACCCAGCACTGCCAAGTCCACCACCATGTCTGAAAGCACCACATCTGTATGTCTTTTAAATCCCTCTAAGGATGGTGACTCCACCACTTCCCCATTTCAGCCTGTTCCAATGCCTGTTCAACCTTTCAGTGAAGAAATGTCTCCTAATATCCCACCTAAACCTCCTGTGGTGATTTTCCTCTTATCCAGCCCCATTTCCTTGGGAAAAGAGACCAACCCTCTCCTGTCTCCATGCTTGTCTCAGTGAGCTGTGGTGAGCCAGAAGGTGCCCCCTGAGACTCCTCAACCCCAAGCTGAACCTTTCATCCTTGTGCTGCGTTCCTTTTTACCTTTTGAAAAAAAACCACCACAGAGATTAACCCTTATCAGGGTAGGTGCTCACAAGATGTCCAATGATTTAATATTAAACAGGAAATCTACAGTTCCCTGACTTCAGGCTTAGACTGGTGAAGTCACACCTTGAGTCTTGTGTCCTGGTCTGGGTTCCTTGATTCAGGAAGGCCATTGAGGGGTTGGAGCATGTCCAGAGATGGGAATGGAGCTGGGGAAGGGTCTGGAGTACCAGGAGAGGCTGAGGGAGCTGGGAAAGGGGCTCAGCCTGGAGAAAAGTGGGCTTGGGGGGGGCCTTCTGTCTCTGCACAATTCCCTGACAGGCAAGGGCAGCCAGGGAAGGTCAGGCTCTGCTTCCAGGGAACAAGTGACAGAACAAGAAGACAAAGTCTAAGCTGCACAAGGAGAGGTTTAGGTTGGATATTAGGAAGAATTCCTTTGCAGAAAGGGTGATGAGACATTGGAATGGCCTGCCCAGAGAGGTGGTGGAGTCACTGTTCCTGAAAGTGTTTAACGAAAGACTGGATGTGGCTCTCAGTGCTATGCTCTGGTTGACATGGTGGTCTTCAGTCAAATATTCGACTCGATAAGCTCCGATGTCTTTCCCAAGCGAAGTGATTCTGTGATTCATTGATTCAGCGGCTCTGTGACTCTGTGACCTGACCACAGCTGAGGCGCTGAGGTACCGGAGCTCCTCCGAGCTCGGCTCCAACCCACGCTCTGCACTCAGCAGCACCAGAGAAGCCGGTTCGGCCCGGGAGGTGCTCGGTGCAGAGTCTCCCCAGCGCCCTGTCAAGCGGCGGCGAAGGAACAAACCCCTCCCCTCACGGGCGGCGGCGCGGCCGCCATCTTGGGGCGGGGGCGGGAAAGCCGCGCTGTCACGTGAGTTCCGGACGCGGGCCGGTGTCGTCCCGGTACCGTCCGTGCACCGTCCCGGTACCGTCCGTGCACCGTCCCTTCGGGGCCTCTCCGTGTTCCCGGGAAGCCAAAGAGGAATGGCTTTCCCCTCCAGAGGGTTGGGACAGGACGCCGAAGTCCCCCCCGCGCGGCCTGTGCCGGGCGCGGGCCCCAGCGGCGTGGATCGTTTCCTGAGCCTGCAGCTCTCCATCTCCTTGGGCCTGTCGGACGCGGAGCTCGACGCCATGAAGTTTCTCTGCCGCGACAAAATTACGAAGGGAAAGCTTGAGAAGGTGCAAACGGGCCGGCAGCTCTTCATTATCCTGATGGAGCAGCAGCTGATCGCGCGCGACAAGCTGGGATTCCTGAAAGAGCTGCTGCAGCACATCAGTAGGGACGATTTGCTGTCACTAGTGGTGCAGTTCGAACCGGGAGAACTTCATGTCCAGGCTGATCAGCCAGATGAGCACGAGAAACGTAGGTGGATTTTTATATATATAGAGGGGTTTTTTAAAATTTAGTTATATCCCTGAATATAGGGCTCCCCAGCAACCCCAGTAAATGTGTACACAAACGTCTTTTGGGGTGGAATTTTCCCCCCTCTTTTTTACCATACTTTTGTTTTATCTTTTGGGATTCCAGGTGTATCCAGTGGCTTCTGTAGAACTTTCAGTATGTGCGGTGCAACGGGAGTAGTGGCATTTTGCTGAAATGAAACCAACAACTTCTAAACTTTTTATTGAGTTTCTTAGTAAATGCATAGCTAACTTGATCTGCTTCTGCTGTTTCAGGTCTTCTGAAGGCAGCTTTTGATGTCATTCATGACAATGTTGGGAGAGAATGGAAGAAGCTGATGCGAGAACTTGGGCTGCCAGAGGTGAAGCTGGACAAAGTGGAGGCAGCCCATCCTTTTAATTTGGAGGAAGTGGTTTTTCAGGCACTTCAGGAGTGGCAGAAGTGGAAGGGGAAGGATGCAAAGGTAGCTGACTTAATAAAAGGCCTCCGGGGCTGCAACCTGAATTTGGTGGCAGACAAGGTTGAAGAGAAGATCTCACAAGTGAACACTGGAACCAAATGAAAACAGTACAAAACTATGAATGAAAAAAGTCAGAGTGCCTTCTTCTCTTCTGGACCAAAATAATTATCACTGGCTGCTTATCATGCCATTTATTTATGTGCCTTGATAAGTTAATTTGTGCTCAGGTGAAAATTGACATGAAAACAGATTCCTTTCAGAGAGCACTTTGTAGTTTGATGCTTATTTCAAGATATTTTAACTTTCACGGGATCTGAACTCCATTTTGTAGAAATTCTCACGCTTTTGTTCTGCCACTCACCTGAAAAGATTTGCTTTGCTGCAGACAGTTTTCAGATGCATCTCCACTGGAAATACATTCATGGGATACTTCTGAGGCAGCTGGAATTTAAAATTTCATGGGGACGTTGGATTTCTTTTTTTTTTATGGCCTGTCATAAATACACTGTGAAAGGGACAAGGAGTAAACCTTTCAGTAGGGTGCTGGCTTTTCTTTTGGAGTAGCAAAAAATAATATCTTGGGTAATATATCAAATATATTTGCTCTCCATGAAAGTATGTTAAAACAACTGTAACCTCAGACTGCAATACAAGAGGGACATTAAATATTGTGATGGCTTTCTTGGAAAAAAACATGCCTGGGTTTGAAATTGAAATCAAATGTCTGCACCAAGTGCCTTCAACATCCTGAAAGTGTTCTCCTGAAACTATCCAAGAAACTGTGTCACACAGATGTTTACACCAGCCTCTTTCCAAAGCTGTGAATGCTTTGGGGCTCCTTGCTGGGCATCCTTCTGTGGGCTCTGTCACAGAGGCTGCTCGTGTGTGCTAGAAGGTGTGAGCCACTCACAGAGGGAGCAGGATTCATGAACCTGTACCAGATGCAGTACTCAGCTTTCATCTGGAACAACCTTCAGTCAGTGGCTTTCATACCTGACCTACAGCTGGAGAAGTTGCATAGTCCAGGACATACAGGGCTGTAGAGGCCTCAGAGGAGAATCCCATGGAGTCATTACTGCTTGAACAGCTGCAAGATCCTGTGTTCCTGCAAACATCTCCCAAGTGCCTAGCTAGATACTGGAAGAGGTTTTATTTATTGCTGCTGCACCTGTGGGCCTTCAGCTCTTTCCAAGTTGTTTTTATGTGGTGCCATTGCTGTTAAGGCCGGGTGTCCGCACATAACCTGTCACTGCTCTGCAGAAACGCTGTGACACTGACAATTTTCAAGTTTTCATTGTACGTGGTGCCTCTTGCTCAAACAGTGAGGCTTGAATACTTTATTGTTGTTAGTGGAAACTGCCGTAAGTTCAGATGATAGAAAAATCATTTCAGTCAGGGGTTTTTCCCCTTCAGTGATTCTTTTTCACATTTCTGTAAGTGCTCAAGGCCAGGCTGGATGGGGCGTGGAGCAACCTAGTCTAGTGGAAGGAGTCATTGGTTGGAACTGGAAGGTCTTTTAGGTCCCCCCTGCCCAAACCATTCCAGGATTGTGTGCTGATTCTCTGTCCTTCCAGTTAGGTATATTAAATATCACTGGTTGTATCCCAGCAAAGGAGTTGCCGTCTGTCTGCCTTTTGGGCAGGCAGAGTTCTCCAAATTCTTATTCCCTTTACTTGTATCGTCAATTCCAGGCTCCCAGGAGGAGATGCTGAGCTTCAGCTGAATGACAAGCTCAGCTGTTTTGGAGATTTTTGTTTCATAGACATCAGGAGTATCCGTTCTGCAGTATCTAAAGAAAAGGATTGCTCCAGCAGCATTTCCTCCCTGCCTCTGAGCAATCCCTTGGAGCAGAGCAGAGGAGTGGAAGTGAGCAGGGTAAGTTATGTGAGTGCTCAAACAGCTCTGCAACAGCTCCAAGTCCAGTCTCTCCTGAAGTGCTTTTCTTATCCACTTTTAATAAGTCTTCTGCTTCACCAAGGAGATTTATGTGGAATAGGAAGAGTATACTGCCCACTGCATACAGCCAGGGTATTTTAGGAATCAGTTGGAATAACCTGTTGGTTGTAGCCAAGTGCTCATCAGCTACAAGAAATATTCTGCATCAGGAGGTGAAAATCTCTTGTTTCTCTAAGGATTTTATACATCCTTTAACTCTTTCTGAAAGCAGTGACGTAGACTGCATCAATCTGTGCCATACCTCAGGGCCAATTACGACTGTTTTTATGACAGATTAGAATGTTTATGTGAAAACAAAACCAAATGAAATGAAGGGAGCAAAATCTTTTTATTGGGAGGAGGGATAAAGGGTGCACTCTATAAGGGAATGTTTTCTGATCCAGTTGACAATCTTTTCAAATTAAATACCTTGAACTCCTATACATATTTTTATAACTTGAATTAAAATTTCATATTGTATAATTCTGTGCATATTTCATTAAAAATAATTCTTTAAAAAACCAAAATAAATGGAACGGGGTTTTTTTCTTGTTTAATGGGGGATTGCTGTCTTAAGTAAGATCTCTGACTAGGAGAAAGTGGATGTTAAGGACACTCTGAAAGTGGTGCTAAACAGGCATTGTGTTACCAGTGCCCTTCTTGGGACATTAAAGACAAAAAGCAAAGTGTTTTGCCGTTGAGTTTCTCAGAAGTGCTAAACAGGCTGCAGTTTGCCAGCAGCAGCAGCAGCATTTGAATGCTGTCACTCAGGGAAAGAAAGATTCCCTGCCAGCCCTCAGGAGCCCAAACTCGAGTCCCAGTGTGCCTGGAAGACAGGCTGCCTGTGGGTAGGCTTCCTTCTCTTTTCCTCTGCTAGCCATGCTGTTAAGGATGTTATATTTGTTTTATGATTGATTAAAAGCCCGGCTCCTGGTTTAGTCTAAGCTTGGTCAGGCTTTTAGAGGATGTGCTCAGAACGAATTGACAGAGACTCGGGTGCTCTGTGGAGTGTCAGCCTGCACTTAAAGCTATGAGTGAGTAAGACAAATAACTTAATTGCCCATTTTATCAAATTCTTTAGGATGCTCTGCAAGAGTATATGCCTGTGAGGAATTACTGAAACCCTTTTCCTTTTGGCCGTCTGAGAGTAATCTTTCCTCACAGCCTTGAGAAAACAACACATCAAAACATGTGGAGAGTTAAAAGTGCCATCTCGGGAGAATTCTCATCTCGGAGGACTGCTGTTCTATGTCACTTCTCAGTCCCTTTCAGCACCTGCTTGTCATTGTCTATGATTTTTGAAGATATCAATTATAATCATATATTGAGGTGGTTTTCTTTTTTTTTAATTGCATTGTTTTCATTACTGAGTTAGAAGAAGTTTTCTAGACTATTAATTAAAAATCCTTGTACACAAATTGTCTGTTGTGAAGATTTCAAATACAATGCTTTTGTTTCCGTTTCTCCATTCTCCACACTCAGGCAGCTGCATTTCCTCCAGCCTTTGTTTCGTTCCTAAAATAATTATCTCCTTTCTGAAATCTAATTGCTTCATTTAATTGTTTAATGCAGAAAGCTTAATAACAGACTGTGTCTCTAAGCTCTCTGGTGCTCAGCATGTTCTTAATTCAGACTTTTTGGCTGAGTATTTTTCAATTCAAATTTATTTCTAATCACTGCCTTGTGCCCTTCTTCTGCATGAATCACCTATATCCTTAAAATGTGTTCCAGCACAAATATTTTTCTAGGCTGTCTTTCCTCTTCGATTTATTGGTTTTCTCTGCCAGTGTTTTGGTGCTCTGGTGGAATTGAGAGAAATTAGCTCACTGTTTCTACCATAAAAATAGGAATCTTGGGGGTGAGCTGAGGGTAGGGGAAGGAGGTGTGAGGAGAGGGTCAGGAACTTTGGGAGAATCTGTGTTTCAGTAAAAACTGTCGCAGCTGAGGGTTGCTTCACGGGAGGAGGGTGTGTTGCAATGTGTACTGTAGGTCCAGGAAGAGAAGCAGGGCTTTACTCAGCTGCTGGGAAAGACAGAGTCAGGCAGCTCTCTGCGTGGGAATCTGCGTGGAACCAACTCTTAATCATTAGATAGTCCCATCCACAGACCCATTTCTGCTCCTGCCTCATTCCTGAGAGCATTACACATGCCTCTCTTAAAGCAGGCTGAAGTGAAAACAACAGGCTTGTTCTTGTGAAACATGATGTAATAGACACCATTAAAATCCCCAAAGCTGGCCATCCTGGTTGAGTTTGAATTCGGTGATTTCTGTGTCCTGATAGGTTTTGGAAGCTGAAAGCCTTTTCCAGGTGCTCTGCGTGCTTGTCCAGCTCCTGCCTGGACGGCGGCTGAGCTCTCCTTTCCTTTGGTTTCTTGTGCTGTGTTGGTGCAGGTCACAGAACTCCAGGCAGCTCTCAGAGTAACCAGCTCTTGTAGCGGACTGGAGGGGTTTGTATGTGTTCTCTACTTGATAAAAAAAACCACAACTCCAAGGGAGGTCTTGAGGCTTCTCCAGTACAATGTAATACAAAAGTGCCTTTGCTACGGAAAGCAGCTTAATGTCAACTTTGTATCTCTGCTGAGTGCTTCAAAAGACTGGTATTTTTTATTTACTATATAATGTTTATTTACTATATAATGTTCAAGCCTTCAGAGCAGGCACTGATGCTGTAAGAAGTTACACTGACATAAAACTGGACCACTGTCATGGGAGATGTAAAAAATACCCAGCTGGGACTTTCTTTGGGAGGTGTTTCATTTACAGGTGAGCCTGGCTTTGGAGAACTTCTACAGAAAGCAATCATCTTGCCATTACTAATGCTCATGATTTTTAAAATTATTTCTTCTCTATTTCTTAATTCTGCTAATCCTATTGATTGCAGCAGGAGTATTGACTTTAAAAAAATGATTTGCAGAATTTAATCTGAGCAGTTCTTATTGTGGGCTAACTTCTAAAAGGATTCTAGCAGCTATTCTGCAGGCGTACACACCACCTGTGGCAAAAGGGAAGTACAAAGTTTAATTTTCTTACAGAAGTTGGTGATTTTTGTATGCAAACCTGGTACTAGATTTTATAGACAGTGAGCATATAAAGTGTGAGAAAGGTTTGACATAAAAATGAAACTATAAAACCGTTCTTGCCATTAATGTCAGTATGTAAACAACTGAGCTAAATCTTATCTTTGTTTTCCCTCCCAGTCATCTCCTGAGAGGTGCTCTCTGTCACTCTCAGGCAAATTGCCAAATTTTGAACAGAAATTGCCAAGAAAATGTGAATTAAAAGGGTGCAGCACTGGCAGGTCTGTGCCTCACATCCCACATTGTTTAATTTATGTTCTGCTCAGCGTAAGCAGAATTTATTCACAGCTTCTTGGCTGTGAAGTCCCTAACGTGGGAAAGCCGGGATAGCCTGAATTCCCCCCAAAGCCAGGGTTGCCATGGCAATCCAAGTGCACAGCAGTCCACGGGGCATGTGGCTGCAGCACGCTGCCTCCCGGCCATCCCAGCCAGCCCACAATGCTGGGAAGCTCTCACTAATTGTGGGATTTGCTGCACTCTCCACTCTAACCATGTCAGAAACCCAGAATCCGAGGGCAGGAATGGAAATGAAACTTCTTGGCAAATTCTCGCAGTTCTACTTCTCTCTGGAACAAGACGTGAGAGAGCAGGGCTAATTTTTTTTTTTTTTTTTTTTTTTTTAATTTTGTCCTCAGCACCAGTTTAGCATATGGTGCTTCCATTTCTGTTTCCAGCTGAAATGGTAAAGCTCTAGCTTGTGTGTGTCACTGCATGTTTGTGCATGAAGCAGCTAATATATATGCAGATGCATTAAAACTAATTAGAGCTAAAGTCAGCAAAGTGCAGATTTCTAGCTAACAGCTGCATGCAGCTCTGTTACATGGCACCTAATTAAGTTATTCACTGTGGACCAATTTAATCCAATTTTTTGTAAACCATGTTGTACTTTTTTACCAAAAAAAAAAAACCACAAAAAAAAAACTTAATGTGAAAAAACTTATATCTGAATCTTTAAATCAGAATGTCAAATTCCACATCTGGCCTGTGAATTTTCAGGGCTATTAAATGTTGAACTGTATTTTAGAGGATTATGTTTATAAGGTACTTCACTTCATGCAGTATTTTTTGTCCTTAATTCCTGAAATGTCATGGTTAAAGGTCTCCAGCCCTGACTGACTTTTTCTCACATGACTCTGTGGCTGAGAAAGAATTTAAACCCCTTATTTTCACATCAGAGCTGAGCAAGAGGCAACCCCACACCCTGGTCTTTGATTGTAAGAGTAATTCTGTGGATGGGACCCTTTTTTTCCCATCCAGTAAATAAATATACTGAGGAATAAAGGTGCTTAGCCAAGGTCCCAAATAATCCTTGAGGTCCTCAGGATATGGAACTGATGCCTGTGCTCCCTCCAGCCTCTGAGGGTAACTAAAAGCAGCTGGAACATGGCATAAGGTACCCTGATCATTATTTTCTCCCTAAGAATATCTCCTCCTTCCACTAATTTGCCTTAAAGTGGGAATGGAGGCGGGAGTGCTCATCAGAGAGGGAAATCCTCAGCTCTAGAATTTCCTGATTCTTCCCTGGTCACTTCCACTGGATACGATGCAGAGTGGTGTGAAAGGACCAGATCATTTTGCAGCTTGAAAGCCAAAGGCAGATTTGACTCCTGTGAATTAAGGTTTGCAGAGGTGTCTAGACCAGTCTCAGAGAAGATGCCATCACACAGCTACTTAACCAAATTTAATGTCAACCGACACCTTTGAAATTCCAGAGTTTGCTTTACACACAATGTTTGTCTGTTTCCTAGATTAGTATTTTCACTAGTTTATGGTTTATTACTATTAGGTTTGATGGAATTTAGGTTGAACTGACTTTTTTTGAAGGTGATTTCTTTACTAATGGGTGATTCAAATAGGCTTGTGGTAGGTCTTCTGCCAGAAGGGGCCTCACCAGCAAGTCTGATGTCTGTTCCTCGGGTATGACTTGGGGGGAGCTCAATTTGTTTTGTGAGGGCTGAGAAGTTCCCACAGGCTAATTCAGAGGAATCAGAGAAGGAATTATAGCGAAATCAGATCCCAGTTTCTTTTATTTAAAGGGTACCTGGAGTGCCCCATAGGCTTGTCCCATTTTCTCCTTTAAAAGGTTGCTTTCATCCCTTATCTCCTTCCCACCAACTCATCCCCCAACTCATCATTAAATGCTGAATAATTCCAACATTCAGGCCTGAGGGAGGACAAACCCTTGTTTTCTTGATGGTTTGAACAGAACTCTGACAATTCTTGATTCACCCCTGGTTATTCAGACAGCCTGTTCAGTGGTTTTTCATGCATTCCAATAGGGTACAACACCCTCAGCTTGGGAAAAGTGGGCATGGATGGAATTGCCATGGTACCTGTAAGCAGGTCAGGGAGTATCCTGGTTCTGCAACATTATCACATCAGATGTCACAGCACCAGTGGCAGCTTCCTGGTTTAGTTATTGAGTTTTTTTCCCCATGCAAAGAGAAGGAATGGGGGAGCTGCAGGCCACAGGGAGCTGCCAGCTTCTCTCAGTCGTATATTTTGGTACTACAAAGGTGGCATTATTAAAGGCAGACAAAAAAAGTCTCTAAATCATGCAACCAAAGTGAGTCCTAGGAGCTGAAAAACCCTTCCTTTGTGCACTCGGAAACCTTGCTATCACAAAGCTGGTGTCTGGATACAGAGGCTTTTCTGCAGCATTTTGGCTGTAACTGAGACATGCTATCTCCATGAGCATTGAAAACTAGGAGCCAGGAACCATCCCCATTGCTGTTGCTAAACATTCTGACCTAAACAGAATAAAACAACCCAATCCAGCAAAGCATTGCTGGATTTGTCAGATAAAAATTTAAATTATCGCTGCTTTGGCTGGCATAAAATTTGATGATTCTGTTTACAGCAAAAATCTGGTACTGCAGAATTATTTGTTGTATCGCTTATACCTGCATATTCCTTTATTTGCTGAATTTCCATGGGCATGTGGCACCTAATGCTGAATATTCATGCAAGGAACCTCACTGTTTGTACATGGCTTAAAGATACATTAAAATCAAACTGGTGCCATGTTATTTTGGTGAAAGGCTACTGCACATTTAATTACAGGAGAGAAAGAAAGAATTGGACGTGAAAGTTATTTGTCTCCCAAATCCTGATGTGCTCATGTGTGTATCCATATATCTGTGTGTATATAGTGTGTGTTTCAATATGCACACACACACACACACACACACACACACACCCTCAGTGAAGTTATTTGATATAATCTAGAAAACAAGATTTTCTTGACAGGGCTATTTCTTAATACTCCTTCTCCAACTTTTGTCTGTCCCTTATATGCTCTGTACTGCATCTGTAAGGAAATATATCTCTATGGCAATCTCCAAGAGTGGCCTAATTCTGGTAGAAACAAAGGTGGTATTTCTGGGCCGACTCATTAATAAAAAGTACAAATTCAGAGCCAGCTGCTGCATCTCCAGGATCAGCCAGAGCAGGAGTGATTTTGAGCCATTGTTTTATTCTTACAGGTTTAAATGCAAGAATTGGCTTAAATCCTGGTATACACTAGGGCAGTTTCTGTGATTTTCAGCATTTTCCTTCAGTGTAGTGTTTTGGGTCAATACAAAACCCATGATGCTGAAATTAACCTTCTGTTCTCTTCCCTTTTGCAGGCAGCAGCTGCAGACACTGAGGAAATTATCTAACAGGAAAAAATTTAGAAATTCTACATGGCCAAAGTAAAAGGAGTTCTGCATGTGCTTTTCCAGTGCCCTAAATGATTCCAGCACCAGGCAGCTGCTTCAGCCTTGGCTTCACAGGTAAGAAGTACAAAGAGCAAATTAGTGCCCAATTCCTCAATGGCTTTTGTGGTGAGGGCAGCACTTCACCAGACTGAAACTGCGAGATTAATCTCACCTTGACTAGACTTAATATTTCCCATTTGTACATAAAGAAATGCTAATGATTCCTAGAAGTTTTAGGCATTGTTATTTAAAGTTGTTTGAGAGACAAAGGGAAGGTATTGTTTGCATTTGGGGGAGGACCTGACCTTTGTTTGGAGTGCTGGATGATTGATTGTAACAAAAGGAAAAGGTGAGGAATGTTCTTGTAGCTCTTTGTGCAAAAGCTTAAGTGTGTTGTGGGAGCTTAACTCGAAGCCTAAGCTAGAACCAGCTCATGAGTCAATATTTCTGTTGACTCTTTTAGATGTGGATCACAATGCAAACAGATGGTGTGGTCAAAGGGTCTTTAATATGAACTGTGTTCAGGAGAGTAGGGAATTTAGCTTCAAAATAAATCAGTTCCCCTGCTTGTTATGGTACAGATGAATAATATCACGGTTGCTGGTTTCTTCTGAGTAATTCCCTCTTATATCTTACACATGTTATTCTCACTTCATTTAAGGATTAGTGTAAGACAATGATAAGGTTTGTTCAGCTGTTGTCCATCTTCCTAGAAATTACGATTCCTAACCAAGACCAGGGAGAGGACAACCTTTCATAGCTTTTTCTCTTGTCTTTTGTTTTTTTCCCAAGTTGCACATCATGTCACCTTACCTGCAGCAGCTAGATAGTAAATGACTTTTTGTTTAGTAATAGCCAGCCTTAATTAATTGTAATTTGACAAAAGCTGTGTAAATACATCTGTGCAAAGGAACAAGGCATTCAGGCAAACAGAAAAAGGGAAAAGGAACACTTGAGTGACTGAGAGTGTTATCTCACACAAGGCAGGGACAAACCTTTTTTCGGTAGCTGAGTCAAAAACACGTGGAGACCTCAATGGCAGCCGAGGACAATGCTGGATGAAACCTCAGGTGCAAATAAAGACATTCCTGTAAGGAGCCTGAACTCGGAGCGCCCATGGGGATGGGTTGAGCAGCACAAGCTGCACACACAAAACCTGACTCCAGGTGGAGGAGGCAGTATGAGCTGACCATAAGTTTTACAGAGGATGTTTCTGTGTAGAGGGAAGGTAAATTGGGCAAGGTTAGTAACAGACACTCTGCCAGCCAAGAAGGGATGCAAGGCTCACTGTGCTTTTACTCATTATTAAAAAGCAGCTGGTTCTGTAAGGACTTAAGCATCTTTAAACCATTAATCTCAAAACTAGGATATCATGGCAGAACTAAACTTAAAATTGCAGACAGAAATCCTAAAACTCCCTTACTTTGTGGCACTGTGAGTCCAGCAGTAGGCAAAATCCATATGAGCGAGGCAGTGCAAAGGCAGCTCCTGCTCCTGTTGGCATTAGAGAGGATCCTGCCTTCTCCATGAGGATCTCCTACCCACATCATATCTCACCCAGGCCATGTGCTCTGTGCTCTGGGTTTATGCATTTGCAGGGAACTTGCTCAAAGTTATGGTGTTTTATTCAAAAGCTGAGACCACTCACAACACAGGGATAATACTGGGTAAGGACAGGCCAATACAGAAGCAAGTGGGTAAGGAATTTACTTAAAAAGAAGCCCCATTTTCTATATTTCCATTCTTTTTCTTGATATTTTTAAGTTGACTTGAGCACTGTTCCCAGGGGTCTTGGGTTTTTTTCCTCTGGCAAATGTAGAGCTGCTTTTTCTGAAGTATTGTCTGTTTTCCCTGAAGGTTTTCTTCTGACTCTGATTGCTTTTAAATGTCACTCTGCTGCTTTAGGCTGCTGGTAGGTGGTCTGAGCTGAATGGTTACCATTAGCTGGCTTATACCTATACTCATTTTCTGTGTCAGATCCTGACCTAGTAACCTTCTTCTTCAAATGCCAAAGGTGAGATTTAGTCTAAAATGACCTGGTTGTCTAGGCAGAATTGCTACTAGTCAGAACAAGAAATAATACTGGGAACTGAACTTTGACAGCACTTTAATACACCATACCTATTGGCAGACAGTTTCATCTAAGCCTTAAGCTCACCTTGAAACTGGACATGTTTTTTTGCCAAACACACTGTTGCCATTACAAGTGTCCACACTTTTTATAATTTTTATCTGTTGCAGTTTGCTTTATGACTTCATTTTGAGGCCATCTTGGTTTTTAGTCATCATATCAGACAACTCATTTCAGCAAATTAATATTCCTAGTAAATACTGTGAAGACGGTGGGGACTTCTAAAATGGTGAAAATAAGCATTTTAACTCATGCATAAACTGGTGATTCACTGAAAGTGTTATTTACATTTTCATTTACCTGTAAGCTGAAGCTGGTTACACAAAAAATCCTTCAGCCTTGTCAGACACATATGATTTGGGACTAATACCTTGCCAACATTATTATCTTCACACACACAGGTTAATGCTTCAATTCAAAATGCATTTGAATAATGAAGGTGGTGATTGCTGCAAACAATTTCATGCAGGCAATGTGTATGTAATGAAAGGTATGTTATCACTTGAAATATAGTCAGGTAAGGATTAAAAATAGGCTTAAGTACTATTTGATGTCTCTTTATTTTTCAAACGCTTTTATCTACTTTACTATGAAGGAATAATAGTAGAGGACACCGAGTACATAGAAATTGTAGTCCACTTTGCTTAGTGCCTACTGCAAAGCCACTTGAAACAGCAGGAGCCTTTGCATAGCAGACAAAGCAGAAAAAAAAAGTCCTATTTTTTTCCTTCAAACACTGATTTACAGGAACAGAAATGTTACTGCACATACAAATCCTTTTTGTTTTCCTGTAGTTGAACTATTTATAAAGTTTATTAAATATATTATTAAAATAACACAGTCTTTTTCTTTTTCTCTTACCAGGTCTCAAAACATTCTAAAGGCTGAAGCTTCAATGTTGAAGTGATCCAGTTAGAACCAAACAGGGAAGGGGAGGGGAGGGGAGGGGAGGGGAGGGGAGGGGAGGGGAGGGGAGGGGAGGGGAGGGGAGGGGAGGGGAGGGGAGGGGAGGGGAGGGGAGGGGAGGGGAGGGGAGGGGAGGGGAGGGGGGGGAGGGGAGGGGAGGGGAGGGGAGGGGAGGGGAGGGGAGGGGAGGGGAGGGGAGGGGAGGGGAGGGGAGGAGGTCAGTGTCTGTAGACTTCACTCTGTGATCAACCTGTCAACAGGGGGTTTGGAAACAAAAATAACAGCATTATATTCTCTTGGAATGAAGACGGGATGAGGGATTTGGGACTGCTCAAGCTGGAGAAGAAAAGGCTCTGGGGAGACCTTAGAGTCCCTTGCAGTACCTAAAAGGCCTACAAGGGAGATGGAGAGGGACTTCGGGCAAGGGCATGGAGTGACAAGGGGGGATGGCCTTAAGCTGGAAGAGGGTGGGTTTAGGTTATATATAAGAAATAAATTCTTTGCTGAGAGGGTGATAAGGCACTGGCATGGGTTGCTCAGAGGTGTTATGGACTCCCCACCCCTGGAGGTGTTCAAGACCAGGCTGGACAGGGCTTGGAGCAGCCTGGGATAGTGGAAGGTATCCCTGCCCATGGCAGGGGGTTGGAACTGGATCATCTTTAAGGACCCTTCTGACCCAAACCATTCTGGTTTTCTGTGATTCTCTATCCTGAGAGGATGTCATGGCTCTGAAGCTCTAGGCTTCAGTCTTGCAAATATAGTCATTGAATTGCAGACCAGTTAAAATTACTGAGACAGACAAACTGTGGGCTGCTAAATACGCAGCAATGAAGCCAGGAACAGCCCTGCTCATTTCTGTGGACAACCACATCCATTTCCCTTTCTTTCCTACTGCAACAAGCCATGCTGATCCCACAGGTATCCAACACCCAGATTCATCTCATGCTGCTTGAGACATCCAAGCACAGCTCCCACGGCAAGAGTCCAGCTGCCCTGGGCTCCCTCTGGAGCCAATGGGAACAGATAGGCACCTGTAGCAGGTGATTCATGGACCACACCAAAGGTCTGAATCACTCCTCCCATGGAGTGGCTCTCTCACTCCACTGATTACAGAGGCAAGCCAGGGTAAATGGGTTCATACTGTAGGTGGTCAGCCAAGTGGAATGTATCCAGACCTGCTCTAGTTACACAGGAGCTGTATTATCACAGCTGGTTCTGAATCCTTCAGTTTCTTCTTCCAATATAATTCGCAGCTACACGAATATGGCCTTTCTGAAAAATATTATCTTTTAAAAAATGTTTAACAAAATAATGTGCAACTCCATTGCCCTGAACTTGCAACTGAATACACTTTTAGCTCGATACCTTTCATTATAGCTATAAACTATCTGAAGACGTGCTGAAATCAGTCTACTCTAAGGGAATGTACTATGTTTGAATTGGATATTAGGGGTGTATTTCATTTCTGATTGAAATAAATGATACTTGGCTTTAGAGGTTCTTTCTAGCTCAAGGGGATTTCTGCTGCTGTAAATCCATACAGAAAAGACAGCAGGTGCAATAATTCTGAACTGCAAATTGCACAACTGAAGCTGAAATTAAGCTGAAAGCCTTTTCGAGCTCAGCAGGTTTGTACTTGAGTGAGAATGTGTGGTTTTGGTTGCAGGAGTGACAGCTAAATTTGAAAAACATTTACGGTCTTGACATAGGTACGATTCCCACTAAAATAAATTGTGTAAGTTCATCTGGTCTTTTAAGAGTCCTCTCCAGGTGCTTTGTAGGGACTTTTCATCTTAAGATCAATTCAAAAACCCTCTTCAGTTTCAGAGCAGCCAATTCCCATTTGATTTACACCTGCCTGGATCCGGCACAGATCCGTGTAGACCCACATGATATAAATAAAATGTCATTATAAAGGACTGTGCTGTGTTGGGGTTTGTAGAAGTCGTGGCTTCCATTGCCCAAGGGCTGACACATTTACTGGTGCACTTAGCTTTATACATGGGCATAACCATTAATTACCTCTGTCCTCTTCTCCACAGGCCACCTTCCAGCCTCTTCCCTCTCATTCCTTCTCCCTCAGGCAAAGTGTCTCCTCTGTGTAGCAACCTCTAGAGACTTTTTCTTTAATGGCAACAGAATGGTCCAGGTCACATCTATCTACTGACAAAAGGATAATCAGTGCTGCTGGCAAAAATCCTGTTCTTACATCTATCCGTTTTGGTATGAAATGCCCGAAATGTGTTCAAAATTCACTTTGCTGCTAAGTCATTAAGTCATCTGTAAAGGACAAGGAGTAAATAAGATGCCATCAGCTCGACTCGGGAGGGGAAAAAAAAAACAACTGCCTAGGCGATCTTGGACTATTTTCAGCAGAGGTTTTGTGCTAGCAGGGGTGGCTCTGAGGCTCGCAAAGGAAATTTCGGCATAAATGAAGCGTGAAGCCGTCAGCGGAGAGCTGCGACGGGCAGCAGGTGTTTGTCCTCAGAGCCCGCGGGCAGGGCAGCTCCGGCCCGACACCACACCTCACCCGGCACGGGCTGGCAGGAAGAGCTGCCTGCTTTGCTGAGCTTGGATAAACATTAGGATCTAATTTATCATGTGAGAGGAAAGGAAACCTTCCTTTTTTTTTTTTTTTTTTTTTTTTAACAGCCTTTGTTTGAATTTCAGAGTGCGGTTTTTGAGGTGCAAAGTGGAGATTCAACCTGGGTCTCTGGACTGATTACTTTGCTGTCAGCTGATGTATGTGGGGCTCTTTCCAGACACATCCACAAGTGTTGCATCTCACTAAATGACATGGACAGGGACCCAGACCTCTTGCTGAACTTACAAAAGAGACATAATACTCATTTAATTAATAAGATCTGAGCTGCTGGTGCTCTTCATGTTGGATGGTTTATCCTGGGTTACATGCCCAGGGGAAAGAAAAAAAAAAAAGAAAATGTTTTCCTTGTACTACAAAGTAAATAGGACTGAGAAATATTTTGGTATTTGCAGAGCCTGGGAGTTCTGACTTAATCATTCCATGTGTATTTCGTGCAGCACAGAGCATTATGCAAAGATCTGGTTATTCAATTTTTTTCTCTAGAATTTCAAGTCCTGGCCTCCCCCGCTGATCTAGTCCCGGCTTTGGTGGACTGCACATGGGAGTAGCAATTGGCTTTAAAGTCAGGCCTTTCAAATATTTTTGGGGCACCTCAGAAACGCTGCTGTATCCACAGTCTGGGCTCTGTGTGGCATTCACAGAGCCTGTTGCCTAAGGAAGGTATTTGCAGTATGCCATATGGGAGGCATATTCCTTAGCTAGGATATTCTGGATGTAGGTTCCCTCCTGGACTAGGCCATCCTTTTGGGCATGAATAAATACCTGGCTCTTTACAGTGCCTCCTTCTCATGTAGCAGGCATTTATATGCTGTGGGAACTCTGTTCCCACCTGAGGCTGAAACCCATTTCTCAAGAAAGTGCCTAAACACTGACATTTCCACCCTCCTCTGAAACTTGTGTACAGAGTGATTTGAAGGTGACAGAGATAAAGGTGACAACTCCTTGAGGCTGAGGAAGGTCTGCAGCTAAAACGTCCTGCCTCTTGGGAAATCCAACCACAGATGTGAAGAGCTGAGCAAGCTAAATGTGAGTGTCTGTGCCTTGTTAACAAACTGGGTGAAGTGAAAATTAATATACAGAATTCATCCATTTTTATTCCTAATTCAGGATTGTGTCCTAGGTTCTTTGTTTTCATAATGAAGTAGGATTACAGAATGGTGAAAATATTCATTTTTTTGGTTTTAACCACTTAAGGACTAAACAAAACTTAGTTTCAAAAGAAAAAGACACCGGGTTCTAAGGCAACCCAGACTGAGAGAAAATGTTACTCCATGTTTGAGGATCTACATGAATACAGAGGTTCATTAATTTATTCCACATGACCTGGCTCTGAGATCAGTTAATCTGACTGGATGTATTGCAGTGTCCAGTTTGAGAGAGATTATCAATGCTGTGCCCATTACAGTCTTTAACCTTTTGCCCTTTCATCCACAAATTTGACTCACACGTTAAACAAAAATCAAATCAGGCCAAAACAGTCTTTCTACTAACATTATTAATTTTCATTTTTATGTGTGATGAGCTGAAGTGGAATGGTATTTGTTCACACAGCCATGAACTCCACTTTATTTTCCAACCTTGTTTTGGTATTGCTGGAGCAGGTTATTTTGAAGATGCTGCCTTGGCAGCCGCTTAGCCTGAAGTCTTCTTCATCCACTGAAAATCTGGATCAAAGCTTATAAATAAAAGCATTTACCTATGTACAGATTAATTCATAACAATTCACTTCGGAATCTTTTTGTTACTCTTCCTACATTGAAAAGTCAGACCTCAGTTATTCAGACATTCAGTGTTAAATCTGATCTATATTCGGCATAATTCATTATTTGAATGTGCCTCATCATATTTGGCTTTTTCCTCAAAATTTCCATTTCCCAGAGTCATGGGATTACATTAGAAACGTCAGGAGGAAAATCAAAAGAGCAATCTAGACCTCACGGCTGTACAGGGAAAACTTAAAAAATGTGACTTGAATTCACTCTAAAGGCTCAAATACCAAAGGGAAAGAGCACAGTGTAATAAACGTGTAAAGAATTTCATATGTGGAAAAGGAAGATTGACTCATTAGCGATCCTTTCTATCCAGTGCTAGGTGTCGAGATGTTGCGTTTACAAAGAAATCCACATAATCCAGCCACAAATCTGCAAAACCTTCTGTGCAGGGACTGCCGCTTTTTGGCATGACTTGACTCTGTCTGCCTAACTGGCCCTTGATGCCTTTTAGAGCTTTCCACTGTAAAAGGAACAACAGGGTCAAAATGCAAATACTTTATTCAGGGTGGTAGCACAAATGCGAAGAGAGGAAAGAGAGTTTTCTAAGCTTTGCCTGGCAGACTTCAACTTTCAACTCATGGGCACGGTGAAGACTCCAGGAAGAGAGTAAAAGCTATAGAAATGCAAGTGGGAAAACATTTCTATGGTGTTTTGGAAAAATAATAGTCAACATAGCCAAACCCAGTTTCCTGTGGGGAACAGGCTAGTCAGAGAAGTTGTCCCTCACTGTGCTGAGGACCTGGCAGCTCTGCTCCACAGACTCACAGAATGGATTAGCTTGGAAAAGACCTCTGGGGTCATTGAGTCCAGTCGATGACCAAACACCACGGTGTCAACCAGGACTCGTTAGACACCTCCAGGGATGGTGACTCCAGCACCTGCCTGGGAGCACATTCCAATGTCTGATTACCCTCTGCGTGAAGAACGTCTTCCTAATGTCCATCCTGGCAGCTCAAGCCAGTGTCCTCTTGTACTGTCATTTGTCATTTGTCCGGGAAAAGACACTTGGCCACTCTCAGGGAGTTGTATGGAGTGATAATATCCCCTGCTTTTGTCCAGGCTGAGCCCCCAGCTCCCGCAGTCTCTCCGGGTGCCCCAGCTCCATTCCCTCCTCTGGACTCGCTCAGCCCCTCAATGGCTTTCGGGCCGACCTCCCCAGAGCCGGTCCCAGCCCCTGGGCTCGCAGGAGCAGGTTGGGGCAGCGGGGCCACTCCGGCCCTGCCCTGATCCCAGTCCGAGCACGCCTCCTGCCCGGGGCTCCGCTGCGGCTTTCCCGTCCTGTCCCCCGCGGGCGGCGGCGGTACCGCTCACAGGGCGGGCAGCGCCGAGCGGGTCTCGAACCCCGATCCCCAGCGGCGGGCAGCAGCGGCCGCACCGCCCCGCGCGGTGCATTGTGGGCGCCGCACTGATTTATGCGGGGCCGCGGAGCGCGCCGGGAGCGGCGGGAGGAGGCGGCGGCTCAGCGGGGCCGGGACTCGGACCGGCGGGGCCGCAGCGGCGATCGCGGCTCTCCGGGCGCGCAGCGCTTTTGCCGCCCCCTGAGGCCGTGGCGGCGCCGCGGGCGGCCGGCACCACCCACCTGGCCTCATCCGACCCCGCGCCGGCCGCCACGGACGTGGAGACGGCGGCGGCGGCGGGCGGAGCCGGGCCCGGGCCGAGGGGACCGTCCCGGCGCGGCGGAGCCCCCGCCGCTCGGTAGGGGCCGGAGCGAGGGCGGGCTCGCCGGGGCCTCCGCGGCCGGGCTCGCTCCGCAGCGGCTGCGCGGGGCCCGGGCCGGCCGCGCTCCCGGCGCCGCTGGGGCCTCCGGCGAGGAGCGAGCGAGGCGAGGAGCGAGGCCCGGCCCGGTGCTCCCCGAGACGGGCGGGGGCAGCGGCAGAGCCCGGCGTCCTCCGCCCGCAGCTTTGCTAGCCGGGCCCTCCGCGGGCACGGGGAACGGCGGGACCGGGCCGGTGCCCCGGAGCTGCCGGGTACTTTCTGTGCCCGCTCTCGGTTGCGGAGCATCGTCTGCGGGACTAGTGCAGAGGAAACAACAGGTCTCGCTCCCTGCTCGCCTTCCTAAGGACGCCAGCGCCTTGCTCTTGGGATTATAAATGTTTGAACTAAGACGCAGGGAACTGGAAGCAGAGCTTCCCGTTGGAATTAATAGAAGAGAAAAGAAGGGAGGCTTTTCCAAATCCTCTACAAGAAAGCTCGTTCTGTTTTCTCCTGCTGTCCGTACTCTGTTTAGTAATGCGATTGTGACCTGAGTGGAATTTATGGGCGATGAACTGTTGAAGCTTGTTGCATCTCTGCATCGGACATTTTTTTTTTTTTTTTTTGGTCAGCACATGATTCCTCCATCCCAGCTGTTACAGGACTTATGGGCCAGTAATAGAGGGATGGGAAGCTGAGACAGTTTATTTTCACATTCTTCTGTACCGGGGACTTGGCGAGTTAGCTGAAGCTGCTGCTTTTTACTGGATCTGCTCTTTCCTCGGCAGGTTTATTATTTTTTTTTCATGTGTTTCGATTAAGCAGCAATTGGACTGGAGCTGGATGAGTGCTTTGCAATCCAAAGGGTTTTGGGGGATAACAGAAAACTGCTAAAACAGAGAAGACCTGGTGCTGCAAGAAACCTGGGGCCTGTTTTCATAGCCTTTTCGTTTTATTGAGCAAGGTAAATAACGTAGTGGTGAAAATTCAGGGCTTATTGTAATCATGCATGAAAATGTTACAAAGCACTTCAGAGATTGTTCCAAGTCTTTCAAAGCATTGAGAGGACCCACAGTAAGAGTCAGAATGAATTGTTCTTTTAAAATTTCCAGATGTGAGTGTAAAATATAAGGCTGAGAGCAAAGTTTGTGGTACCTGAGAGGTTTTGAGAGCTACTTTTCTTGATTTTTGCCTTAAGTTCTTGTAGGCTTGTGCTTTTGAGAGAGATTGCCTGAAGAACTGTGTTGTTGGTTCAGTGATTATACGAGTGGGTTTTTTCTATGGTTTTTAAAGCCTTAATGCCTTAGCTCTGGTAGGGATCTGTTAAGGTCTCTCAAAGGTGCTCCCAGTTGTGTGCTCACTTCCAGTAGTGCACTGCTCCTATTTGCATTGTTAACTGTATTCATCCTCTACCTTTAATTATTTTTGCTTACCTTTACTTTTGCTGTCCGCATTGACAGCTGCTACTACTCCATAATGAATTTTTATCTTCCTTTACATGTTTTTATCTCCCGAATTGGACCGTTTGGATTTACTACTCATTTACCATACATTACTTTCACCATCATAAAACTTCCACAGCCAACATACGCTCAAAGTACTGTTGTAGATGCAATCTTTGTACGTTTGAAGCAGTGGAAGAAGCAGATAATGTTTCCCAAAATGTGCAGTGTAATCATTTGCTGGGTGAAGTGTATAATTTTTGGTGTCAGGCTGCATGCCTTATCTTTTTTTTTTTTTTTTTAAGACCTCGGCAGCAGTTTACTCCTCACAAAAACATAAATCCGTTAAAATGAAGTCACAGTTTGAGACGTAGCTGCAAAAATCTGGTTTTGCAAGAAGTCACAAGATTCTCATTATGAAGCAAAGCCTTGATTAAGTTGACTGTATACCTTTTCTCCACTCTTAATGAAATAGTGGCAAACGCCAAGGTGCTGGCAGCCTTTGCTGATGCTATCGTGGGGAGAGCTAAGTGGGTTATTACGGGAAGCACTCAAAGCTCCTGTTTAGATTTGTTTGACTGAGATTTCTGGCCTTTGTTGTGTCTCGTTTTTGTTTCAAGATGATGTGTGAGGTGATGCCAACCATCAGTGAGGCCGAGATTCCCACCGGGGGAAATGGAGGCCACGGTTCAGGTTCCCCGTTGCAGTCAGATGCCGATTCCCACTTTGAGCAGTTAATGGTGTCCATGCTGGAAGAGAGGGATCGCCTGCTGGAAACGCTCCGCGAAACTCAGGAGACGCTCGCGCTCACCCAGGGCAAGCTGCATGAGGTTGGCCATGAGAGGGATTCCTTGCAGAGGCAGCTCAATACTGCCCTTCCACAGGTATGGACGTTTGGGAAGGCAAGGGGTTTTTCAATGATTTTTGTGTTCTTCGTGGTGTGCTGTTGGCTTTTTGAAGTTTGGTTTACTGAAGAGTTAGGTTGTCTTAGGGGAAGATGAATCTATCCTGAAGGATCTTTTGGTGCTTGCTCACTTTGAGAAAGATGCAAAAGCAAGGAAAGCAGGGAAGAGCAGCCCTTTCACTCCAGTCTGCTTTCCCAGTTTCTGGAATTTCCTTAGCATAAATGTAGAATGGTGTCTGCATCCTTTTGTCTAATAGAACTTGATGGACTTTTTTCTGCAACTAGTACTTTTTAAATGCTATTTCTTAATTGCCTGATTCATTAATGTACTTAAGAATTATTACCTGGTCTAGTGGGAGGTGTCCCTGCCCATAGCAGGGGTTTGGAACTGGATGGTCTTTAAGGTTCCTTCCAATCCCATTCTGGGATTCTATGAATTCCATACAGACCATTCTGACTCTGTTAAAGACTTTGATTTGAAACCTTGAAGGCTACTGCCTTGTGAATGCATGCTGAGTTGTCATGGCAATATAGAAGTCTTGAGTGTGTTGTTTAACCTGTTTAGTTACTTTTGAAAAGTTTGGATTTGGCTTTTTGAGGGTTCTTTTTTTTTTGGTCCTGCTAGGAGCTCCTAATTAGTGCACTGTGGATAATGCACATGGCTTGCAGTGCATTGTGAGGAAAAGTGATTGGTCTCTGCAGAACTCTTTGGGTTTTATCCATTTGAGTTAAAAATAATACAATTGGACTTTGAACATATTGAGAAGCATTTGGCTGTAGGCAAAGCAGGGGCTGCTTTGAGGTGTTGGTTAACTGTTGACAGCCTTGTGCTTTCTGGTGTGGTGGTTGTTGTCCCAAGTGTGGCACAATGATGCTGTGACTTTTACAAATGTTCCCATATCCTTAAATATCATAGTTACTGTTTATACCCTTTCAAACAGTGGTTTGTTTCACTGCTCTCATTATAATGTAATCACTGTATGACTCTTGGTATGGTAATTGGTGCTGGTAATTACTGATGGATGGAAATGAAAATGTAACATGTGTTAATCTAGTTCTATTACAATGATGAAAATCAGAAAGGAGAAGTTTCGAACCTTTGCTGCTGCCTGTGTTAAATCGCGTGCTGCAGGCAAACATCATTCTTTGTTTTTTTGTTGTAGTAATTGTAGCTTCTTCTCATCCTCTGTGTCAGGTCTGCTACATTAATGAAGGCCATTAACCACTTACATGACCTGCAGACTGTTAGACCTGAGTTTGTGGCTGAGCAGAATCATCTCAGCTCTCAACTCTGCAGTTCCCCTTTTGCCTTTTCAGTTCTCAGCTTTCCTTCCTAAATATAGTGGGCGACTTGCATGTAACCATCACTTTCTAAAAATTTCTGGAAAATTAATAAACAGTTCCCCTTTTCAAGAATGCCATAATTGCATGGTTTCATGTGAAATCTGTTGGAAAAGCAAGTCAGTTGAGAGAGAAATTTTACTGCAATTTTATGTAAACATACAGCAGTGTATGGATTTTTGTAGATTGCTGTTGGAAAATACTCTTTTCATCCTGTGGAACATCTGCTTTTGTCCCTAGTGATACTTAGCTCAAATTATTGTGGTTTCAAAAATCAGAAATATTTTCATTACTCTTGCTACATCAGAAGTTACCTCTGTATTGGGCAGTTTTTGTTGTTGTTATGGTAGAGTCAGTTACTTAATGGGTGCAAATTTTTGTTGGGGTGAAACAATTTTTTAAAAAAATTCTAATATGTGTTCACTGTCAAAACTTTATAAGGACTAATATTTGAAACTATTCAAACTTTTTTGTTAATTATTTCAAGCTGAGCATTCTTTTGAACTACTGCCTCAAATGACCGGTTGCTTAGCTATGTATTTCAAGGAGGGTAAAGTCTTTAAATTTAATAAAATAACAGCTGTGTTATATTTTTTCAGCAAAGAATGAATAGTAGTGTAAATTTTATTTTTTTTTATCATAGTAATTGTTTTCAATTTAGTAGACCTGCAAGGTCAATTTAACTAATTGTACAAAGACCTGTGTAATTTCATTACTTGCTAAATCACTCTGTAACCAAAGTATTATTTCTTTCTCAGACTTGGCTTGTAACAAGTCTTTGTAGTTGATTTTAGACTACTTTATCTTAACAGGTATTGAATTGAATTGTTTCTATGTGTACTTTTCCTGTTTTAGATCTTTAGGTGAACCAGCCAGTTTTAGACTGTTCTGATGACTGATGGGAAGTCCTGGTCTAAAAGCAGGAATGCCAGATTGATTTCTTCTATACCAAAATGCATCTTCTGGTTTTGCTACAAAGGCACTCAATTTCTGATGGCATCCCTGTGCTTAATTCCTTACATTCACTGAGTTTTCTGTGTATAAGAAAGCTCACACTGATAAATAAAATACACCATGTATATATTTCAAAAGTAACTTAACAGTGTATATTATCAGTTTCAAAATGGCAGTATTTTCAAAAACAGTATTTGCACCTCTGAGCTTCTAAAAGTAAATGCCGTTTTTCCTGCAGCAGTGATTCACATTTTGTGGTTACATTTCTTATTGTGATGGGCAGTTAGGAATTCAAGGCATCAGTTCTACTGGCTCCATAAACCTGGGGCAGTTATTTAGGGTAAGGCACCTTTGTGGCTGTCTAATTCACTGAGAGGAGAGCATTTTAATCTTACATAGATGTGTTTTATCTGTTACATTTACTTGAAGTAAAGCTGACTTTTTCTGAGTTTTTAGTGTGGACAGCTGGAAGTGAAATACATCACCACTGCCTCGATAAAATAACTGGATTCTTGGCAATGTTCTTTGTTTTCTGGGAGTTTCCTCTATTACAGATTACCCTAGTCAAACTGTACTCTGACCTTGGAAAATGAACTTGAGGAAATCAAAGTGCTGTGCTAGAACTTAATTTTATGCTTTCTAGAATTTTTCACAGAAAAGGAAGAACATTAACTTTTTACTTGAAGAGCTTTATAACATAAACACATTGCTATAATTCTAATTATAGTTTTAGTGGATTTGATTATGCCCTTTTTGTACCTTTTAGAGTGCATTCTACAGAATTCAAGATTTGTGTGCTTCAAATTTATAAGTTAATCTGTAAAACTATATTTAAAAGTTAAATTTTGAACCTAAGGTAGGTGAGGCCCAAGTTACTTTAGTTCTTGCTATTAAAGTGTTGCAGGCCAGGGTTCATTTTGCTGATGGAATTTCACATAGATGTTTTCTAAAACATGATGCTTGTTTTGGATGGTGAAGACCAGAGTTTAATTTCCAGTGGCTCTGGTGCTTGTCACAAATAAAAGCCAGTTGGTGAATTCACAGCAGTTTTTTTCAGGATGAAAATTTTAATGTGTATGTTAATTTTATAAGCTAATAAATACAATATAAATATGAAGCAACACATATTAAGATCCATATTGCACCTTTAATCTTTTGGCCTTAAATTTATCATGCCTCATTTTTTTTTCTGTACAAGATAAGCAAAATAGTAGGTTAAATTAAAAGTTGCTTTCTGTCCATAGCAAATATTTTATCACTACTTCATGCTTCAGTTAAAAATGGTGTGTGTCAGTTCATATTTGTATTTAGTGAAGTTCAGGTATGTCCCTATACAGTGTTGTTCCTTAGACCATCTCAGAAATACTCAATGCCTCACCTGTAAGAAATATGAAAACACTTGGCCCAAAGACTTCCCTGGCATTGTTTGGAACTGATGGACTTAAGGATTTCATTGCCATTTTATGAATAGTGGTATTTGGATTGCCTCCAGACAAGTTTTAAGTAATACAGGATGTCATAGGTGTAGAAATGAGGTTTTGAATTGTACCTAATACGAAGAACATGGTGACAGAGCACACAAAGGCCTGGCCAGACTCTGCAACAGCTGAAATTTCCTCAGCACTTACGTGCAGCTCCGTTTGCAGCATTCCCAGATGTTCAGCCCTGAGCTGCCATGGCTTGCACTTCATACTCTGGCAGCAGCTGGTGCTGACTTCTGAACAACAGTCATTAATCCCAACAGAGTGCCCAGGAATCCTGGAGGTGCCAAAGGGTTTCACATAGATGGCAGAGCAGGCACATCCTCCACTGCTCCCACCCTGTTCTGACAGCAGAGATGAACAGGACTCTTCCTGTTGGATTTTCAGACATCTATCTTGAGTTTCAGTTGCTAATCTTACTTGGCTCTTACTCTTAGTAAATTGCTGACCTGATTTGGCTTTACACTAGTTTAAGTCAGATGGAGATAGTAGTTAACATTCAGAATTCTTCATTGATTATCAATAAACCTCAGCTTCCCTTTCTTTCTTTTCAAGATATAGAAACAGATACCTTTGGCTCCAAACCTTCAAAGTATGAATTTATCTGAAGTAATGCCCTGTGTTTGGGCAAAAAGGAGTAGCTACACTTAAATAATGCAGAAGAGTATATTGAGCACCGAGTCTCCAGCATTGGTTCTGCCTTCTTGGTTTCTCATGTGGATATGTTTGGGTTTGTTTGTTGAAACATCCACCCCTGCCTGGCAGACATCTGTTTGCCTATTGTTAGCAACTTGCTGTTTATACTGTGATTTTAATTTAGGTTTGCTTGATTATAAATAGACCATTTACCTAGATTAAATTTGGAATTCATTTTGAGTTTCCCTGTATTTGAGGGTAAATTTTACTGCTGTTAAATTTGGGATGAAATTTACGGCTGTTTTACTACTTAGTGATGTCCCATCCCTCCCCTTAACAAGTAGATTTGGTGAAGTCCAAAACTATTGTTTTAATTTCCCTTAGTTTATTTGTAGAAAGAATGTTTTGGTGACTGTACAAAAATGCTTTTTGTTTGTTTTGGTAGTGGATGAGGGCCTGAAACGGGAGCTAGTGATTTTTCCGTACTCTTGTGCTACTGTGGACAGATGTCTTTCAGTGGGTTTATTAATGCTTGGGGTGCTCTAGTCTAACCTGCAGCCTCAAAACAGGCTGTATATAAGGTGGAAAGAACTATAATCAAAACAAAGTATTTAAAATACATGTTTAGAACCAGGTGAACATCATGTCTATACTCATCTGTTGCCTTTAGCCTCTGGTGCAAGAGGTGGTGTCTTTTGGTATTTAGAGAATTCTTCCTCTACTACCTTTTATTTTTTCCTCCATTCTTTTCTAAGAGTGTAACTAATAAGAGCTTTGAAGATGTTTAGTTGCAAGACTTGAAGATTCAGTGTGGCTACATAATTGTAATTCCAGAAAAAAAAATACCTTTTTCTTTTTTTTTCTTAAGATAAATATGAATTAAGAGCACAGTTCCCTACCCCCTTACAAATTCGTAGTGTTTTAATGTCCACTGGCCTAAGACTTTGCTTCATCCTTTCTGTAATATATTTAGGAGAGTTGAATGTTGGTTTTATTCACTGTAAGTTTTGATCATGGAATTAAGAGGACACATTGTGTTGTAATATATGCAGGCCCCTTATAGTTAAGAGTATTGTCAGAGACCTTGAATTTTTGGAAAGAACGTTTTAAGTGCCTATTAGTAATTGTTTTTTTCTGTCCCTAAGTTAGCATTGCATCCCATAACTGCATGAATATACTTGACAGTTGAATTTGGGGATTTATTTTTTAGTTTTCAATTTCTAAAGGAATATGGCAGACATTTTGTGTAAGCTGCTTGTGGCAATTTAGGCAGCTTAAGTCACTTAAAGTCTGTAAGGCTGACTGGTATCTGTTGACATCTATTAGAAATACTCACCATAATCTCCTGTGTATACACATCTCAAGCTACAAATACTGAGAAGAGATAAATTTCTGTTGTGTGTGTCAGGTAATGTGGATGCTCATAACTTTCCAAGTGTGTTTTTTTTAATAATCCTGCCTGTGGGTTCCCCAAGTGTAAATGTAATGCAATTCTTGCCAGGAAAAATCTTTTCACATTCTCTAGGCTGAAAGAAGAATTATTATTTTGCTACTGAATGGAGTGAGTTTTTTATTCAACTTGACTTTTTCTCAGAGGCATAATAATGTTTCCACATTTTGGAAACTCCAGATGATTGTGTAGGAATCCATACCTGTAGGTCACTAGAGGAGATTTTTCTGGGAGTTTGGATATATAGAATTGGAGGAGTGTGATTACAGGTCCAGGTTAATGCTCACTTTCATTTTGATGTGTTGTTTTCCTCTAAGCTGATGTGAATAGTTGGTTCCTTGGTTTTGTGCCCGTGACCTTTATCTGTTTCAGACTTGACCTTTGGTTTCACATCAGCTCCACTGAAAATCAGCTCCTTTCCTTCTGATCAGCCTGACAAGGCTCTGTGGCCTGTTCTTGCAGTGGCTGGAGCTGCAACATTTTTCAAAAGAGAAGCTTTGTTGCTTAATCTTCTGTTTTGCTGTTCCACAGTGGCCTTGAATTTCCTGATGTGTTTATGCTCCTGTCTACTGAGGATATGGTTTTTGAGGCTGGTAGTGGAGATCTTAACAGAAATATCATTTAGGTTGGATCCAAATATGCCATGGCTATTAATGGATACATATAAATAAGAACAGTATATATTCCTGTAGTTCATCTGTCTTCTGGTTATGCTTTCAGAATGATAAATATCTAGAATTAGCCTTTGATTTATAAATTCTGTGAAGTGCACCAAGGTTCAATTCCAGGCTGGATGGAGCTCTGAGCAAGCTGGTCTAGTGGAAGGTGTCCCTGCCCATGGCAGAGGTGAACTTTATGGTCCCTTCCAACCCAAACCATTCTAGGATTCTGTGATTCCTTAATGAAAATATCCTTACACCAGCAGTATTGAGATTGTCCTGTCATCTTCAGGACAGATTTTAAATAAGGACTTGTTTAAAGGACTGCTTGGAAAAAATGCTTGAAAAATTTGATGTGACCTTTTGAGTTTTGTTAAGGAGAAAAAAGAGCTTCTCTTTAGAAAGTATTTTTTCTTTGTTATCATAGGAAAATGGGCAACTCTTGATTTTCTTTTAAAATTTAATTAACATTTTTTTCTGTTTTCTTTTTTTCCTCTCTGTAGAACAGTGATCTCTCTTTTGGTATGGTCTCAGTCCTGCTTTACTCCTATTTCTAGTACATAGTAGAGTTGGGTATCCAATTGTAGAGAAATAGTCTGAAGCACAGTACTTGTTTTTTTATCCTACCTCTCACATAAATGCATATAAAATTTGGTTCTATACACTTAAAACATTGTTTTTACAGGCATATTTAACTTTTATATAGAATGGCAGGATAGATTATGTGGTAAAAATGAGTAAAGCATGGAGATTGTTAAACACTGTACTGTCAAGAGAAGCGAGATTTTCTTTTCCTACTTCAAATTTACAGAACAGTATACAGTAAAAGGATTTAATTATGTAAGCCTATGGATCTGAGTAATTTACATAGTTAAAAAAGCCAAACAAAACAAAGCTGCCTTAAGATGTGGTGTTTAAACAAAGAATTTCTATGTTGGCCTGTACAAAGTTGAGACTGGCTTGATGTATGATTGAAAGATCTGTGAATGTTCATGTGAAGAAACTGCCTTGCAGTTGATGAAGTCTACTGATCATTGTCTTCAACATTGACAGTGTCCCCAGAAATGGGGTTTATTTTGAATTACTTGAAAAGGAATTTTGGCCACCAAAATGCTTGGCGTAAAAGCTAAACAAACATTCTTCAGTGTGGAGAGGGCTCACTCAATAAAGAGGATCATAAATTCTTGGTTTTCTATTGGGTGCTATATCCATGGTTATCTCCATAAATAGTGACCACTTTTATTAAACTATTTCTGAATTTCCAAGCACAGTCATGAAAAGGGAGGGAGAGATCTCAACATGAAATTGCTCATTTGCTTTACAGAATGTAAAATATGATAAGAAATTATATGAAAGTTTTTTCACTCTGCAACCCCAATTTGCCTTAAAAAAGAAAATTGGGTGGAAAGGGAGTTCTGTACACATCTGAGGGGACTACTATTTTGATCGGTGGCAGGGTTTAAACTGTGGATTTGGGTTTGAGTTGTGGATTCTCAAGTGTCCTATGTGAGCCTGTCACAATTATTTAGCAATATATACTTTGCCAGTAGAATGTTAGAGTCAAAACTCTCATTTTCTTTGCATTCCTTTCTGTAACTGGCTGGGAGTCATGGCTTTCTGTTAACCTTGCTGAACTAATAGTACCAGAGCTAAATTCTGTTATTTGCTGTGCTTTTCACTGTAGCTTGTGCTTGTGGATTTGTTCTTCCCAGTGGGAATTTTATATACTTTGTATATACTTTTTATATACTCTGTAATTTTATATACTTTAAGATTCTCTTTTGTTGGGTATTTGAAAGTCCTGGATGCATCTCACGCTTGAATCTATTGCTTCTACTGGGATTTAAGGCATGGGCTGCTTTGGAAACCCAGAAGTAAAATAAACTTCTGATCCAAATAAAAATAAAATTAATAAATGGGATTATCATGTTTAGAGTTCTTCAGTTAATCTAATTTGGGTGTAAAGAATGGTGTTGCACTCAGGAGACCCAAGGCTAGAAGAGCAGAGCCCGTGTGAAGGGTGATATTGATGTGTGAGTGAATCTGGTTGGGCTTTCCACATGTTTCTGCCTGTGTAAGATAAATTCCTAATTTCAGATTATCCCATCAAAGCTCTCTCTGTTTACTGTAGTACCTTTGGGGGAATGACTAAAAGTTTGGTTTAGATAATTTCAGGGACGCCCTGGGATACCACTGTGTATCTTTTTGTTGTTCTTAAGTAATGTATTTTTCATACAGCATGATCACCTTTTTGTAGTTCATGGGAAAGGGCTTGCAAGGTCTTAACATTCTTCTAGTCTTTCGTTAAAGAGCACGAGGCAGGTGCATCCAGTAATTTATTTTCTAAAACATGCAGCTTGAGTTTTCAGAATGTCTTTGCAGGGTGTGGTTCCACACCATTATCTTCCAAAAGCTGAGTCTTTGTCTCAAGAAATCTGGAATTATTTTACTTCATGTAAAGTGGAAATGGAACAGCTTTTTAGGATTTTAGCTGTCCTTTTCCCCTCCTAGGGTCTCTTTTATGCTGATACTAACATTGGTTTAAGTCTGACCCCATTGGAGCTGTAGTTTGTGGAGACTGCATTACCCTCTCCTGAATTTGTACAATGGTTATAAAAGATTAAGTCCTGGGAAGTAGAGGAGGAGAAATGGGCCAAGCATTTCTTTTGTCTCAGTGGAGCAGGAGGCTGCAGGGCTTCCCTATTGCATCATCTTTCCCTTGTTTTTAGTCCAGTGTGGAACAGGAGCTTCACAGATTTCCCACCAACCCATCTTTCACTTCAGCATTTGTTAGTGGTAACACCATATCGACAGCCTGCCCCTGTCTTTTATTAATTTATTTATTTTTCATTTATTTATCGTTTATTGATTGAGTCGTTTAAAAAAAATTATTTCTTTGCATTATAGCCTTGCTCATATCCTTGGTTTCCTTCTGCTGTCTAGGTTCAGGTAGTCGTCAAGTTCAAAACTTGAACTAATTATGGATTTTTTTTTTTTTGTTTGCGGCAGACACAAAAATTACTTTGAACTTAAAAAAAAAACTTTACCCCTCCCCTTAAAACAGCTCTTCAATGTTTAATCTATGTTGCTGATTTTTCTTAGTTTTTTTTCTGTGTTTAGATAGCAGATATGTCTGTTGTAGGACCTGAGATTGTGCTTTTTTTGTGTAGACTTTGGAATTGCTTTGTTTTGGAGTATTTGCTAAAATGGAACAACTTTTCAATGGAATGGTGCAGTAGAATTTATTCAGAACATCACAGATTTGGACATATTTAGCTTCAGTTAGCCCAATAAATCTACTCAGCCTGTAAACTGGGGTGATAGAGTTCAGACAAGGGGGGAAAAACAAAATGTGAAGAGCTGGTAAGTTGAATTTCCTGCTGAAAGCACGTATCTGTTCTCAGTGAGTATTACTTGCTTAAGCAAGTTTGAAATTATAAAACTGAAGTGTTCATCACTTGGCAAAAATAATAAATACATATATATATATATAATAGGAGAGCACTGAGGGGGAACTACATGCTGGTGCTTGTTTAATGAGGATGGCTTGGCCAGCCTTATTCAGATATTCACAAGCATTCCCTCTTAGCAGAGTGTGAAAAATGTACTTTTCAGCTGCTAGCCACAGAACTAAAGCTGGCAACCAGAGGCCAAGATGAACGATTAGAATAGGGCAGGGCCTCAGCTGCTGCTCAGTTTTTGCAAGCAGGAGTATCTTGTCATTGAAATAGTTGTGCATGATGGGTCTTGTCCTGGGTCTGTAAAAAAACTGTGCAATATTAGTCATGGAACATGACTAGAATGTAGTATGTAGGGTTAAATAGTTTTTAATTCATAAAAGTCATAGAAATTTAATATTTAATGTTATCTGAGCCAGAATTGTGCTGTTTCTTATAAGTGCAGTATGTTTAGAGTTGATACGCAGATTTTTTCCCCCAAGTAAACTTACAATTCAATGTTGTTTACAACTTAAAAGATCTTGCTACAACTGCTTAGTCTCCAGAATGGGGGTCTCAGGAAAATTACAGAGCTTCTTAAATCTTCTCAGCACATCTTGCAGTTCTTCAGTTTGGATGTGTTATCCCCAAGGCTGTGCTATCCAGCGGGATCCCAGGAAATCTTGACCATCTTTGTGTGAGGAGAGGAAAAACTTTAGTGAAATCCCTCTACTGTCATATTAAACATAGAGACTGGTTTTCTCCCATACCTTGTCAAACTGGTAATGCAAGATTCTTTCTCTTTAATTAAGTACCCGTACTCCTTTTGCCATGGTGGGTATGGGTGTGGATAGGTTTCTTCACTGACATGGACTCCAAAAATGGAGATGCCTAAAGCTACACCTAAGAAGTTGTGCTGCTACTTTACTATATTAGTTCCTCATCAAAATAGACTAGGCTGGGGGTGCAGGAATGTTGTAACTCTGATTGTGAAACCCTAGAATTCATTGATTCAGTGTGTCACTGAGTGGCAGGTATTTTTCAAACATCCCCCAAGTACTGTAGCCTTATTCTTTCTTAAATTTAGCTGTTGTTCTGGAATCGTGGTGGTTGGTCTTTTGCAGTTGGAAAGGGTTACTTTGTTATCAGCTTTTCTCAACAGTTACTGCTCTGTACAAAGTAGCCACCCCAAGTTGAAAAGCCCGTTTTTCAACCATGACTAAAGTTTTCCTGATGATATTTTGGCTGATTTGGACATTTTTCTAAGGAAAACAAGCTCGGTATGGTTCTGGTTACTTTTGTTCCTTATCTGCCCTTTCAGGGGACATATTCCTGTACACTGAGGAGCAGCTAACGTAGAACTTTGCATAGCCACGCCACAATGAATTGATTGGAAGAAAGTTTTCTGCTACTGTTGCATATGAATAGATGCCAAGTTTTATGCAAGTCTGAGGGCTGTTTCTGCATTTCCTGTGCTTGCTCTCCTAATTCTTCATCTTTTGAACTTCCTTAGTGAGAAGATCCACAGTGTTGCCTGAATAGAGGCAACATTTCATAAGCATTTTTACAAAGACAAGTGAAGAAAATAACTTCAAACTGGTATTTCAAGTTATGAGCTCAGTATGTTCTTTCTTGTTAATCCTCTGTGCATTCTGCTAACTTGCAGAGTTTGCCCCCTCAGTTGAATATTTGGAGAAAGCCCTGAGGGGAGAACTAGGTAGAGTTTTTCACTGGTTGATTTGATACACATCTGTAGCTTTAAAGGGGTTTAAAAGGCTGGCATGAAAATGGGTTGTGTCTGCTCTGGGTTAATTGATCACCCTGTGTGATCTACGCTGCTTTGAACAAACTGTGTTGATTTGTTAAGGCTGGTGCAAAAATTAACAAACTATATGGAGAAATTAGAGATTCTAACTGTTTGGATGATCCCAAGGCTGGTTACTCTACAGAAGATGCAGAACAAAATGCAGATTGTAATAGGAGTGACTGGATAAGGTTTTATGACTTGTTGAAACAACCTCATGTTCTCTTTCCTTATTTTCTCAGACTACAGAGCAGTTGCAGGATGCAGCTGTGGCTTTGTTTTGCCCACATTAGCTGCGAACAGGCTTGTAGGGACTGCGTGTTGTGTCACGAATTTTGCCCTGTGTCCCTTCAGTCCCAAGCACGGTGTATGACCAGGGAATGCTGGCTCTCCAGTGATGCACAAAGATTTGGTTTTGCACGAGGCTTTGCCCCTGTCCTTGTGTACATAACAGCACTGTTCTTCTGGGTTTAGGGAAAATGAATTGCAGGCAGCCAGGCAGTAAGGCTTCTGCTTGTCCAGGTTTGGACAGGCTGTGGTGAATAATTCCAAGGTTCTGTGCACAAGGGTTTGGAGGCTCCCACTCCAGACTTTGCTGCTGTGTGTGTGATTCATGTGGTGAAAGGAAAATTCTCAGAGGAGCTAGAGATTGGATCCAGGTTTGGGTTCTGGTACTTTTACCCCCTGCACCCCAAAAAGGAGATGTCTGGAATGTGTTAGTGAGACAGGGGAAGGGGAGTTACAGGGAGGAGGACATGGAGCTGATGTGTTTCTACCTCCCTTTTCCTGGTGCTCTTGCATTCCTTTTGCCAAGCTGCTAAATCCTATCTTTCTCCATTTATGTTTCCTTGTGCTTCTGGAAGCTCCCAGCACTGAAGTCTGGATTTTGTGCTTTGTAGTTCAAGCTCAGGGAACGCTGTGCATAAATTTAGGCAGATCACTCAGGATGGTAACTGGAAACCTACTTATTGCCATGGAGACTTGGGTTGGCTGTATAAGCTTTTCCATTTTGCCCTTGGGCATACATTTGGTACCTGCTGGCTGTGAGTGAGAAGTCCTTTGGCTCTTGGCTTGTCAAATGCCAGGCAGTGGATTCTGCTTCCAGCTCCAAAGTGGCCTGGGAACAGTGAGAGTTTCATTCTAGAGTAATAACATTATGCAACTGTAAACATGTTAGAACTTAATTGCCTATTTAGGATTGGGCAGCGTTAATGACAAAGCCTAGATAGGTCAGTCTAAGAGGGACACTTGAAGGAGACCTACTATAAAAAAAGGGATAGAATGGTAAGAAGTGACTTAGGTTTAGTATTGATCACTGGCTGGCAGCAATATTCACTTGAGTGTTTTCATACAGTGTTGCAATTTTTGATAGAGTTAAAAAAAAAAGGTAGTTTAAAAAAAAAAAAACCAAACAGGTTTTTGAGAGTTAACCAAAGATGGTATTAACCTTTTCTATATCTCAGTGGCACTAGTTGGAAGGGGAGAATTTTTTTTGACCGAAAAGAAATCTGCACCTCTGTTTTGGTGCTTGTCTTCTGAGTTATAAAACATCTTATGCATACACAGAAGTAGGAAAGGAGGCCAATACACTAATTGTGTGTTCTCACTCTGGCAAGTAGTTAGCTCCACTTGGAAAAACAGCTACTTTGAGCATGAAAAGCCTTTCAGTGTTCCCAAACACAAGAATTTGACATAATCATGTTTTAGTATTACTTGTACTATTCTCTTACACTCCCTTTTAACTTCTGGGGGTTTTGTGAACAAAAGATAAACTTGTTTCATAGAATTTATTCTACTAATGTTTGAAATAAGTTTTATGTTTCTAACTTAGTCATTTTAGGCTGCTTGATACTTACTGGAAATTATTTTCATGAGGTGAAAAGGAAAATATTTTTCTTTGCACACTCCATGCTGATTTGTCTTTTTCCCATTAGCACATGCCAGAGATATGGAAAGGTTGAAAGCAATGTGTTTTACTACATGGAACAGGCAAAGCATAATCTGCGTTGGTGTGTGACTATGGTTTTTTTCCAAGGTTGACTTTAATGTGAAAACAAGTCAGTTCTCCTCAGTTTTAACTCTCAATACCCTCGAACTGTT
This sequence comes from Taeniopygia guttata, assembly GCF_048771995.1. Lineage (NCBI taxonomy): Eukaryota > Metazoa > Chordata > Aves > Passeriformes > Estrildidae > Taeniopygia > Taeniopygia guttata. Next base: position 10,426,161 of record NC_133030.1, read on the forward strand.
TCATAATTTCATAGTTCTGATTCTTAGCCAAAAAAAAACCCCAAAACAAACCCATGAGTTTATAGGTATGAAAATTTGCTTGCTGGGAATTTTCAAATATATTGGGGCTCCCTTGGATTTAAAGTAAAGTGACTGTGAAATACCCTAGGAAAAAAAAATAGATATTTAAATTTTCTTTGCTTTTTTTTTTTTTTTTTTTTTTTTTTTGACTGTATATTTGCCATTTCCATGCAGTCATCAATTGGAATAATTGTGGTTTATATGTAGCACAAACGTCATGATGGAAACTTATCTCAGATCCCGTTGATTTTCACCCTCGATGTGCTGCACTTCCCCTGCTTGTTCTTTTCCTGCTCTCTTCAGCTGCTCAGATTTGTGAGTGGCTTGCTTGATATTCAGTCAGCAGACCAGAATGATAACAGTAAACCAAAATATCACTTGGAGATAAATTCCAGTCATATATTTGGGTCAGAGATGTTCCTAAAGATGTAACAGTCACAACTAGTTACTACTTTACAGTATTTAATAATATTTGATGGATTTTAAATGTTTGTCTTTTTTTATTACATATATTTTCATAATTTATATACATTTTCTCGCCATGTGGTTGCTTGTAATTCATGATTACTTGTGCACTCAAGTGGTGTTGCATTTTCTTGTGGAATAAGGTTTTTTTTGCTTGGTCAAATTCCTAATACATAACTTATACTAACAAACTTTCAGGAATTACCTCTGTTTCTTTCAAGTGTTTTTCCTAGGTTAAATACTATCTTCCTGTCACATAGCATTTATTGGTCTGTGATGTGCTGTCTGCGAGACCTATGAATTATGTTTGTAATGAACATGAAGGGAACCTGTTCTCTGAAATCTGGAATGTTCCAGGACTGGGATCCTGGAGTTCCCAAGTGTGTCAGCTCAGCCGGGCTTGACAGCTCAGCACTAATGGATCCAGCTTTTGGAAGGATGTTTATATTGTGGCATCTAAATACTGAAGGCTGAAGGTCAGCTCTGCAGGTTGAGGTTGAAGAAGTGCTATTGCTTTAAAAAATCCTGGAGCTTGCGAACAAAAAAAGCCCCAGAAAATGTATTACTGAACAAGAACTAACTTACTTGTTCAATGTGACTTTTTGTTGAGAATATTTATTTCTGGTAGCAAGAGTGATGTGTTCGGAATGATTCAGTTGGGTCAGAAAGTTACTTTCTTCAGTAAACATTACAGTTTAGAGTAGAGTATGGGTGTTTGCCAGAATGTTCTAATCAGCAGGGAGTCTTTCCCTGGTAAATTCAGCACTCTCTCACCAACTCCTGTCAGTGCTCTGAAATGCTTATTTTGAGTTCCATTCTTGTCAATCCCCAGTGCTGTGTATTTATTATTTTGATGGCAGTCAGAAACAGAGCAGAACTTCATTCTGTTGCTCTCAGTCTTCTTAATTACAGAAAAGTGACACAGCTTTGTGGACAAGTGGGAAAGTTTCTCAGGATTCTTTACTTTTTCTTTTAATTCCTTCTGTATGTTCATCTAATGCCAAGAAAGAAATCGAGACAACTTGAAATTTTTTGAGATGATAAAGCTGCAAATAGTTTCTCTGCTTTTGAACTGCTTAAGGAAATCACAAATTGTCTCCCATTGAAGGTAAGTATTAAAACTAGAAAGGACATGTCTTTTGGCAGTGTCAGCTGAAACTAAGGACGTTCAAATGTTCTTTCTTAGGCAGCTCACGGGACTCAAAGCAAGCCTATTTTGTCAAAACAAACAGCAGTGGAGGTGTTGTGCAATTCCAGCAATCCCTGTCAGTGTGTTTATGCATCAGCAATATAAATTTGTGTGCACTCTTGCTCTGGGTCACCTGACAGTGTGATGGTTCGTGTCACAATTGGGATCTATTTGTGCCACAATTTATATTTAAACAGGAGTATGCAATGGACTGGAACTCTGTATCCTATAACCATCTGAAGAGTGAATAGCCTTCCTTTAAAATATACATGAATGCTATGCAGTGATTTGAAGTTGAAAAAGGATTATGAGGCACTGTCTGGTAGTCCTTGTTGTGTTCTTCATTCTGTTCTTAAGATTTGAGACAGAGACAGGAAAAATATAAAACTTCCCATACCAGGCCAGTGTCATCTGGAGAATTGGGAAATATTGATGTTTCTAAATCTTGATGTTAGTATTTTTAGGGTTTTAAAAATTACTCTTCTTATATTATTATTAATTTGGAAGGGGAAAAAACGCATCAAGAAAGTAAGTTTATGTGAAACTCGTCTCAGTAGTACATAATTATCTAATCTGTAAAGATAAGTAGGGACTGCCCTTGAAAAATGGCAGCTTTGGTTTCTGGTTTACCTGAGCTCGTGTGAGAGCAAAAGGGGAGTGTGTGGCCAATTCCCTGGGAGTCTTGAAGCTCCCACAGGTTGGATGTTGAAGGTGCAGGAAAAGCTTGGAAGTGAAGGAGCACTCAGCTGGGAAAGCTATGGTAGAGTCAATATTTCTGTCAGCTCCAGTGAAGCTTGGAGTTGGTTTTTCCTCTCTTGGTTTACCTTGCACTCAGGACCCTTTTGTAACTTGTTTTGTGTGTATAAAAGTTCTGGTAGCTGTATTTACAGACCAGATTGTTTTGGAAGTACTTCCTGGCCATTTTGAAAATAATAGCCCCCTTTTTTTTTAAGAATGCATATGAAATACTGCAGTATATTTATATATAAATCAAATAATTTAGCAGTTGAGAAAGGAAAATAAATGAATGTGTTTTGCAGTTTTTTGCTGATTAAGCGGGGGGACTGAAACTTGTTACCAATGAGCAGGATTTTATTTAGGAAGAGGGATTATAAGGATGGATTCTGCATCTGTGGTGGTGGTCGTATTGCTGTCTTTTTCACAGCAACTTTTAAAATCTTGATACATTAATAATTCCAGAGTTCACTCCAGGTGTATGTTGTGTGATGTATTTTTTGTCTTTTTGGTCATGTGTATATTTTAGAATAAAGTTTACCAAATGAATATTGGAAATTGCAATGTCTTTTGACCATGTCTGCTTATTTTAGCTGCATGTTAGAATTTGCAGATGTGCTTAGTATAATTAATTGGTTGATGTGGCCTTTTGTTTTTAAGCATGTTCATTCTGTCACTTTGAATTTTGCTGTAGAACAGCTCCATCTTAAGCTTTAACTTGATATGCAGCTGCTGGCTGATAAGCAGTGTGTCTTGCAGAGTTTGGAAAAAGTAGAGAGGCAGCAATTGTGTCTCCACTTAGCTGGCTATTTGTGTTCACCTTGTCCTGCTAATCACCAGTTCAGCTGTACAAATCTGTTGTTTATTAGGCAAGGCTCTAGTTTATGAGTACTTTCCTTATTTTGGAGAACAGGAAGGAGTGTTAGTTACTAGCATTTTTTTTTTTCTTACCAAAGTGCTCCTGGTGTGTTCACTGGCCACTGGAGTGACTGAAGCATATTTATTTTCACATTATAAGTTGCATTGACAAGTCATGTTTTTTTGCAAGGCTCTTTTCTAAAGGATGGACTTGTCCACATTGACACTGTCAATTCTCATTTTCAGTGTGGTTCACATTAGAATTTAAATTTTTCCGGGGTAGATAAAGTTATACTTTGTGTTTGCTTCTAAATGTGGTGTATAGTTGTACCTTTTGTTCTATTCAGAGTATGCTCCCTGTGTTAATAGAACATTTAAATGCCCTTTATATTAAGTTTTATATTATTTTATTTTTAGTGAGGCTGTTGATAGAGAGGGGAAATGGTTTAGGCTGCAGTCCCTCTTGCAGATATTAGTACAATCATTTCCTGACAGAAACCCTAAACTGTAGGATATTCTTTCATATTGACTGTGCTCACTGCAGTAATAAGCATGCAGTAAGTGATGCGAGTTAGCTCCACTCCTGCTCCCTGTTGACACTTCACTCTGTATTATTTCACTTTGGTTGGGTTGTTTGGCGAAATCTTTATTGAATTTGGAGGGTGAGCCTTGTGAGGGCTTTAAAGCCCCCAGGCTCAGCTTTCAGAAAATTCTGATTCTAATCCTCGGATTTCTAGCAGGACTGTAGGGAAAGGGCTGCTTCATTCCCTTTTGTGAGATTGGAAGGAAGGCTTGAATGAAAGTTCTGTATTTAGCTGTAATCTGGTACATTTTGGGATTATTCATTGTTGCTCACAATTAAATACTGACTTGAAATTTGTCATGTTTGATGGTTTCCTTATTTTGCTGTTCTTAGTGCTCTGGTTTTTTTGTGTCTCCCTCAGCAGTTGTTAAAAAAAAAAACAAAAACAAAACAAAAAACCACACAAAACTAACAACTCTTTGAAACCATAACAAAGTGTCTTACAAATAAATTTTTCCTTTTGCTTACCAGGGAAACCCCAACTCATATAATTGCCTTGAGACACAAACAAGTTTTCAAAGTCCTGGTCAAACATCTTTTGTCTTTATAGCTGGCAGCATGAAGGTTTTAAATGTTTGAACTGAAGCTGGCTTAGCATGACTATACAGTTGTATTGGCTTTGCACATCTGAAATAAATGCTTCAAGGAACTGTCAAATGTTTATATGAATCCACTCTCACTGTGTCCTGATATTTGATGTGCTTATATTTCTGTCTGATTTGTTCCAGGAATTTGCAGCGCTCACGAAAGAGCTGAATGTATGCAGGGAGCAGCTGCTTGAAAGGGAAGAAGAAATTGCTGAACTGAAAGCAGAAAGGAATAACACGAGGGTCAGTTCCTTGTCTTCCTCAAGCTCACCATTGTTAAAGCATCCAGCTACAGGGAGGAAAACAAATGTTGAGTTTGAAAAGCTAAAATTATTTTTTTCCCTGATTCTTGCACATGAATCCCCATGGAAGTGCAAATGTGTGTGTGTTGATCAAGAGGGTTTGGCAGCTTGTGCACAGCTCCAAATGCTGCTGTGCAAAATCAGGAAAAGCTTGTAAGACTGCACTGCTATCTGCCATCCAGATTTCTTGTTGTTAAAGTTTTGTAATCCTGCAGCTCTGGGAGCAGAGTGGGCAGGTTGTGGTGATCTGTTTGAGCAGCTTACAGTGCTAATATAGTTGAAATATTAAAAAGGAGTCCTTACACTCAATACAATATCCTTTGTCTCTAAAATTTGAAGTTTAGAACTCTAAACTTGATGTTCTAGGAGGCAAAGTTTTCTGCAGCTGTACAGAACAGGAATAAACATTATTGCTTTCTTTTTTTTTCGTTTTGCTTTAGCTATTACTGGAACATTTGGAGTGTCTTGTCTCCAGGCACGAACGATCCCTCAGGATGACTGTTGTGAAGAGGCAAGCTCAGTCTCCAGCAGGAGTTTCTAGTGAAGTAGAAGTTCTCAAAGCACTAAAATCCTTATTTGAGCACCACAAAGCTCTTGATGAAAAGGTAATGAAGTATTGTACATAATACCTTTTCATCCTCTTTCCTTTGTGTGGCCAGGCAGTTTTTGTACTGCAGTAGTAGAAATCTCTGCAGTGTAACTACATTGGTAAATGCTCTCCTAAATTAAGATGCTGCACTTAACTAAAACAGGGTGCTGTGGTTTATTCAAGCACTTCATTAACTGTGTTGATGTAAACTCAGCATGGTTCAGGAGCAATATATTTGCTGTAGGAATGCACACAGCTGCTTACCTGTACAACATCAGGATTTATCCTTTTGATTATCTAATAAAGGAAATAGACTAGAGAGAAGAGGAGGAGGGGAATCTGCTTACCCTGGGATAGAAATCTGAATTAAAAGAGCTCCTCCCTTCAGTTGTGCCTAATATTAGCAGCAAGATATGCAACTGCTAAAGTTCACTGTGAATTTTGTTGCCAACTTGCAGTTTACCTAACTTTGTGACCCTTGTATGTAAAATCTGGCAAATGATTTTAAGTGGAATTTTACCTGTTCTTCCATGTTGTAGATGAGCAAAAGCAAACACAGTCTGTGCCTTGCAAAAGGACAAGCAAGTTCTGGGTATGTTTAGTTCTTTAGTGCCTGAATGTACAGGCCATGTTGCTTATGACAGAAAAAAGGAGAAGCTAGATTATAAGATACACATTATTTGGCTATTTTTTTGGTAGCATGTGTTGTAATTAGGACTGACTCCAGATTAAGAAGGTTTCTAAGTGTAATGGGAACAGTGTCATTTATTGTCTGTAAAGGCACGGCATCAAGCAAAATTGATTTTTGATTTGAATTATTTCAAATAATTTGAAATTACCCTTTCAGGTAAGGGAGAGATTACGAGTAGCACTTGAAAGGTGTAGCTTATTGGAAGAAGAACTAGGTACTACACATAAAGAGGTAAGTTTCTGTCTTAAAAGAAGTCTTCATGTGTCCATTGTGGCTGTTTCAGTCAATATTTGTACAGAGTAATTTATTAAATTTCACTTTCACTTCTTCCTTTTGATTTCTTGCCAAATGGGATAATTGTTAATTTTAAACTTAACTGCTTTGAAAGAGCAGGAGAGGAAAAAGCCAAACCTTAGCCTCCTGACACCCTCTCTGCCCTCAAAAAAATCCAACCAAACCAACAAAAAGAGTCCCTGTGCCTTTAAAATTAGGGTTTGCAGTGGCATAAGTATTTGAGTGCCTGTGCCAGATTTTATTAATACATACCTGGCAGTAGAATCAGTAATTGTTGTTTTGCTCCTTTGCTTTTGCAGCTGTTCCTTATATTATTAGTGAAAAAGGAATTGGCTTGAAACATGTGTCTGTAAACTTTTCTTTTAGTTAATGATTCTGAAAGAGCAAAATAATCAGAAGAAAACACTTCCAGATGGGATGCTGGATATAAATCATGAACAAGAAAATACACCAACTACAAATGGGAAGGTACAGCTATTTATTTTGCTTAGCTGACATATGGTTTTTAATCATTAACCATAACATTTTATTTTTAATCCATAATAAAATATTTTTGAATGATCATCTAGTTAAAAAGTCACAGTTACTGAAATTTTAGCTTTTGCAGTCTGTTCAATAATAAAATTACCTTTAGGGAGGGATGTTTACAGGTGAGTTACAATTTGTTTTTCAATCTAATTTGCATCATGCTAATACACTATTTTTCCCCTGTTTAATAGAGAGCCTCTGATGGTTCATTATGCCATGATGAAAACCTTGCTAAAATGATTGAACTCCAAGACATTATAGATAAGCAAAACAAAGAGCAGATACAAATGAAAGAACGCCTCACTGCTTTGTCCAGCAGAGTAACAGAACTGGAAGAAGATCTAGACACAGCAAGGAAAGACTTAATAAAATCTGAAGAAATGAACACAAAGTTGCAGAGGGATGTACGAGAGGTGAGGAAGGAACTGTCAGGATTTGGGGAGTCACAAATGCCATCTTTAGAAAATTTTAGTCTCTCAGGTGCTTAGTTGAACCATTGTTTTTGGAAGTCTTTGGTTTGATAGATGAGAGTGGTTTTTTAGGACATGATGGGTGTCTGTTTTTTGTTTAAAAGACCAAAGTGTCACATCTGTCTTCAGGATAAACCTATGACTAAGTAGATATTTCATTAATAGATTGGAATTTAGCATTGCCAACTTCAGCATGTTCTGGAAGAGATGTTTGATCTTGTCGTATGTGCTCATCTTATTACTCTTGCTTCCTTTTTTAAAAGATGTACTGGGTTGAGGAATCCCTTTAATTTCAGTGGTGCGGTTGACAGTTCCTGTCACAGCTGAATCCCTAATCTCCAAGGTCCCACATATCCTCATTACATAGAAAGGGAGCTTAATTATATCCCAGAACACTTTCTGACCCTCCCCAGCAAGTCAAGATTCGCTGTGTGTGTACCATTGTAAAGGAAAGAAGCAGGTGTATGATGTAAGGTAATAAAGACCAGTGGTTTTTAATCATTAACTGTTTTAAAAAGCCATTTCTTTCCACTTCACTTTTTACTGAGAAAAATAACTTGATTTTTAAAAAAAATTATTTGAAATTATTTTATTTGAAATGATCTCTCACAGTCTGACTTCTGTTGTGTGTCTTGCCCAGACTCTGGCCCAGAAGGAGGACATGGAGGAGAGAATCACCACTCTGGAGAAACGCTACCTCGCTGCACAACGTGAAGCTACATCTGTGCATGACCTCAATGATAAACTTGAAAATGAAATTGCCACTAAAGACTCCATGCACCGACAGGTTGTAGTTTCAAATTAGATGAAGTACATTTTGCTCAGCATAAAGCTAATGGAGATAATTAATGTTCATGCCATGCTGAAGCACTTTGCTTTTAAGGAGATAAATATCAGCTGTAATGTGCTGTTATTAGTGATTGTTTTTCAGGAGCTGGAGTCATACATTGCAGAGATTTTTACCCTGGGAATAAAGATGAGATGGCTTTACTGGGAAGGGGAAATGGTTTTGAGAAATTTAGTGCACTTTATCTTGGGGCAGCAGGGCTGTTGTTGCTATTAGTTGTGGGGTTTTAAGTTACTGTATGTGTATCCAAGCATCTTTAGTTTTGTGGGTGAGAATTACTCATTCTGAGCTAAACTTTTAAGATTTGCACAGCATGTAGTGGTTTTTACAGGCTATTGCTGTAGTGAGAGAGAAAGTTTGACAAGTGCTTGACATGAAATAGTCCAGCATTATAAGCCAGAAATGATTGTTTAGCCAACCACTTTCTAACTAAAAGCTTCTGTAACCCTCAACACTTGCTGGCCATAACCCTGTGCAGAGTGAAGATAAGAACAGGCAGCTGCAAGAGCGACTGGAACTGGCTGAGCAAAAGCTGCAGCAGACACTGAGAAAAGCTGAGACTTTGCCAGAGGTGGAGGCTGAGCTGGCACAGAGAGTGGCAGCACTTACAAAGGTGAGGTGGTGGCACGGTGTCCTTCAGACTCTCTCCTCCATTGGTGTCCCACTGCAGGAAATCTGTTCCTAGTGTTGGTTTAGTTACATTTGATTTCCAGTTTTCCCACAAATAATTCAGAAAATATTTATTTCATACAGAAAATGTTTATTTCCTACTTTTTTTTCCCACTCATCTCTCTGAAGGCACTCTGATTTACTCTTTTTTTTTTTTTTAATTTTTAATCTCTTTTTTTAAGTTTCTGCTCTTTGGAACTCAAGTGGGTTTTCTGTTAACTCTTCTACATCATAAAAATATCTATCTGAATTATTATTTTGTACTTTTTATTAAAATTATTCAATAATAGGTATAAAGTCTTCCAAATAATGAACTGCTTCTGAAACGAAATTTCTTCCACTGCTAAGTGAAGCAAGTGGGGAGCGAGAGAAATCGTGGTACTACCAAATACCAAGATTTTTAGAGGGTTGCAAATGGACTAATGATATCTGAAGAATTATATTTAGCTAACTACAAATGAGCTTTTTCAAGTGTGTGTGTGCATGTTTTCTTTCAAAGCCTTAGTTTCATTTATTTCCCTGTTATCTTTCCTGTCCCTAACTGGCTCTGTAGTCTGACCTTTTGTCTCCTGGGAGCTCTGCTGCTAAAGATGCTAAAGTTTTGGAACTTGCCACCAAGCTTAGGAAGGTAGAATTTGTATCTTAGTCCTTGTCTCTGCTTGCTGCTTTCTGCTTTGCCATGATTACTAACTAAGGGTCCCATCGTCCAGGCTAGTGAGGAGAACTTGAAAATGCACTCAGTCTTTACTTCTATTTATTTTTTGGTTTTATTTGTTGGGGATATGAATGAACTTCGCTGTTGCAAGCTCATTTGCAAACAGTAGTAGTTGATTCATGATGGTACTTAGGGGTGAGAGGTTTCATCTTTTTGTCACTTCCCATCTGAACTGTTGCAAGGTCCTTTTGGTGACAAAAGCATCTGTTCTGCATTGTCCTTTACCATAAATGGCAGTTGTGCAAAGCATGTTAGAAATATTCCTGTGCCTCAGTGTTCCTGTGCTTTTGGAGCCTAAAAAACCCACCCAAATTCTTATTTTGCTCTCAAATTGACAGGCTGAGGAGAGACACGGCAATATCGAGGAGCGGTTGAGACAGATGGAGGCACAGCTTGAAGAGAAGAATCAAGAACTGCAAAGGGTACTGCATTTTAGTGACATTTTGACAAAGATAAAAAGCTGAAAGAAAGAACATAATCTTCTTTGTTTCTCAGCTTTAAAATAAAGCTAGAGTTTAGGCTGGCTGATAGTGAGTCACTCTACTGTGGCTAACCTTAAATCTCAAGGAAAATGTGCTGAAAGTCTCCAATAAAAGTTTGAAGAAACTTGTTGATTTAAATGACTATGGAAGAATTGGTTCCTGGGTTACAAATAAGGGAATCCATTCTGAATTGTGCCTTTTAAAGTTTTTTTAATACCAGCTTGGTTTTTTGAATTTCTGATCTTGGCTCACTTATTAAAGACCCTTAGTTTCCCTTTACAGAGCCCTGGAGGCACATACAGTGTTACTCTGTGGAAAAATATTGCTGTTAAAAAAATGCATTTGGATTAAAGAAAGCTCGCTGCCTTCATAACCTGGAAATTGTTAGAGATATTGCAAATCTGAAGTTTTTTCAGCAGCTTCTTTGTATCTCAGGCTAGACAGAGAGAGAAGATGAATGAAGAGCATAATAAACGTTTGTCAGAAACTGTTGATAAGCTCCTGTCTGAATCCAATGAAAGGCTCCAGCTTCATCTCAAGGAGAGGATGGCTGCCCTGGAAGACAAGGTAACAAGTCACATTCCAGTAATGAATGTATAATTCTGTAATGATTTGTGCCTTTTGCAATGTGTCCATAACTTCAGCAAATAAACACAAAACCCTTATTAATAAGTAGTTGCTGTTAAGGCTCTTTTATAGTGTTGATTTTGAAGATATGCTCTTAAAAATAATTTTTGAGGTTTTCCCTGGGCACTGCACTGTGGTGTTGAGAAGGCAGCTTTTAAGAAGCTTTATCCTTTTTTGTTTGAATGCTGCAGATTGCAAAGATAGGCTCATCCTATGTGTAATACAGGAAGCCTAAAGCATTGGAACTTTGACCTTTCCAGTTCAGATTCCTTTGTTTCCCACTGCTTTTGGCTGTACCAGTTCCCCATAGGCATTGTGGGATTCCTGCAATTTACTTTTCTTCTCAGGTAGCTCATTTTGGGATTCTATATGCATGTTAAAGGGCTTTTCCTGCACTGTCAGTGCACATCTTGGAGCTTTCCCCGATACTCAGTTCATCTCTTCTGACACACTTTCACTTCTTTTCTTCCCTTCTGATTTTGGATCTAGATCCTTATGGATTATTCTTCCATGCACAGCTTGAAGTAAGATCCCTTATTCTTCGTCCAGCTAAGCAATGTCTACTAAAGTGGCACTTTGCTTGATGCTGACTTTGAGTTGCTTGGTCTTGGATTAAAATATATTTGGTTTCTTTTACTAGAGGATGAAATGACCATCTGGGGAAATGTTTCAGGAAAAGCTGAGTGTCTTTTAATACCGAAGTCATGGCAATAAAATGCTTTGGAATGCAAATGGTGTTTCCAGACTTGTACTGACTGTTTGCTTCCTCTTGCATTCATGCATAATGCTTACATAATAGGTGATGTCTCAGGACTGACCCTGACTCCCTCTTACCTTCCAAACCATAACTACATTTGCAAATAATGAGGAAAATCAACTTTTCCTTTACTGTAGTTAACAGCTACTAGAAAAGTGTTCTTTTTGAGTCTTCCAGCTCATTTTTTTTGTGCTAAGTTGGGAAGAAACATGCAGGTAACATTAAGACTTTGTTCTGATCTTGTGGTCTTTCTTGAGTTACTTTGAATTATTCCATAATTCCCTTTTTTTACTAGTTAGATTGTGAAATAGAGCTTTAAAAGGCTGCTATTGCTATTAAAGATGTATGGAACCAGTATTATTACTAAATCCATTATTTAGAGGGCTGTACACCTGGAAGGATAAACCTTCAACTATAATCAAAGTGAAATTATGGAAGCAATCAAGGATGTGTAATTTAAGATGTATATGTGTAGTGTTGACTAGATTTTTTTTTTTTATACTCATCATGGTTATGGTTTAAAAGTGTAAAGCTTATGAGTGACTTAATTTGTAATGCATTTAATTTCAGAATTCACTTCTTCGAGAAATTGAAAATGCAAAAAAACAAATAGAAGAACTTCAGCATGAAAAGGTAGACTCTGCATTTCTGAAATATTATCTTGGGACTCAATTGCTACCTTGCTACATAACAGGATCAGATTTTAATTCCTCATAAAACTTAACATTTCCTGCTCTGTTTAAGAGAAAGGAATTGTTATTGCTTATTTTATGGTATTGTGTGCCACAGTTTTACAGGGTTTTTATGGGTAATACATAACCTTTTAGTCCAAGACTTAACACACTTTTGAATATGTGAAGTGCCTGGATATGTTGGCAACTGGTCAAAGTTTGGAGATTGTGTAGAATTTTTATACTGTTGTAAATATGACCTTGAACAGCAAAACCAAATGAGAAATATTTTAATGTTGGACATTTTTCCATAAGGTTTTCTCAAAGCATTGAATATCACAAAATGCTTGTGCAACTACTAAAGGGTTTTTTGTAAGTTTTAAGAACTGGGGAGCAGAAGGAGAAATATTTATTAGACTTGGCTGCTCCTTAGTAATAGCTAAGGTGCCTGGTGTACTGCTTGTCATGGAAATGACAAGGTCCCCTTACAGATGTTCATTATCAGCCACTTTTTGTTTTATTTAGGCTTTCATTGTTCTCATTCATTGTATTTCTCTGCTGTTAAATTCTGAGTTTCTGGAGCATGTAAAAATGTCCAAGTTAAAAGTGAATGCTTTTAGATCCTTTTGTGCAGAGAGCTTGAACAAATCTTGTTTGTTATATCACTTTATTATAATAAACTTAGTAGCATGTGAACTCACAGTTGTTTTTAAAGTACATATTGTCATTACTAGAGTCAGGGTAGAGAGGCAACAGTATTATTCTGGGATACCCTTTTATGATAGTGCTGTATTGTGTGTAGCAAAAATGTTTAAATAGGTGAAGGCTGTATCTTAAAATCTATTATTTCCAACTTTCAGAGAAATTAGATAAAAAACCTAAATCTGAGTTTATAAATTTGTATTTGACACTAATTCTTTTTTAAAAAGCATATGATATGTTTTTTCTATTTATTTTTCCAGGATCAACTGGTATTAAATGTTGATGCATTAAGGGCTGAAAATGACCAAGTGAGGCTCAGAGCCACATCACTTCATCACAGGTACCAGCAGTAGTTTTTTTTTTTTTCTATTTTCTTTAAGGTTACTATGCTAAATACAATCTTGTATATTATAAATGAAAATATTTCAGTCATAGCTATAAATTCATTTTTACAGAGCATATAGAACATTTTTTATACTGCTTAAAAACAACTGGCAGTTGTGGAACAAGAGAAATCCTTTGGGTGACTTTTTTTTGATTCTATCTCCCTTTGTAAAGATGAAATGTTTGTTTTGTGTTGCAGCAGAGCAGATTTCAGATTCCCTGTGCCATCCTCCTCTGTGGGGGACAGTCACACAGACTCCTACAGCACCTCCTCCGTGCTGAGGCGGCCCCAGAAGGGGCGTCTGGCTGCTCTCAGGGATGAGCCTTCAAAGGTAAGGAGGGAAAATACAAATAACAAAACAGATTTGTTCAGTGCGTGAGGCTAATCAGATGCAAAGAGCTTTTAGAACTGGGAGGACCTGGCAATAAACTCCTGGGTTTTATAGATCCTGTGTAACCAACTCATGAACAACTGTTGGTCCTTTTAATTGTTAGCAAATAGTTGCAAGATTATGGTTTGGAACTCCTATTTTGTTTTGCTGGGGTTTTGTTGGTTTTAAGTTTTTGGTTTTGCTTTTTAATTTTGATAAGCCTGTAAAGTGCAATTTGAAGCAGTCCTACTTTTGTGTCTATATACTCTTAACACATTACTGTTCTGCAAGCAATTTCCATTTCCTTTCAGGACACATGTGTACTCATTACATGGAACTGATGCCATAGTTCCCATTGAATTTATAACAAAATTCTACCATAATTAAAAGCGTGTATCACCAAAATATGTGGTGTTATAATTTACTCAATGAGCCTGTTCTGCATCTTGCAGTTAAACGAAGTTTAAAGCTTCCTACACTATAGCTTTTTTTTTTTTACACTTCTCTAAACATTGGTGTCTTGATGGATGTGTTCAGCATGTAAGTGGACTTACATATATTATTTTAAACGTCTTGATAAGCAGTAGAGATATGGTATTTTTCCCTATTTGAATTTGGATTTATTCCTTTAATGGATTCTTGTAGGTTCAGACCCTGAATGAGCAGGATTGGGAGCGGGCCCAGCAAGCCAGCGTGTTGGCAAATGTGGCACAAGCATTTGAGAGCGATGTGGATGTGTCTGATGTGGAGGATGACAGGGAGACCATTTTCAGCTCGGTTGATCTGCTGTCACCAAGTGGTCAGGCTGATGCTCAGACTTTGGCCATAATGCTGCAGGAACAGTTGGATGCAATCAACAAAGAGATCAGGTATGGCCTGTCTGCTGTGGAGCTTTTGATAAAAATATGCTGGAAAATGGTAATTTTCCCACGTTTTTCTTCTAAGTGCCGCTTCCATTTGCGTGGTCCTTGTTGTAATGTCACGTTCCTGTGAGGCTCTTTTTCCCTCAGACTGATCCAGGAGGAGAAGGAGAACACGGAGCAGCGTGCAGAGGAGATCGAGAGCCGCGTGGGCAGCGGCAGCCTGGAAGCGCACGGCCGGTTCCGCTCGCTGGGCTCCATCGCCCCCGCGCTCGGCGGGGCCCTGGCCGGCTCCTCCCCGCCCGGCAGCGGCCGCTCCACGCCGCGGCGCATCCCGCACAGCCCCGCCAGGGAGGTGGACAAGCTGGGCATCATGACCCTGGTGGGTATCCACGGCCCGCCGGCTCCTCAGAAGCACGTTCCTGTTCTCTAGGAAACGGGTTGTGTGGTTGCTCCTTCCTCTCCTGCTTACTCAGCTGTATTTTTCCTTTCTCTAGGTTTTTCTACTGCTTCCTTTCAACTTCTATAAAAAGTGTAAGATACATAATGATTAGGAAAAACGTTCAGAGCTCAAGTCTATTATTTGGTCAACATCTCATGCCTAAGTATTTACTCTTTCTGTTGTTATGGTCTTTCTTCAGACTCCTCTTTCTAGAAGAAATAATGCTTTCTTTTCAACCACTTTCTCTGTCTGCTTTAAACTTTATTTTTAGCAGTCCACTATTCCAGTGAACACTCAGCTAAAAAGTGATTTGCGTATTAATCGTGAAGTTTGGGATGGTATCGCTGCTGTTTGAATATTGATGAGTGCTAGTGTCTTGTTTTAGGCTATTAAAGCCTAATAGGTAAAATAAATATCTCTTAGACCTTGCAGGTGATAAAATAGTTTAGTCTCAAGAGTTCAGAGAGTAGAGAAAGATGTTTTTCTTCTTTTGACATTCCTATGACTGCTCAGGAAGATTTATTCTTCTAGTAGCTGCTTTATGCATGCAAATACATCCGTAAAATTAAGATACAAATTTCCCCCTTTCTTGTTTTTACATAAAATAAACGTTTTTACATTTTAAATAAAATGAACAGTTAAAACCAAGTATTTCAGCTAAGTAGTTTTGCTGGCTTTTTAAAATTAATGTGCACATACACCAAAAGGTGTGTTTTTCATAAGAGGGAATAATTTACCTTCTTTGTGTTAAAATAAAAATCCCTGTACTTGCTCTAGCCATATATCCAGGGACAAGCAGTCCTCTGACAAAAAGCTGTCAAAATTCAAATTGTGGCGTGCTCTATCTTCTAACATTTCACAATAATTAGTTAAGCTAAATACTTCTCATGCAGAAAATATACAAATTTAAGTAGCTCTTTTTCCCAAAACTAGATCAGGAGAATGTGTCTTGTCTGAAATCCAATGCAATTGAAGAAAAATGAAGTGTAATTAAGTTCACTTTAGATCCTAATTGTGCACCGAAGTCACTTTATCTGGTGTTTGTAGCTGTATTTGATGGGTTTCATACCTGGCAACTGATTTGCGAAAGCTTGAAATCAAGAATTAGAGAACAAGAGATTTCTAGAAACTTTAGGAAGGGCTCTCATGGATTATTAGACTGAGTTCTGCTGTGTCTTCCAGTGTTTTAATAGAGAGTTGCATTAGGTTTTGATCATATAGGCAAATTAGCTTAATGCCAGTGGTTATGCAGCTCAGTCAGTTGAAAGCCCCTCATGATTAAAAAGCATCAACATGATAAATGATGAAGCCTACAGCTTTCTTGAGCAGTCCTTGTGGGCAGTTCATTCCATGTGGTGAACATTTTCATTTTTATGCTCATCAGATTTACTGGATGAAAGATCCTATAATGGTGAAATGGTGTCTGCAGTGTTTTGTTAAGAACTTGAGGAGGAACTCGATCATCTTTAAAGGTCCCTTCTATGATTCAGTGAACTTATGATTTATTAATGTAGTACTTTACAGTCAGATTGAACATAACTTTCCATATTAATCCTGCAAAATTTACATGTATTCTAAATCAAAAACAATTAAAAGTTATCCTTTGTGGGAGGGAAACAACATCCCTCCCCCCAGCCCACTTCAAAGGGGACTAACTCTATTTTTGGTTGCAGGCTTTTTAAATAATGAGAGCTATTAAACAAATTATCTAAATTTAACTTTTGTCAGCATCAGTCTGAATAAGCTGTTTGTGTAACTCTTGCTGTCTGCACTGGCAGAGGTGGGCACTCCCTGGGGAGTGAGGTACAGTGGTTGGAGGATAAAATAAAAGTGGTGGTGAATTCCTGCTCAGACATTGCAGCACTGCAAAGCTGTCAACGGAACAAAATCCTGTTGCTGTATGGAAATAGGCTATTGTTGGCACTCTTTGACACTTTTAAAGTCTTGCCTGCTTTTTGTGCAGTGTAGGAAACAGCTGCAGGAATCCCTGGGTTGTGAGGAGGGATGAGTGCAGTTGATTTATTAAGGCTTCTGTAGCTGACCTGGAGGTTCAAAGCAGGTCTCACCTTTTCAAAGCGACACCTTGTACCCCGTACACTTTACTGGGGCTTTTTGACGCACATATTTTGTGCTAATTTGCTGACGATCTCAACACACTCAAACATCTCTGGTACTTTGGTAGATAACCAACTCTAAGTGTTTATTTTTTGCTTCCTTTTACTCACTGCAGGGATACATTTAAGTAATCTGTGATTTAAGGAGTACTTCATACCCAGTATCTCCCTGTGCCATTGTTGTAATTGTTGTTTATGTTCTCCCTAAGTTTTTTTGTCTGTAGTAGTTGTCTTAGTCTGTGCTACAGTTTACAATAAATACAGCTTTTTCAAATTTCTTTTCTTTGCATGCATCTGTCAGCCTAGTGATTTAAGGAAACACCGTAGAAAGGTAAAAATCTTTAGTTTTTTTCATGGTGTGTCCCTTCATCTCCCTCCCTGTCCCCAAACTCATTAGTGGATAACAGGAGCATAAAGCATTTTCAGGGTAGCTCTGTAACAAAACAAAATTGTGGTTTATCATTTTAGTCTAAGTGTGGGTTTGTTTTGTGGGTTTTTGTTTGTTTGCCTGTTTTTGCTGGTGTGGTGGACTGTTGTGCTGTCTCTTTTTGCAATCACTGCTGTGCAGTGTTGCTATAGGACACGAGAAAGCACAACGCGAGCCACCTGCTATTTTGCAAGGTAAAAGAGGAAGTTTATTTTCTGACTCCACCTTTTATACTTTTCCAAAGGTGACAGTGGATTGGAGAGTGAATGGGCCACCTCTCCAAAGACATTGGACAAACCACTAGTACATTAAGTTTTTTTACCCCCATGAAGGAATGCAAAACAATATGTTATTTACAGAAATTGTGTGGGAAAGTTTTCCAACAGAATGTAAACTCAGAAGGCTTTAGAAAAACTTAAGAATCAGAGCAACAGTGCAGTCTTCATGCATCAGTGCTGAATTTTAAAATCTGTCAGTGCACACACAAATAAGTTATTCTTTCTATTACTCAAACTTTTGTAGCTACAGGTGTGTAGAAACTGACTTTGCAGAGTCAATGATCTTGCTAATAATTCTTTCCACAGGTCTCTAGATTTTCTGTCTTTGCACTTGCTTGAACTGGGGACAGGTATATTAATTTTATGGTGCTGAAGGCATTAATTTAGTTCTTAGCCCTATAAATGAATAAAAGATAAGTGCCACTTACTCATTTTAGTAGCTAAGACTGATTTTAGTAGTTTGTCACTAAGGGTAACAAGAAATTCAGAAATAAATCAAGCAAAAAATAGGCAACTGCAGAATGGTAAGGGCAAGAGTGATCCTTTAACACTAAAGTAAGATTCTTCCTTTTCACTATTTTGAGTAGTATTGGTATAGCCTTCATGTTTTGGCAGTGCCCCTGAAGTTTTCCTTCCTTTTCTGTCAGTCTCCAGCTTCCAGAGAAGAGGTACGAGATGACAAAACCACCATAAAATGTGAGACATCACCACCTTCTTCACCTCGGTCCTTGCGTCTGGACAGAGTCCAGAAAGGAGCTCTGCACACAGTGAGCCACGAAGATATCAGGGACATTAGGAAGTAAGCAGCTGGGATTCACTCAGACCTAGCAGGAATTCAGTGCTCTACGGCATCGGAGTAAAACCCCAAATTGCAGAGCTGTCAGCCTGTAGGATTTTAGTCTGAGCGTTAAAGTGTTTCTCAAACGTCAGGAGTGTGAACACCTAAATGGGTTACTGTTACATAAACATTAGGAATGTAATTGCTAAGGCTTAGAAAGGGCTTCATGGGAATGCTTTTGGTACTCAAAGTCTGCATTAAGTTTTCTTCATGCTTGGGATATGAAAAATGTAACTCTTAACTCTTTAAGTTGTTATTTAGCTATAAATTGAGAAATAACTTGCAAAATTGCCATCACTTTGATTGACAGATACTCTTTTCACAGTACCTAAGTATCTGAGATGGATTCCACTCAAGTATTTTGAACTTTGTCTGCCCCTTTCAGCCAGGAACTTGTGCCATCAATATTTCTTTTCATAATTCATGAAATTAAATGAAATTAAATGTCATTAGTAAGTTACCGAACTTCAATTAACTTGCATAGAACCCTGAACTTATCTCTGGTGAATTTGTTGTACATGGGCTCCTTGATGACTCTTTTTTTTTTTTTTTTTTTGGTACAGTTCAACAGGTTCACAAGATGGCCAAACAAGTAATCCTAGTAGTAGTAACAGCAGCCAAGATTCCCTTCACAAAGCCCCCAAAAAGAAGGGGATCAAATCCTCCATTGGCCGCCTGTTTGGCAAGAAGGAAAAGGGACGACCTGGGCAAGGAAGCAAGGAAGCTCTAGGACAAGGTTGGTTTGCTTTTTCTTACACAGTGAGAAAGATAGCCTTGGGGCTTTGGTTTTACACATTCCTGATCAGTAATACTACAAAGGATTAAATTGAGAGTGACTTGAGTTTGGGGTTTTTTGTAGGTGGCCTGGGAGAAGCAGATGGTTCCTCTCAGGATGCATTAGGCCTCAGCAAACTTGGAGGTCAGGCAGAGAAAAACAGGAAAATGCAGAAAAAGTAAGTTATCAAATAATTTTAATCCTGTGTTATTCATGTATTGCTTTGTTTAAAAATGCTGTGGTTTTATTTTTAGCTTGGTTTTGCGGTATTTTTGCCTACTATGGCTAATAAACCTCTGTAGATTTTTTTTTTTTTTTACTATTTTTCCAGAACATTAATAGCAGTATAGGTCATGGTAAATTTGAAAGGAATTTAAGCTGAAAACTTACAATTGGACTGCTGTAATAAAGAAATTTGGAGATGGAAGCGGACTCTTATCAAATTCCCCCTAAATTTATTATATTTCATACCTGCTTTGGGAGGTATTAAATGTAATAAATTATAAATACCTTTAATTCAAATAGGAGATTTCCCAAAGTTGTTCTTGGCTTTCTTTTGCTCTAGAGTGTGGAGGAATTGACAGAAGGGAAGCATGAGATGCTGTGTGCAGACATCACTCCCTGTGTATGAATTTGCTGGCTCCTTTCTCTGTCCCTTTGAGTTGCAGCTGCTGGCAGCTTCTCTCTTCAGTAATTTTTTCACTTCTGTTTAAGATTGGCTGCTGAAATCTTTTTCTTTGCACCATATTGCCCTGGTTTCTTCAATTTTTTTAAATGAATTGTGACTATTCCTTTTTTTTATGGCACCTTGTATGCAGTTACCTTTTCCTAGTCATGAGAATTTTTTCACTCTGTCACAGAAAATCTTTAGTTTACTGCTCACCTTTGGAGTTTCTGTTTTCATGCTTTGTTGTTTCCCATCTTGGAACAGATGAAGCAAAGACTAATCACAGGTGAAAAAGAGATATTGCTACTAGTAGAAATCCTTACTTGATGCTTATATGAGAATACAGGAAACACTCATATTTATATAAGTAGGATCAGGCATTCCTTGCATTTTTCCCCCAATGCTTAGCCATATACCTTAAACTTCTGCTGTTTCTGTTCTGTTCAGCTATCAAAAAACTGATGATCAGACTTTCCTTGCCTTCTGAAGACAGACAGTAAATGTTGAAAAGAAAGAGTGCTAATTTTCCCTTTGAGAGGGATTTCTTGCAGTACCTAAGTTCTATTAAGTAATAAGAATAATACCTGGTGGCTGCTAATGAAAAGCAGCAGCATGTTGGTTTGAAAAGTCAGAATGGAATGTGGGTTTGTTTGGATAACAGAAGGCTCAGCTGTTTTTCTTCAGACTGCTGCTCTGAAAGCAATCATATTTTATTATGATCTGGTATTTTCCCTTTTCTGCAGTGCTTTAAAGTCATACCACATCTTGGTTGAATAAATAGTTTTAGTCTGGTTATATCTAAGGAGCGGTAAGGTCTGTCCTTTGAGCAATATAGGTATTTCTCAATACCAGCCACAAGTTTCATTCTCAAGTGAAACAATCCATACTGTCTTGCTTTAAGAAATGCAAGAAGTGCAGTTGCACATAAATCATGGCTTTTCTTGTAAACATTCTGCTTTTCAAAAATGTGCTGGTGTTACTTAAAGTATAATTTATGGCTGCATGTTGCAGTTTGCTTAAAAGGCAGCTGTCTCTATTAAACAAATGAAGACTTTTCATTTGGAATTGCCTTCCCTAGCTCTTCCAAAGCCCCTCTCCATCTCTTCCACAGCCCATTTAGGTACTGGAGGGGGCTTTAAGGTCTCCCTGGAGCCTTCTGTTCTCTACCACTCAATGAAATAAAAACAGTCTAGATCCATCATTTTAAAAAACCCAAGTAAAATGCTGTCATGCTAGTGTTCAGAATCTGAGGGGTGTTCTGAACATGGGAAGGAATATTACCATAAGGGGTCAAAGATCCCTTGCTGCCTTCTTGAGATGTTCCTTATCAAGAAGAAGTGGTAGAGCTGCTCTGAATTGCTTTTCACTCTGATACTGGAGGAGGGTGGGTTAAAACAAATTTTGACTGACTGTTTGCTTACAAAACCTTGTATTCAGCAAAAAGAATTCCAGCTACCTGAATGCTTGGAACAACGACAGCTCATTCTATTTATAGCTGTCTCTAATCCCTATTTGCTTGTTTATCTTTCTGATTTCTGCCTGCATGTGCACAAACAGGCTGAGGGCAGCATTCAGTGTCTGCTAACAAAAACCTGTTTGTAGTTACAGAATTAAATTACAGTACACATTATTTGTCTGGTGTTGTATGCCTTTGAGTTCAGTTTAATCCTAGTTTTATATTTGTCTTAATTTCATTTTCCTTTTGTTTACCATTTGGTGTGGTAGTGCAAAATCAGGGTAAGTTTGTATTTATTTTTATTAGGACTGTTGTGTAAGTATGATAAAACTCATTTGGATTTTTTAGCAATATATTAAAACCTCTATCCTTTCTTCAAAAAAGTCTGATCATGAGACGAAATACTAGATTTAGAAGAATATATTATGAAAATGTGTTGCTGAAATAAATCCAGTGTCGCTTAATTCAGTGTGAAAGATAGTTTGGTGTCTTGTCTTAATTTGCATGGTGTGAGCTTTTATAGTGGGAATATTAAACCCTCTTAGATTAGTTTTGTAATCTGGGATTTGAAAGTTGTTTAGCAATAGTAGATATTTGTGTTTCCAAGGTAGATGTATTTCTGTAAAAATGTTGTTTGGTGTTTACTAAACCAAAATGGTTTATAGTGCTGTGTTCATCTCCTGTGTGAGCTGTGGTCGTGACAGTGTTTGCCACAACTGTGTTTGTGCTTTTCTGGCTACAGCACCACCAACTTAGTACTGTATTCATCAAAAAGGAAGGCAAACCTAAATTTAAGATAACTGTCGCACACAAAACACTACATCCCCGAACTCAGTGTAGAATAACGATATTAACTTTCCTCTGATGCTCTGCCTGTTTCCATCTCATGTTTTACAACTGTTGCTTCTCAGTTTTTACACCCTGAAGCTCTGTCACTTCCATCAGTATCTCTCTCTTCCCCACACTGCAGTGTTTACTGTTTTCTGAACTTCTTCCAAATCAATCCTCTTCGCTTCCATCCAAGAAATCTGGGATACAGCATTCCCCTCTGGCTATGAGCTCTGCATGTATCCATTCCCATGCTGTCCTAATCCAGTGACCAAGTGATACAGTCTGCTTTATTTTCCCTCTGGGGTGAGCGTGTCCTCTGCTGCCAAGAGCCCTTCTGAGCAGATACTTCACACAGTCCCTGGAGGGTCCTGTGCACACTCTGCTGCATCAGGCACTACCTGCAGCTTTGACATAATTTCTCACTCCCTGTGACCACAGCTTTTGTCCTCCACAGCTGCTGTGAGATGCCTCTGGAATGTGTCTAACAACAAACCTTCCCCTCTTGCAGCAGCATGTTTGGGCTCGTGTTCCAAGGGAAGCCCAGCCAGGTTTTCTGTTAAGTCTCCAGGCATCTCTCTCTTGGTTTTGTCACCTAGGAGTTATTCCAGTAGCCAGCTACTCTATTGGCACCCTTTCATCCTTCACAGGGCCGGGTTTATACCAGCTGTTAACGCTGCTGACACCACTGTAATATTTTTTTCCTCACAAAGATTTTGTTTTTGCACTTATTTCCTAACTGGTATATTGGCTGGGCTATGAGACTCAGTTGGCCTGGCAGTTGTGCTCTCAGGGATCTGATCACATTTTACTGGAATGCAGTGAGTGTCTTGATGGAGTTTGAAGGGAATAGTGGGAAAAGAGAAGTTCTCTGCTATAGGAAAAAAACATTAATGCATAATTTGCAGATGAAACAGCAGCTGCTTCTGAATTCTTCCTATGAGATGTTTTGTGCCTGGGCTACATCTTGAGCTTTGGGGTTAAGGATTTCCTGTGCAAGCAAGTTTTTTATCTCTTACTGCATATGAACAAATTCTGCAATTAATTTTCCGCTTCATGGTTGCTTTCCTATTCAGATCCATTGAATAATTTCTGCATAAAATCATTTCATAAACATTTTTTTCTTTGTTTGTTTCTATTTTTATGTGTTTTCCTCCATTACACAATTATTTTCTTCCTACATTACCACCATGAATTTCAAGTTAGTATCATAAACTCTCCTTACATTTTTTTGCTGTATTCCTTGTATTCTACTCCAAAGCATTCACTGTTTCATGGTTACCATGAAGTATACAATGAGGCTTAGAGAACAACCAGAAATGACAGATACTCTCTGAACTCCACCCAGTACAACCACCAAAAAGGCATAGACACCAATTTAGAAGCCAAAGTACTTGGAAAAAACTTTGTGTTCCTTTCTGGCAAATACAGTATTAAGCACTTTATTCTGTTCTTACCAGACAGTGTTTTGTATGATCTTATTTATTTATTTTTCTAATTTTTAAATCTTTAAACAACAAAGAGAAGCAGAACTAAGTGTGTTCAGGGCTAATTAATTGTGGAATGAATGTAGTGTGTTCCAGAGTAGCAGGGAAATAGCTGATCCTTGATTCCAAATTCAAAAATATATGTGTCTTTTTGAAATGTACAAATATATCTAAGCTTTTACACTCTGTTTTGGTAGTGAAATTTAGCTGCTGACTGCTGAACACTGTTCCACCTTAATGGATGGATCCCAAAATGGTACCTAAAATGATTATTTGTAACCAGTTGTCTGGCAGTGCCTACCTTCCTCCCCCTTTTCCATTCCTGGGAAGCGCATTTAATTAGCACAAATTACTGGGAGGTTCCTCCAGAGCAATAGGAATTTATTGGTGTGCAGGTGGAGAAGTGCTATCTCTTGATAAAGCAGTTGCTAGTATATTTATTGTTTCATTATTGCTTTTTAATATTTAGTTACCTACCAATATAACATGAGGATCCCAGATATGTGTAAAGGAGCTGAATGCTGTATTTGCATTTTGTAGGAGTAGCAAAACAGCTCCTTGTCTGTCAGTAATCACTCTTCAAGGTGCCTTGTGTATTTTAATACCTATAACTACTAAAACTGTTATCATCTTAGATCTATCCAGTGAGACAGTTCAAAAGGCAAGGAGATTTTATTTGATTGAAATAGTGAGAAAATGGTAAATACATAATGTAGGGTCTTGACTCTGTAGTATTGCAGCATATCTTAATTCTACACTTGCAGGCATGAATAAAGAACAGTAAAATCAGTCTAATTAGGTGCAGTTGTTTTTTCCGATTTTCAAAGGAGAATGAGTGGAGACCTAACCAAATATAACTGGCTTTCAAAGGCAGTGTAAAAATGCTTTTTTTAGGCTTTCTCCATGTTTTCGGCCAGGCATGTCCAAGCAGCATTGCATGCTTATACCCACAGTGCTAGTTTTTGTCCTTTGGTTTATTAAACATTTTTTGGCAGTTATTTCTAGGGACCTTTTGAGTTTCCATTGTCTCTGGGAGCTGGATTGTCAGTATGAAACTTCAGGCGCATCTGTTTCAGCACAGCAAAGGAAATGGTGTCATCAGGGGAGATGAAAGCTGAGTTTCAGTACACAGCCTGTCAGGATAGAATTGCCAAACACAACTCTGGTTGTGTGAAGCTGTGCCACACATTGACGGGCTGATGTTCAGCAGTGAAATGGTCACTGTCCCAGTGTCCAGTCCTGACAGCATGATGGACAGGCGTGTCTCATGTGCTCATGTGTTGCCACAGGTTTCAAATCTGCATGTGCTGAGGAGAAATGACTGCTTTGGTTCAGCTTTGCTGGGCAGAAAACTGAGCAGCTGAGAATCTGATTGCCAAACAAGCCTGACATCTTCACATTGGGTTGGGAGTGTCAGTTGTGGCTTCAGAAACTGGGTTCTGAAAGGCAAGGTCCGCGTCTCTGCTGCTCTCAGATTTCCTGCCCAGCTCAGCTTTCATCCCTACATAGTCCCTGTACATGTGCTGTACCTGCCTTAGGAGTTGTATTATATAAGGCTGGCTGGGAAAGGAATAAGTTAATTATTGGAAAGGAGATAGTGAAGTGAGTGCAGTGCTGGAATTGTCACATCCATTATGACTAATGATGTTTCTGTAATTGCAGGCACGAGTTGCTGGAGGAAGCCAGAAGACAAGGTTTGCCTTTTGCACAGTGGGATGGGCCCACTGTGGTGGTGTGGCTGGAGGTGAGTGGTGCTCCCAAAATTAATAAAAAGCCCCCTAAACATACAGACTTGTAACGACTGTGTGGGCTTGGAGGCAGGGATGTTTTCCATATCCTGTTGACTTCCTTCTCTGTGTTCCAGCTGTGGGTGGGGATGCCAGCCTGGTACGTGGCTGCCTGCCGAGCCAATGTGAAAAGCGGTGCTATCATGTCAGCCCTGTCTGACACGGAAATCCAGCGGGAAATTGGCATCAGCAATCCCCTGCACAGGCTCAAGCTCCGCCTGGCCATCCAGGAAATCATGTCCCTGACCAGCCCCTCTGCCCCTCCCACATCAAGGACGGTAAGGAAATTACTTGTGCAGCAATAAACACCTAGAATTTCCCCACATTTGACTGTAAATATAGAGCTGAACGTAATCTATTAAGAATTTCTGGAAAGGAACACATTATTTAAATGTAGGCTGTTCCATCCTTTCATGGAATAACTGCAATTTTCTTTCTCATGGAATAGAGAATTTTATTTCAGTCTAAGTATGTAATCCAAAGTATTTAGAGTATGTGTTATTGGCCTCATCTTTTGGCCTCCAGAGAATTTAAAATACAGATGAAGTCTACAAATGTGTATGGAAATTTGTAGGATAGTTGGAGGCTCTTCTAGTGCAGTTGTAAGGCCATTACCTCCAAATAATTTAGAACTCATGATCTAGGAGGCACCTGTCTCTCTCTAGTAAATGTAGGCACTTAGTGGGAATTTTCTCTTATGAGTCTGTCTACCCTGCATTCTAAAGTTATTCCTGGGGTTATGTGCTAGACACAAATGTATTTTTTGGATTAGAGCAGAGCTGAGTGTTCACCCATTAATTAAATCCTGTCAGCTGTTTCTGCTGCTCAGTTCTGTTAATACCTGTAAGGCAGTTGATCCCTGTGAGTAGGCTTTTATTGCATGCCATGACTGTCAGTAGCTGTACCTGACTTAGAGACCATTGCTTTGCCCATGCCTGCTCCTTACATATACCGATTGCTTATCTGTTCTGCAACCTCTCCTCTTTGTTACTGCTTTCCTTTCACTGGATGGGATTGATTCCCTGTGGGCTCATGTTAGACCACGGGAAATGTCTGGGTAACACATGAAGAGATGGAAAATCTTACAGCCACACAACAAACGGTTAGTTTACAGTGTTGCCACTTCTTTTCCTTAGAGTGCTTTTCCCACTTCTTGAACATTTGAATCAAGTACCTTTTGGTCTTTTTTTTTTTTTTCTTTTTTCTTTTTTTTTTTTTGTTTCCTTCAAATTAATGCACTAAAATTCTGGATCATTGCTTCTTCTAACTATTAACTTTGCAATCTGCATCTTGATAGCTTTTTTCCCAGAAGGGAGGAAGAAAAAAATCAATGTTGATAAGATTGTAAACAAAACTCTAATCTGTAAAATGGAGCTCTGACTTGATTGACAAATAGACAAATTGAATTTTTGGTGCAGAAATTTCTTCTCTCCAGAAAACTTAATCAGTATATGGGGTTTGCAACTTCTCATACAAAAATAAGTGCCTTGTGTAATTTTTTACATTGCATGATGCTTGGTTTATCTAGATTTTTTTGGTATGCAGTAGATTTAGAGTCTTGCAGTGCACCATTAACTTTGACCTCCTTACTAAACTTAATCACTAATATGTGTGTGTTCTTTTGCCTTCCTAACCACCTAACAGGAAGATGAGGAGGGAAGCTGGGCTCAGGTTGGAAACTTTATCTCATATTACAGACTGTATGTAAACTGACACAATCATTAGAGCATGAAATAATCTGTTTTTCCTTTAGGCCAGCAGCTTTTAATGATTCTGGGTGTGACCTGGGGATTGGGAGAGGGGGAAACTGCAGCCTTATCTCTCTACAATGCACACTTGGGAAATACACGTGATTTAAATATTTTAATGTTTTGGTGGGGGATGGTTCCCTGAGGAAGCCAGAATTCCAAGAGGAATATCTGCTCTGTGTAGAAAGTCCCTGTCCAACCCAGCCACCATCCCAGGTGTGCCACAAGATACCCTGGGCCTGGATAGTTAAGTAGATTTCGATGCACTAATCCTGTAATCCCCCTTGATTGATTGTTTTGCCTTAAAGTGGTGGCAAATCCTAATTGTATTCTCAGGCATTGATGTAGCTGAGTATTTATACAGGGATAGAAACAAAACTTGGGATTTACCCATGATTCATATCTTTGGACAGTGTGGGCTCTTCTTTCTTGGCTGCCCTCCAGCTTAAAGCTGGTTTAAGTCCCATTAACTACATCTTAGCTACTCATTTGCTGATTGTCAGTGATAACAAGTCCAGAGTAAGGAGCTCTTTCACTCTTCCACCTTCTGATGGCTTGGAGAGGTGCATTTCCTTGTGGCCTTGCTCCTCCCTGGTAGGTGCTTCCTTTAGGGGAGAAATAAAGCTTTTGCCTTTTAAGAGAAAAATCTGAATTATTATGCTTTTGAAAAAAGGAACTTCTGGGTTTTGTTGCCCAAGGAGTGATTAGATATATGATTACAAACCCTTATATTTATAGTTGTTTTCTCTAAAACAATGCCTGGTGATTTGCAGATCAAAACTGTCATGAGAAAAGTCTCTTTTAAAATAAGAACTAGCATTTAGAATGGCTTGTTCTTCAGTAGCAGGGTTTTATCAGTTTCTGAAAACAGCTAACTGTATATAAAAAGTCCTGCAGTTATTTTTCTGATATTTTTTCTTTATAAAGTCAAATGAAAAATAAGATCTCCCCCCCCCAGTTTTCAAGAGAGAGTATTTACGTCTCAACACAATGAAATTCTATCGCTTTTGCTATCCAACCATGTAGATTAGTCTTTCTGTAAAATTTTATTAGCTCTTGCATATCTTGACAGGCTATTTCTTGATATAAATAGAGGCAGTTTTACTTGCTGACGTGACTATCTGAATTTGCATTTCTCCATTAGGGTGACTTCTTTGGAAAACACACACGTAGTATTCAGTATTCTGATGTGCTTATCTTTACAAGCTAAGAATCAAATAAGCCATTTCTTTAAACTATGCTAGAACAGCTTTTCTTTTCTTATTTCAATAAGCTTGTCCCTTAATTTTTTTTTCAAACCAGACATTAGCCTATGGTGACATGAACCATGAGTGGATTGGCAACGAGTGGCTGCCGAGCCTGGGGCTCCCTCAGTACCGCAGCTACTTCATGGAATGTCTGGTGGATGCTCGAATGCTGGATCACTTAACTAAAAAAGACCTGCGTGGGCAGCTGAAAATGGTGGACAGCTTTCACAGGTAAGGAGGCTGAAGGTGGAGATCTCACCCACAATTAAGTGTTTCCATTGTCTCTAAATATTTTTTCTGATTTTTCTTCTCTGGTCCAAACAGGAACAGTTTTCAGTGTGGAATTATGTGCCTCAGAAGACTGAATTATGACCGAAAAGAACTGGAAAGAAAAAGAGAAGAAAGCCAGGATGAAATTAAGGGTTAGTGCATTGTCTTCACCTCAGTCTGATTCTGCCATGTTTTCACTAATCAGCCTCAAATATTCATTAACAAAGAAAAGGCTTTAGCGGATGGAGCCATTTATAAATTATCAAGTGTTAAATGCACAAGGCATGTCTGGATGTAGGCCCTGAATGCTGAATGATAAAACACATCATTAAATCATTCACTTACGGTACAAATGTGAGCATTTTTGAAATTCATACTGCTCTGTAGTTTGAAACTAAATGTTTTAGGAGAATGAGAGTTAAGAACATGTTGGGGGAGGGGGTGTCCTTATTTTCTTCTTTTCCCTCTGTTTTGACATAACTTGACGTCTGCATAATTTTATTGTTGGTTGTGGCTGGTAACTTTTATTCTCCAGCAGTTGATGAAAATATATCCAAGTGACTCTAGGTATTTATATTTTCCAGCTTTGTGATCATTCTTGTACAAGACAGCAGGAGTAAGAGAAAGTAGGGTGGGAATTCATGATTCTCCATGATTTCTCATAGTAATTTTGTTCCCTGCTTAATATCAGAAGAATTTTCTGATATCTGAGTCTAAAAACTTGCTTAGAAGGTTCTGTGCCTGCTCTGTCCCTTTCCTTTTAAAGCATTGGTACCTTTTGGTGGTTAACTTGCTAATTGTGCCTGAGATCATTCCCAGGAGTCACAACTAACTGGCAGCAACCAAGCCAGGGTTGTGGCTGGTGGGTTGTTTTTCACCTCCCAAATGGAACGGGTGCATCTCTTGCATTTAGAGAATTGCTCCTTGAAGTATGTAAGTTACCGTGTGAAATGTCTTCCAGCAGACTTCTAATATGTTTACTTCCCACTTCACTCCAATCATCCAGTTCATGACTGTGAATGATTTGGGTCAGAGAAGTGGTGTTGTAATGCGTCTGGCACTGTGTTTTTGCCTCCCTAGATGTCCTGGTGTGGAGCAACGAGAGGATGATCCGCTGGGTGGTGTCCATCGGCCTTAAGGAATACGCGAGTAACCTGCTCGAGAGTGGCGTTCACGGCGCACTTGTGGCCTTAGATGAATCTTTTGATTACAATGCATTAGCTCTTCTGCTGCAAATCCCCACTCAAAACACACAGGTAACCAAGGATGAGGCACTTTAGGCCTCCTAGGAAGGTTAAAAATGGATGCAAAGTTGTCCATTGTCACACAAGACAAAAACTTAAAATCATGCTTTCTAATGGCTTTCTAGTAGTTAGTAACAATTCTCATTGGCAAATTTGCTTTAGAAAAAAATTGTTTGAGTATTTTCCTTATGGCCCATCTTCACAACAGTAGTGTGAAACTCAAAATTTTTGTTGTTTGCTAGTTTTGACTCTGAAATAATTAAGTTTGCAGCAGAGTCATGAACTTTCATATCACAACTAGAGGAGACCTGTAAAAATTTCCTTAAATTTTTAATAAGTTACAAATTAAAATTTTAACTTTTCAAGTACTGACCTTTCAAGTATGAAGTATGTTTATTAATCTGATAAGAAAGTACTAAACAGTTTGGGTCCTATTAAGTTTTTTAAATCATTATTGGTTACTAATTACTACTCTTTTGGAATTAACTTCCATTTCTTTCGTATTACAAACTTCAGGCTCGTGCTGTTCTGGAGAGGGAATTCAATAACCTCCTTGCTATGGGCACTGACAGAAGACTTGATGAAGTAAGTTACTGGAGTTGTTGACCCATTTTATGGTCCTGGAAACTATCAGAATTGCTCAATGAAAGAATTTAGCCTGAATCTCTTCAAGCTTTTGACAGAATAGTGAGAGAAACTTTAATTTGAAACTCCTTGTCTCTGAGGGTTTCTAAATACAGCAGAGTTTGTGTATTTTGGTAAGATGACTTACCAAAAACCAAAATAGTGGTTTTTAAGAAATCTCATGTTAATTTTGATTCATACTGGTGCAGAACACCACCAGATGTGTTTACACATCAAAGTAAGTTCTGTTGGGCAGCCTGAGATCTTATTATACAAACTGCACTGAAATGAGTGTGAAACTCTCTAAGCGTGAGGCTGTTCTGTGCACCCACAGCATGGAGGAGAGTGTTCCATCTTTAACCTTGTAGTTTGAATCTGTCCATCAGTGGACAGATTCAAGGTGTGTTACTTCCCCAGGAGAGACTTGATTAACTCTATGCTGCCTCTTCTTTGGTGCTGATGGGATTGATGTGGTAGCACATGTAGGCAAAAGTGTTCCAGATTAAGGCTGAAGTGACAAAACCCTTCTGTGGTTAACCAGCTCAGGAAACCAGTCTCAGAAACATTGGTGGCGGGATGAGGAAGAGGACAGGGGAAGTGGAAGCTCCTGACAGCTCTGTTCCCATGTGCATCTGTACCAAGGTTTTAACAACCCATCTGAAAACATTGATGGTTTTCTAAAGTATTTTCCTTGGAGATTTCAAACTGCAAAATAAGCTTTAAGGGAACAGGCATTTGCTCTGTTCTAGTGGCACAGGGCAGTTTGATCATGAAGATCTCTTCAAATAATGTAGACACTTATTTCCTAATTGTACAAGGGAATAAACCTGAGGTAAAACCGCATTCAAAGGATTGAACTGGTTCTAAATGGGAAGTTGGCAAATGGAGCTGCCCAGTGGGTATATTTGCATTGATACAATACTTTCTCTACCAAAGATGTTTTTGGAAATGGAACTTCAACTGTATTTAATATTAAAGTGTGGCATTATATTTCTAAGGTGGAATATTGCTTGAAAGATGCAGGTATATTAATGGGGGAAGGAAAATGCACTTGGGTAATTAAATTACATTTACTCAAGTGCTTAAGGAAAACCCTGCTTGGCAGTGCAGTATTTAATTCACTTACTTTTTATTTCCTCACAATTACCTTCTTCAGTGGTGATACATTTACTTAAGTTTGTCAGTAATCCTTTTAATGTCAGTAACAATCCCACACTTTTTGCACTGCTAATGTTGTTTGTCAATATGACAGGATGATGATAAGAGCTTTAGGAGAGCACCTTCGTGGAGAAAGAAGTTTAGACCAAAGGACATAAGAGGTTTAGCTACTGGATCAGCAGAGACTCTTCCTGCAAATTTCAGAGTTACAGCCTCAATGTCTTCACCCTCTATGCAGCCAAAGAAGATGCAGATTGATGGTATTGATTTTGTATAATTTTAAGCATGATGTGCTTTTTTTTTGCTTGAGATTCCAGGGGA
Organism: Taeniopygia guttata; assembly: GCF_048771995.1. NCBI lineage: Eukaryota > Metazoa > Chordata > Aves > Passeriformes > Estrildidae > Taeniopygia > Taeniopygia guttata. The sequence goes on from NC_133030.1 coordinate 10,458,308, forward strand.
ATTAAGTCAAAATGACCTTTTTGTTGTGTAAAAGCATCTGCCTTGTGCATGGTTGTATTTATAACACTGTGTTTAACCATGGGGTGCTTTGTCATTTCAGGAAACTGTACTGTAGTTGGAGTTTCTTTTTTACATCATTAGAGTAACTAAATGAGAATCATAGCTAGAAATAAATGTAATGTAGGAAAGTAAAATGACAGCTTAGTAGGAGTCTTTTAATCACGTGATGCATAATTTCTGATTAGCAGCCATTAGACCAATATGAACCCCACTTCTGAAATGCAATAAAATGCATTCAAAAATAATGTGAGTAAGCCCCGTCAGATAATTTTGAGATGAGTAAAACTTCAGTAACAGGTGCATTACCCTCCCTGCAGTGGTCACTTCAGTTTTGACCATACTTGAAATCACTGTTTTATTCATTGCCTTGTACATAATGATTTTTGGGTATATGTGTGCACACACAGATAAGATTTTAAAAAACCCAAACCAGCAAAAGCAGACCCCAAAAATCCCACCTGGAAGTGGAAGTTGGTGACCTGTCACATGAGGGATCTTGTCTGTTTAAAAACTGTATCTGTAGCAACATAAGAATAAACTTTGACTTGAATTTAGTTTACAAAAACCACATAGAAACAAATATGAAATGTTTTTTATTGGAACAGACAGGGTGATAACACAATCTGTTGGAGTTGCCTCAGGTTCTGGAAAATCTTATTTATTCATAAAGCTCAAATAACTAATTTTTGCATCTGATGCTACTCTCAGTAAGCTCTTCTAAATTTTAGATACTGTCAGTAGCACAAAATATTTACCACCATCCATATGGAAAATTCTGTAAATGAAAGTAAGTTAAGTCTTTACCATGTAAAACCACTTTCTTTTTGAAATATTAGACATTTACAAACTACATAAAGTAGTAAATAACTTAGAAAATCACTTTTGCCAATTTCTCTGTGCTAGCTGGCAAGCAGATCTTTTTTTTTAGAATTCTTTTTGTTACTCCTGGAACAAGAAGTGGTTAATATACAAACTGTAAAATACATTCTGCTTTTCTAACTTGTAACCTTAGAGTTGGGTGAGTACCAAAGCTGTAATCACCATTGCTGTGGAGGTTTTTTTTTTTGTTTGTTTGTTTGTTTTGAAAGCTAACATGCATGCTGTGTTCTGCATGTCTTCCCATGCCTCTTGGAATAGGCAGTGTATCAGGAACACAAAGATTGGATTCTGCTACAGTAAGGACCTACTCCTGTTAAAGCCTTCTCCTGGTGAGTAAAGCTGATAGGAATAACACTGAAGCAGCTATTTATGAAGTAAACATGGGGGATTTTCCTATAGTGGTTTTACACACTTAGACAATAGTCCAGGTTTTCAGGGTAGGTCATTATACTGGAAATCCCAAGTTTATTTCCTGCAGTAAGACTGAGTGTTGAAATACTGGGTTTTGTCAGCACTGTGTTCCTGTGAGGTTTTTAAAACAGCTTCAAAAAGGACCTGTGCTAAACAGCACTGCAGAAGGTGTTGAAATCAAAGGCTGGATAAAGCACAGCTAGTGGAAGTGGGGAGGGTGGAGGGTGGAAGAGAATAAATTAGGGATGAAAAGAAAATAATCCAGTGTGTGACACTGCAGCTCAGATTGTTGATCTCTGTAAGTCTTTTCTTGGTCAGAGTTGTCCCACTAAACATGCTTCAGTACTGAATTGTTAAACAGATAATTGCAGTTTCCCAGTTCCTGCACACTGCATGCCATTGTGATTGCTTGGGCTGGTTGCTTGGATTTAGCTACCTGCAGCCTCAATTTGGGGAGCAGTGCTGCTGATAAAAAGCAGCTTGATGTGTTGTAACACAAAATCCATGTATTCTGGCTTGTGAAAGAGCTGTAGTCCTGTGTTTCTCCGGGATCTGGAATGTTTCTGCAGCAGCCTCTGCTGTATTTTCTCATGATTTTAAAAAATCAACTCAGTGGATCTTTCCCCCTCACTGATATCTTTGATGGACTGTAAATTGCCTGTCTTCTCTGCCTGCAGCTTCTTTCTTCTTAGTGGTAGCATCCCTTCCAACTCATGTATTTGCTTCCTCAAATTCAGAACCTTTTTGCATGTGTGAGTTGAATTCTAAAGAGTTCTTATGTGTGGAATGCTGAGAGAGGAAACTCCTGCACGTAGCAGCTCAGACCACATGAGCTCATGTCAGTTCACAATCTAAGGGGCTCTCTTTAAAGTATTTTTAGTTGCAAGAAACTTAAGTTTTAAGTCTCTCCCCCAGATTCTCGCTAGATCAGGATTTTCTGTAGTCAGATGACATGGGATGGAAATCCTCAAGGCAGAAACACTTGTCCTCATTGCTTTATTTGCATTGCAGCTGGAGATTGCAGGAGGCAATAAAATTATATCCAACATGGCATGGCGGTTATTCAGTGCATCACTGCTGCACTGCTGAGCTGTTTGTGACAATCTTGGAATGCAATGGTGGTTAAAACGTGCTAATGGAATCTTCTGTGTTTTTTTCTTTTTGTGTGTTGTTTTTGTTTGTTGTTTTTACAGTTTACCCACACTATTTCTACCGGTGATATGCAGCATTTTGAACATTTGGAACCCTTAACCTGTTAATACTTGTTAAATGGACACTTTGAGATATTTTATTACAGAGTTTCTAATTAGCAAATGAATTCAAGAGTACTATAGAGAAAATATTTTAGAATCTAAATGTTTCTTATATTTATGTGACTTGTCATTTATATAGTTACTTACTTTTTCTGTTTCTATTCGGTCTACAAATCAAATCATTGCTGATTTTTTTTATTAGTCTTTCCAACTGAATGTACTGTAATGCTCGTATGTATATGTCCCTATGAGCAATATAGGGTTTTTGTAAATTATGCAGTAACTGTAATTATCATTGTTTTTTAATAATGAAACTGAAGGTGAAAAGGATTTTAATACCTTTGTAAAAGTATCGTGACACCAAGCAGTATATATTTTGTCTTTTGGAGCTCTTAGCTTAGATCTGAAAACAAGTCCAGCTTTTTTTCAGGTGAGCCTTTGTTGACATCGGACTGACGGTACATGAGTGTTGTTCTTCTCAGAGCTGTACCTTTCTACACAGAGGATGTGTCAAGTAGTGGCAATTTGTCTTTATTTAAATTAGAACTGGTTTGAAAAGCTGGGAGGAACTCCTAACCCTGCGGGACTCGTTGTAGGAGCGATTGCCTCAGTCCTAATACCCTTCTGCTGTGTTTGTGTAGCGACTCTTCACAGTGACTGAAAACAAGCCATAAACCGAGGACTATTTTTATTTTTGCTCTTCCTTCCCTGAGGAAGATTGACTTCGTAATGATTCCTGGTCGTGAGCCACAGGCCACAGAGAGGTTTTTTTTTTTTGTCCTAGACCTTTTTGCTTGAAAACACTTGGTGGAAAGATGCTGGTGGAACCAATTTTAATGGACCAATCCTAAAGCACTGCAGCCTCCTGTCAAATGAGTACTGCAAGCTGAAGGTACAATGGGCTGAAAACTAAAGCAGTGCATTTTCTAATAAAGGCCTTACTTTTCTTATGTGAGTCATCCTATGTGTTTTGTAAACTTGTTCTAAAGACTTGTCTGGACTTTAATTTGGATGGTTGTAGCCATTTTGGATTGTATGAGTAGAAAATGTATCTGACACTTGTAAATGGCATATTAAAAAGCCAGCAAGAATCTGTTCAGATGGTGCATTATTTATTATGCAACAGAATATATAGCATGTCTTTTTTCTTTTGTTTTCCACATTTAACTTGCTTGTAAAACTGAAATTCATTGTTACTGTTCTGTTTTGCTATTAATCTTTTGTGTATTTTCAGATTATGTAACAATATGTACAGTCTACTTTTGAACTATTTTTATCACAGTATTATTTATTGCTTTCAATAAAGTACTGATGCATTTTCCACTGCCAATAAAACACTATGGAAAAGCTAAGATCTAATTGTATGCAGGCAGACACTTTTGCAGTGTGTGGATATTGTCAATAAAGCATCTTAATGACTGTTTGCTGCCCTGTAGATCTGGTTTCAAATGATGACCTTTCTCCAGTAGCAAAAATATTCTGTTAGATGTGACATTTTCTTTGGAATTGTTCAAGTTCACATGCATTAATATCAGTTTTCTGGAAAAAAAATTGCTTTATTGCCTACTTCTGCTCATCATTACAGCTATGATTTGCTTTTTAAAATAATAAACCAGACCTGACACACAACTTCAGTGTATTCTGGTCCACATGGTGAAGATGGAAATGCTGTCCTAGACAGTAGCAACACTTGCTTTGGTAATAAAATGAAATCATGGCCATAGTGATATTTGGGGAGAAACATAGGAGTTGAGGGAACCAGTGCAAAATGGGGTCACATAGGGCTGTTCATGTCAATTCTGATGTATATGTAAACCATTTCATTGAGTAAAAGGCAGAGGGATAAAGTTGCAGATTAATGAAAGGAGTAGTGAAGCATATTTCATCATGTCCTCCAGATCAACAGAAGGATGTGGAATGCCTGGAGAAACACTGCCATGGAGGCTCTAAACCTTGTTCAGTGATGCATCTCTGTTTGTCTGGCTTGTCTGTACGAGTTGCTGTCTGTTCATTTGCAGTCTCTTTTATATTCTTAGAGAATCTATCTTTCTAGAAAAAAAACCTTAAATGGAACTGCAGAAGGAAATCCTAGCTCACTGCTCAGCTAAACTTTTCTGTGTAGAGAAATCTTGCCTAGGCGTTGCTGGTCACTGATGTGAGTGATAGTAGGTGTTCAAAGTCATGTATTGTTGCTTCTCAAAAGTGAAACCAATGCGGGATAGACTTGTAAAATGTGAAGAGAAAATGCGTTTATTATTTCAAGGCTGTAAAACCTTAACTATTATGAAAACAATGGAACTGATGTGAGAGGTAGAATAAATGAGTGAAATGGTGAAAGCTTTCACAAACTGGCAAAACTGTGTGCTGACTTCCTTCTGAGTTACACAGCAGAACTGTGCTGGAGAGATCCAGAAAAATGTGTCTTGCTCAATTTTACGAACTCCCACACACCCTGCTGAAAGAAAACCGTGCACGTGGAAAAGGCACCTGGGTCTGTTACAGTGATCTTTAGATAATGCTTGATTAAATACAATGTTTTGCAAATTGCCAAATGTCTTTAAAGGCTTCAGTTGGAAAGAGGGCTGTAAAAATTAAACTATGCATCCTGTCTGCATGCTTCAGAATTATCTGAGTGAACTTTAAACTTGCAATTTTTGCATGTTTAAAGGACAGGGACTCTCAAAACAGATGTTTTAACTCTGTCTTTTAAACTTTTAAACTGCTATAGCAGTGTCTTGTCTTGTGGACAGTAGTGATTTATCATGCAAATATTTGGAGAATAGGTAAATTAGTTCAAAGCAGAATTTTTGGAGCTTGGTTGAGAGGGAGGAGCAGCAAAATTAATTCTCAAGTAAATAACAATTGACACTGTATGTTTGGGAGTGGTACTTTTAAAAGAAACTAAAGAGTCACTGCCTTTAAAAGGAATTTTTTTCACTTCCCACTATCAGGGTTGCAGCTTTGGTGCACAAGCTATTGTACATTTTGTTAATTTCATCGTTTGTTAACGGTAAGGGCCTTGGGAGGGAAAGGGCAATTGTAGTTAACTGAGGTGGCATTACCTTTTGGTTTTGTAGGAGATGTTGGAAAAGATGGGTGAAAAGTAATATAGAAATGTGGTTATGACTTCTACCTGTAGTTGAAGGGAGAGGTGAAGACTCCAAAAAGACGCAGAAGAGACAGAAGTAATGCCTAAAGGACTGAGGTTCTCTGCACGTGTGTTCTCCAGCAGACAGTGAATAAATTCAGATAGAATAAATTCAGTCCTTTTCAAATATGCTGTATTCATTTTATGGGGTAAATTGCACTGCATGTAATCCAGGAAAAAGTAACTGACCTATTTATGACATGAACTGGCTACATTTGGAATTACGTTGTTCTTGTGTTCACCTGGATTTTTTATCTTGCCCTCTATTACAGCGTGAATTTGTGTGTTTATCGGTAATTTTTTTCTTCACTAGAAATATCCTTCCTTGGGGTCTTTCCGTCCTTTAGAAGACGCAAACAACAAACAAACCAGTACCTCATTCCACAGTGTTTTAAACCCCCGGTTTCCGTTTTGGCATCCGCTTCATTTGGATCGGATCCCAGCCACGGGGGAACGTTTTGCCCACTGATAAAAAGCGATGGCAACCCCTGGGGACGGAGTAGATGCGATTTCCAAAACACGACGGCGCAAAAGTGAGTATCAGAAAACGAAGACGGATGTTCACAACTGCACGAGCAACTCCCCTGTGGCCATTTTAAAACTACTGAGGCTGCATTTTTTGAGCGGCTGAAAGAAACGGGGCACGGAGCCGCTCCAGAAATAAGTATTTCTGATGCTTGGAGCGGCCGGAGCCCCGCAGGCCGCGGGGAAGCGGCGTTCCCGCAGCCGCCGGCGCGGCCCCTCCCGGCGGGGCGGAGCTGAGCCCGTCCCGCTCCTACCTGGAGCCGGGAAGAGGAAGTGGGAGCTCGGGAGAAGCGGAAATTGCAGCAGCAGCAGCCGCCGCCAGCCCGGGAAGCAGCGGCGGGGAGCCAGCGCCGAGCAGGAGGCGGCGGCAGCAGAGTAAGCGCGGCGCGGCTGAAGGGAGGCCGGGCCGGGGGCTCCGCGCAGGGCAGAGCCGGGGGGCGTCGCGACTCCGTGTCATTTTCTTTCTTTAAAAAAAAAAAAAAAAATTATTTCAACTCCGAAGCTGGGAACTTGAGAGGAAGCGTCTGCGGCGGGGGCTCCACACGGCGGTGGTGCTGCTCGGGGCAGAGCCCCCGCCCGAGGAGCCGGGCTCAGGCCGTGCGGCCCGGCCAGCCTGGGAGCCGCTCCCGGCTCCCCTCAGCTGCTGCCCGGAGCCCATCCCCAGGCCCGGCAGCGGGGTGTGCCGAGGCTGCCGCTGAAGGTGCTGGGTAGGATGATGTGTGTGCTGATTAGTCACAGCAGCGCCGGGGAACGCGTGCATTCGAGGCATATATTTAGCCTGGGTTTGGGTTCGAACCGTGGCGTTTGCTTCTTCCTTCAGGAATCATGACCACGTGAGCCAGTGAGTCATTAATAGATCGTGTTTCTCCTCGTTCTGCCCTGGGATCGGTGCTGGAATAGCAGGCAGAAATCAGGCTTATTCCGGCTCGTGTAGACCGGGAGCCCCGGTCGGTGGGGCTGCTCTGCTTCTTGTGGAATTCACAGAGTGCGGGGTTGAGCTGTGGGAAGGTGTTGGCGTTTGTGCGCATGATTTGCAGAGAGTCGCGGTGGATGCTGGATTTTGCACGGGAGTGCGTGTGAAATCCTTCTTCCCTGGCTATTGTTGGTGAGAGCTTGAGAAAGAAGCAGTGAAACCTAGACGAAAGTATCCAGCTTTTGTTCTTGTCCAAGCACAGCTGAATGAACAAAATACATAAATCAAGTGAGCACAAGAAACAAGTACTTGTGGGATAAAAAGTTGTGTTTGGCACAAAGCATATAGAAATTCACCGTACAGAGCACCCGTGAGTCAGCTCTCATCACTTGAATTCCATTCCTAAACATCTTGCACAGCGTGGTGGAGCAAGTAAAGATGGATACAACATCCCCCTTAGGAGAAGTTAGAAAGAGCTTGGACCCATGATGAATTTCATTATTGAGCTGTTTGGGTTCTGCTTTCTGAGGCTTTTGGGGTTTTTTTTTTGGTGAGAGATTGGATTTTAGTAGGAAAGAGTAGGACAATCCGATACAATCATGTGAGATAAGGCTTTAGACAGAGTATTTCTAGGATGACATTAAACCACCTGTGTTCTAAAGGTTTGGGTTAAAAACTCATTGTCTCAGAAGTTTTTTGGATATGAGGTACTATTATAAATGTTAGTTCCTTAGCTGCCAGGGGAATTTGGAGATGGGAGACCTGAAATAACATGAGGAGAAATGTGCTGATACTGTTAATATGTCACCTGCTCTGCTTTTGCACTCTCCTTCCAGGCTACTCCAGCATTTGCTACCCTGGTGTTTGACTGTCAGTTTTCCAGCTATTCTCAATCATGTTACCAGCTCTGAAATTTCTGAAATGTTCCATAAAAGTGGCTCATCAGCTCGTTCTGCCAAGCTGCAGAACGAGCCTGACAGAACGAGCTGTGGACTTTACCCAGGGATTATTGGCTATGCATTTAAGAGGGAGTGAGGTTTCATCCCACCCACTGAATTATGCTTGTGTGAATTAAATAGCCGATGATAATTATCTTTGTAGTCTGTTCTTAATTACAGGTGTAAAGGTAAGTGGACAGAATGCTGGTGTTTTAAAAAACTGAACTCTAGTTGAATAGCAAATTAAAAATGAAATATTTTCTCTGAAGTGTATTCTGAAAAAGCTGGGAGAACAGGCAGCTTGCAGTTTGAGGTTTCAGTTTTGCTTTCTAGACTGCATTTGTTTTGATTTATGTTGAATAAAGGGTGTAAAATCCAGCCACTAGCACCAGGAAGATCAGGAATTCTGCTAACTAGCTGAACTGTTAATTAAAAATATTCCAGCTCGATACTCTACAGGGGATAAGGTTTCCAGAAACTGAGAGGCCCCAAATCATTAACCTCTTGAAAGTGCTGGGTGTTGTTTCTAGAAGTCATTGTTTGCTTTTTTAATGAGTCTTGCTTCCTGCAGTCGCCCTCTGTTTCTCCTGAAATCCAGACAAGGTGTTGAGTTTGTGAGCACCATGTCTCACTGGGGATACCCGAGGAGCACAGACACTCCTGTTCTCTGTTGTTGTTGGAGCAGTGTCTGGACTGTGTGCAAATTCTTAAGAGTTGTTGGGATTTCTGTCACCGTGCTGGAACTCCCTGCACGGCAGAAGAGATTGTGCAGGTTTAATGCAGGTGAAGAACACTGTTGTGCTCACCATTTTTAGTGCCTGGGGGGAAAAAATTACCTATTCCTACACCTTAATTGTATGCACAGGATCCAGAATTAGCAGCAGTCTTTGGGAGTGCATGTTGGCTTGGAAACCTGTGTGAGCAGAAGTCTTTGAGTGCAATGACTGCACAGGAGACACACATTAATTTGAGCAAAGAAAGGTGACTTGTGCTCTTGAAACAGCAATCACTCCTAATCTTTTTACAGTGCAAATGGGAGAGTTAAACAGGTTTGTAAGCCAGCTTGAGAAGACAGCCTGAGCTCCAGAGGTCAAACCTGTTTTCACTGCAAGCACAGCTCTTGGTGATGTGGTTAAATAACATACTTTATTAGGGATTTTGGATTGCATCTCCTTGTCAGCTCCTGCACAAATCAAATGAGCTGGCAGGTGAGTGGAGTGTCACCCTGCTTCTCTTGCTGGTGTTGCAGATGTGGAAGGCTACTGCAGGCCACACCGTGTCTGTCAGCCAGGATTATGGAGCTGATGACTGGGAGACAGATCCAGACTTTGTGGTATGGCTTTTGGGGTTTACTGATCCACCAGGAATTTGTTCTGGGATAATTCCAGAGGAGCTCTGTGGGGTGGGGGACGTGTCTTGGCCAAATAAACTGTCAGGAGCGTGTCCCTGGAGTGTAGGGGAAGTGAAGCTGCTTTTCCAACACTTGTGGTCTCTGACTGCTGGAAGCTTTTGCTGTGAGCTCTGAAATGTGTGTGACTAGATTCCTTTGGGTTTTTAACTCTTTTCTTATGTGTGTCTTTCACAGAATGATGTGAGTGAGAAAGAACAGCGCTGGGGAGCTAAAACTGTGAATGGGTCCGGCCACCAAGAGCACATCAAGTAAAGCAGCTCTCTTGTGAAATGTATTAATAAGCACAGTCTCTGGCAACTTTTAATCAATTCATGATCCCAGTTGCTTGTGTCTTTGTAATTAAAACAAGAGTCCCTGTAGAAGATTGATTATTTGCCAGATGGCTGGTCTTTCAAATCTGTCAGTGTATTCAGAGCTGAAATTAAGAGCAGAAATATGGTGCAGGGATGCTTAAATCTTTCTTTGTCACTGGAAATGTGATTTTTCCTGCCTCTGTATCTGAAAAGGTTTTTTTTTTGTGCTGCTTTGGTGCAAGAGCCAGTAGTGCCAGGGGAGAAGCTGAAGGGTCTGAGTAGTTTCAGTTTCGTACTGGAAATGTTTGGTCCCTTAATTCTTACACTTTGATTAGAAAACTGCTACAACTAAACTCATAAAAACCCTGGCAAAGTAACAAACTGAGCTCTCTGATGGAAAAGCAAATGAGTGCATCACAGAGGGATATGTGAAACAGAAATGATGCATCTCCTGAATCCTGTATTTCTTACAAAAGCATCTAGGACAGAACTTTAGGAAATGTGTGATGTTGCAAAAAGAGGGAGACTGAACTCTGGTTACTTCAGGGATCAGTGTTACTCTGCTCTATTCTGAGGGCAGTGGGAATTCCTGCCGGCTGAATTACACCTGAGGAATCTTAAAACTCAGGTGGGAAGTGCTTGAAGTACAGATTAAACCTTGGGTTACTCTTCTTTTAATAGCCTGCCCTGCCCTCAGTTCAATTCTGCGAATTTTAAGGGATCACTTTGGGAAGAGGAGGTGCAAGTTTCCTTACATCTTTATTTTGCAGTACAGTGCTGTCCAGAATGCTGTGTTAGAATTAGCCCTGATACCACAGGGTCTGTGTGATAAGAGATGATCCTGGTTCTGAAAAGTTGCCATCTAAATATAAAGAATTTAAATTAGGACACAACGAAAAAAAATTATGTTTCAGGCACAAATCAGTTGTAGGTAAAGGATTGTTAAAATAGCAAAATTCCCTTCCACATTCATCTTAAAACCAGCAGTTTCTTTTCTTTTTTTAAACAACATTTTGCAGTGGGACAAATCCGGTGTCTCAGATTATGAGGAAATGTTTTGTAGGCTAAAAAAATGGGAGGGGCTTGAAAAATACAAGTGATCCAACTTCTAATTAAGATTATAGTTTTGTCAGCTTTATATTTTGCATCGTTTTGATGTTATTTGCTGAAACTTCCCTAGTAAAAGTTGCTGCTTTGTTGTCTCTTAAAGTATTCATCAGCTGAGGGAGAATGTATTCCAAGAACACCAGAATCTCAAAGAGAGGGAGCTGCAAACAGGACCAAAAGCTTCCCATGGCTACGGAGGGAAGTTTGGCGTGGAACAAGATCGCATGGATAAAGTAAGTGTGGATGGGACTTCCCTGGGATGAAGGGATAAACCTGGCCAGCACCACTGTCTGTGAGCTGAGCTTGTTCCAGCTTTGCTCTGGGGTGTGCAATGGCCCCACGTGGTTTTGATTGATGCCAGGTCTGGAGATGATTCCCCTGGAGTCAGGATTCAAGTTTTTAAATTTATGTTTCTAAATGAACAAGGGACTTGGTGCATTAATAAATCCAGTATGATCTTTTTATTTAGATGCTGGGCCAGCTCTTCTATGCATATAGATAGAGACTGCCAAAAAAAATGAAAAAAGGATGTGCTGCTGCATTAAAATCAGAGCGCAACTCTTGTGAACAAACTGTGACAGTGACAAATAATACAAGTATTTAAAATGTTGTACTTCAATCAGATGGTAGTTTTTTATATAAGGAGTTATATAAAGAGACTGCTTATATTATACTGTTAAATTATAATTCTTAGTATAACTCCTTTAGTCATGTGAAAAATAGGCATATCAACTTCTGGCTGCTTTCTTTCATGACCTCTGCTAGAATAAGAATAAAAACATTTCTAAATAAGAAAATTTTCTTTGTTTTCTGTATTCTTGGTAACTTGACAGCCCTATATTTTTGCTGGATTCTCATATTCCAGAGTTAATTGCTGTCCAGTTCTCAGTGGGCCAGCCTTTGAATCTGAGAAAAGGAATTGCTGAGCAGATTCAACCACCAGGCCTGTTCTGCTGCTGCTCTCTAGTGTCAGTAGTTTATCCCTCACCTGTGTCTGTGGAGAAAAAGAAGGAAACAAAAGTCAGCAGTGTTTCCCATAGGCCAGAATTAATCGTGGGGAAAAACATGCTGGTCATGCCCCTGTGAGTGATACTGGTGGCAGGAGGTGTTCACAGTTCCTGTATGTAATGAATCTTTCTCCCTTGTAACTGTAGTTCTGAAGCCTTGTGGCTGAGATGTCTCCTTTGCAGGTATCTGTGCAGGTGTGCTGCTCCTAAAGCTTGGCTTTAAAGCTTGGTCATTAAATCAGGGTCGCTGTAGCATTGTCATGGTGCAGGGTTTTGCTGCATTTAGGGCAAAACCTTGGTTCTGAGTTAAAATGAACATTTCCATCGCTCTGTGTGCCATAACTCCTGAGCTGGTGTAACATGTACAGAGGGTGTTTGACTGAAATACAGATTACCAAAAATTTTTTTTTCTAAGGAGGGGTTTGGTGTAATGCTCTGTATTTAATGAAATGCAAAAAGTCCTGGTACCACCAAGAAAACACCCACACTTATACCTCAGTTGGTGTAACAAAAGTGAGGTCAGGTAACACCATGTAAAACGTAAAATTTTCAGAGCTTCCTGTTTTTCATAAATGTAATGGGAAGAAAAAAGGGAGGTGGGAGCGTTTTCTGTCATATTTCTGTACTACAGAACACCTGCAAAATGGACAGGAGCGTGGTTGTTTCAGTCAGGAAAAGAAGGGAGCTTTTTTTAATGCTTTTGAGTTAAAGCAGTGTCCTGTTACTGCCATCCTTGATCTCCTTCATCTGTTACCTGGCAGTGACTTCAGCCAATAATGCTTTGCTTCCCAACCTGCTGGGGATGTTCCCTCCTGCCCCTGTATGGAAGAAAAAGAACAAACACTGTAAAATCCAAGGTGTGCAGACCTAGTGTCCTCTAATTAATTCACCTTGGTCCAGCTGCCTGGCACAGATTATGCAATATTGGGTTGCTGGTGAGTTGCAGGTTGCTCTGGCCAGTTCCCAGTGTTGGCACTGGGCAAGGAAAAAGCATTTTTACTCAAGGTGTGAGGCTGCAGCATCAATTCCAGGAGCTGGAAGGGCTCCCTAGCACTAGGTCAGTGTAACACTAGCAAGGGCTGTGTGGGGAGGCACTTCCAGGTGTGTAATTACATATCCCTGTATCCTGCCAGTTGTTGTGGCATGGATGGAGCTCAGCCTCTGTTCAGCTCAACTTCCAGAGCCAGGGTGCAGGGCTGGGATACCTTCGGCACAGGTGTGGATGCATCTCCTCATGTTCAACACCATTTTGCATGTGAGGAAGATGCCTAATTGTGATTTATGCAGGAGACTTGGGTGCCTCCCTAAACCAATGGCAGCTGGCTTTGGTTGTGTTTGTATTGTTGTACAAAAATATTGTTGCATTTGTTGCAGTCCCCTGTCAGCTAAAACAGATCCCTAAATAAACACAAGGCTATGTGTTTCACCTGGAGCTCACTTCAAATTCTGCATGAACACCATCAAGACTTCTATTGTACCTGTCTTGTTTTCATTCCTGTGCTTTTGAAGTGCAAATGCAGGGCATAAAATGCAGTCACTTCCCTTGCCTAGACTGGATTGGTAGCATGGCAGCATCCTTGTGGAGACTTCCCAAGTGACTAGGAATTTCCAGGGAAGTTGATTTCAACAGGAGGAGTGCCAGTGATGCATGTTGGTAACAAAACTCACCCTCTGGTTGCTTGGTGCAGTGTTTTGTCTGACACATAAGACTGTGTAGAACTGCTGTCTCTGAACTTCACCAATTTCTTTCAGTCAGCTGTTGGACATGAATACCAATCCAAACTTTCTAAGCATTGCTCTCAAGTGGATTTGGTGAAAGGGTTTGGTGGCAAGTTTGGAGTACAAACCGACAGAGTTGACCAGGTGAGTGATTTCCTCCTGCAGCCACCCACAGTGGTTTATTTTCTCCTTTTGTACATAAAACTGCAGAATTCCAATGCCTTAGGATGCTGTGGGCTGCTCTTTTTGAAGTTTAGCAGAAGCTAACACTGACTGTTAGGGAGATAAATTACTGTTTAAAGCAGAGTAGAAAAAAGCCCTTATGGGAATTTGAGATGACTTGAAAACAAAGTTGAAAAGAGATGTTAAAACACTACTTCTTTGTGTTCTTTGACAAGGTCAGTGTGAATACTGTAAAATGTTTGGGGATGGTTTGCCCTGTATCACAATATGAGCTGGTGGGCAGGATAATTAATATTCTGTTCCAAGACTGCATAACAATCTCCACATGGAAATGCTGGATTTCTGTCATACTGAATTGCTGGACCTGGCAAGACCAGGCTGGAGTGTGCTGCTGGGAAAATTTGCCTTGACAAGGGAGGACAAAACCCTGGCCATGAGGACATGCACTGAACTACCATGTAAATGAATATGGCCCATAAGTTAAAGAGGTATTTATGCCCCCAGTTTGGAAGGTCAGAGCAGGATGGAAAGACAAAGGAACTTGCCATGATCTGTGTACACTGAAGTGTGTGCAGTTTTTCTCCTAATGCCTAACTCTGTCACAGTTGTCATTTTATTTCTCTTCCAGTCAGCTGTTGGGTTTGAATATCAGGGCAAAACTGAGAAGCATCCCTCCCAAAAAGGTAAAGTGGGGAGGTGGTCACCTTGGTGGGCACGTTTTCGATAAAAAATAGAGTAGATTCTTTCACTGTGTGGATAGTACCTTCTTTAGTGAGACCTCTGCATGACATTCCCAATGAATCACAAGGTGGGTTTGGTGGAACAGAGGAGGAAAAAATTAATTTCTTAGCAGTTTTGTGAGTTGAAGAGGTTTTAAGGTAAGGAAATAGTGGGTCATCAGAAGTCTATTTTTTCTTTCTGAAGTGAGGTTCAGGGATATGTCAGGAAGACTGGGAGCTGCTCTTTGCTGTATTGCATTCTGTTGGAAATAGGGAATTAATTTAAAGGGAGTCATCATAAGCTGTAGGACTGTTGCTTATCTTGTGTTAAAAATTAAACTGAATTTTATATGCTAAAGCATTCATAATACTTCAGTTCTGAAATAACTTGTTTTTCCCCTCAATTTGCTTTCATGCTGTTTTTATTGTGCTTTACTCTCAATGCAGACTACTCAAGTGGTTTTGGTGGAAAATACGGAGTACAGGCTGACAGAGTGGACAAGAGTGCAGTGGGGTTTGATTACCAGGGGAAAACTGAGAAACACGACTCCCAGAAGGGTGAATAGACACACGTGTGTTAGCAGGCTCCTTCCCTAGTGCTCTAGGCACTGCCCATAGCCCATGTTGTAAAATACTCATGTTTTACACCCCTTGCACTCCTAACCTGCTGAAAGGTAATGCTGGGTAAAATTTACGTTGCTGAAAACCTCAACTTCTTGGGGGAAAAAAAAAAAAAAAAAAAAAAATCTGCCTGGTTTTAAGGGATGGTCC
Source organism: Taeniopygia guttata (assembly GCF_048771995.1). NCBI lineage: Eukaryota > Metazoa > Chordata > Aves > Passeriformes > Estrildidae > Taeniopygia > Taeniopygia guttata. The sequence goes on from NC_133030.1 coordinate 10,473,645, forward strand.
AGGGCACACACGTTTGTCTGGAGGTTTTTTACAGCTCGTTTTGAAAAACTCAAAGTACTCAGACTGTGAGCAGCTTAACCATCACAGAGAAGTGTGTCTAAAAGACTCAGCTGTTCGTGGATTAAAACACTTAGCAGTGTTTAGAGTTAATACTGTGTTGCTGCTCAAGTTTCCAGGCATATGTAATCAAAAATTGACTATTTTATTGAAAAATTGTGACAATTTTGCCATCTGTTTCTGTTTGTCCCAAAGAAATGTTTGAACTCCAGAAATGTTGACAAGGAGCAGGGGGTGTTTAAAAGCATTCAGGCTGTTGCTGACATGGGTTTTGAAGTTCACTTCACCATAAGTGTCTTCAGAATTTTACCAAGGAGTCAGGCTGGCATTGCCCAGCAAAATGCTATTTTATTTTCCATCCCGAAGAATATGTTCTGAAGGATTTCTGACTTCAGTGTCTGAAATCAAGTTTAGCTGTGGATGTCAGTGCTTCTTTTAAAACACAGTGCAGTGCTAACAGCCCTAATTATCACAATTACTCAAGGTCTCGATTTTGTTGCTGAACACTTACAATCAAAACTCTTCCCTCTTATCTCTAGATTATTCCAAGGGCTTTGGTGGTAAATACGGTGTCGACAAGGACAAAGTGGATAAAAGTGCTGTTGGCTTTGAATATCAAGGCAAAACAGAAAAACATGAATCACAGAAAGGTTTTTATTATCTTCTTTAAAAATAGTAGCTCAGACCCTTTTAAACCTGGGAAAAATACTTTGGGGTTTTTTTTGGGTGGGAGTTTTTAGTTTGTTTTTTTGGGGGTTTTTTTGGGTTTTTTTTTTGTGGTAAATGCGTGTTTACCCCATGTGTGTGCAGATTTTGGATCCCCTTAAAAGAGTGAATACATTATTTACCAGGCAGCTTGTCCCCTAACATATTGCTGGTTCTTTTATTAAATGCGGTTTGCAGCTACGAATTGCAATAATATTTTCTGAAAACTTCACAGATTATGTAAAGGGCTTTGGAGGCAAGTTTGGTGTGCAGACAGATAGACAAGACAAATGTGCCCTTGGCTGGGACCACCAGGAGAAGGTGCAGCTGCACGAGTCCCAGAAAGGTACATCAGCTCTCGGTTCCTTGCTGTTCTTTCTGCCTGCCCTCATTTTGACCTCCTGTTGCCTTGTGTTAGCCCTGCCCTGGTGTCTTTGAGAGCCTCACAGGAGCTGATGTGAGGCTTCTTTCCTGTGTCTGTGTTTTGCTGTCACTGGGTGAACTGGTGGCTACAGAGCAGCTTTGGTACAGCTGACACCCAGCCCCTCCACGTCCAGGCTCAGGACTAAATTTTCCCTTTATGGGCCTTCAAATATGCTGGATTATTTTCCTTTTTCAGTTGAGCTTTGCAAACCACAGGTTAGGAATTCCTTTGTACTTTCCACAAAGAAATTTTCCCTTCTGAATTCTGTTGTGTAGATCTTTGTTTCCATGCAGGAAGAGTTGAAAATCAAATGCTGTTCTTTTTCATGGCCTGTGGGGTACCTGTTTCTATGAAATACTTGGTTCCCAGTCAAAATACAACTTCCTGTAAAATGCAGCTGTTGCTCCTCAGCCCTCTGCCTGTCACTGCTCTTGACTTAAAGAAATTAATATTTTTAAAGTAATGAAATTAAAACTGTTCCTCAAAATATTATTCTGTTGGGTGCTCCAGCAGACTTGTTGTGAGAGGATTACCTGAATCCCTTTTTTTCTGTGCCATCCCTCATTTTATAGCACACACACACATATATATATATATATATATAAAAATAAATAAATGGCTGGTCCCTAGGCAGCAGTAGGGAATGATCAGCTCTTAGCTGAAACCTTTTCTCCCTCAAGCTGTGTGGCAGCAGGAACATTCCTCTTTTCTTTAAGGAGTATCTGGAGGGTGGTCTCTGGGGGGCTCATCTTCACACCTCTTTAAAAATCAGCTCTCTGTACAAATGTTAACTATGCAGATGAAGGAAGCTCATTTGATTCTCTTGTACTGTTTTGGTGTTTATCCTGTTTATTCTCTAGTATCATATGTTGTTTTGTTTGGATGAGCAAATTACCTGTTTACCCGTGTTCATACCTTTGATCAAATGCAAGTACGTTATGCAGTATGGATGAAAAATGTTGAGAAATGCTTTTTTTCTGTGACTTCAGAATGGTGTTCTTATATCTGATAAATCATCTCAAGTTGAGACTTTTTTCAATTTACTTTTGTAGAAGTGTCTTATTTCTTTTTTTTCTCACTATCCAAAATTGCTGATAATTGAAAATATTGCAAAAATTATTTTGAGTGTCTCTGACTGAAATTTAATTCCCTGCCTTGGTTTTAATATATCCCATGTGGCTTTTTCAGACTATAAGAGTGGTTTCGGAGGGAAATTTGGTGTACAGACAGAAAGGCAGGACCCATCTGCTGTGGGATTTGATTACAAGGAGAAACTAGCCAAGCATGAATCTCAACAAGGCACCGTTTTCACTTTTTACTTTCTTACCAGTGCAGCCACTTCTCACACAGTCTGAAATAGTTTTCTGAGTAGATCAATGCCAGGAATGTGCAGACACTTTATTGCGCTTCTATTCTTCCATGATCCAGCTGTTTTCTTTATTCTACCCTTAAATTATTAGCTCAAGCAAGCCTGTGTTCAGGAAACACCCAGTGTTTAGTCAACAGCTCTGCAAAGTCCTGAATTAGTTATAGCTGTACATTCACGGGGGTAATGACATTATTGTTAGTATGATGTTAATGAAATCAGTTTTAGAGACTATAAAGTTTTGCCTGGGTAAATTTGTGGAAAAATATTCAGGTAACCATTAACAAGAAATGAGCTGTGGCAAGATAATTTAAAAATGATTGTAGTCTTTGAAAGAAGTAGGAATATTTGTGGCTTTTGGGTGAGCAAATGCTGTTATAATGCTCTGTTTATTAATTGTGAAATAGTTGGGGTACAACCCATGAATTCCTGCTTTTCCATTATCTTAAAGTGAGGAGTCTGGAGCAGCAAAATGTAAGTGTAGTATATTTATTCTGGCTGAAAATACATACAAAACCGAAGAAAATGAGGTTGTTCATTGATAGTGGATATTTTCCTGTGCTATAGTGACACATATTCAGACTTTCAGAGCCTGAGTGCAAGCACTGCAGTGGCTGGCAGGGAGAGCCAGTGGTTTGGGGGCTGAGAGGAGAAGGGGTTGTATTCCAGGGACTGAGAGGAAACATGGGCAGTGTAAGGGCACGTTCCTACAGCTCACACACCACAAAGAGGTGGTTTTTCCAGTCACACACTCTTGCTGCTGCTGTTGTGCTGCTCTGGTGCACCTCAGATGTTCCTATGAGAGCAGAAACGCTCTCCTGTCTGGGTTTGCTTGTTGTTTTTATCAATATCTCTGGTGAGTGAATTTGGGAGCGTGACAAGTGCTGAGGGCAGCACTAGCTAGGAGGAAGAGTGTGCAGCTCAGGGCTGGTATGGGATAGCACAGCCACCCCATTTCTCTGCTGGTGAGTTGCTTTAGGCAGCTAAAGCTGGCCTATGTAATTTCCCCTTTCCATGTGTAGAGCAGGCTTTAATAGTCACCAATGGCTTTAATATTCACCAGCTGAGTATCTAAACCAAAACCACTGGAATGAGAAAATTAACATTTTCCCGCCATTCACAAAGAGGAAAAAAAAAGCCAAAACCGAAACACCTCTGTGGTCACTGAAGTCTCCTTTGAGCAAAGCAAAATGGCTCAGGCTCCATGATTCCTGCAGAAGGCTCAGATTTGGTGCTGTCAAAGGCTGTGTTACTGAAGTGGTGCATCAGGAGGGCTCCTCCCTTACTCCTTGCTTGATACCTGTTCAATCCTCAGCTTCATGTTTACTCAGGGAATGCATGTGGCCCACAGTCTGTCATCTGCTGGTGTTCCTGAGGGCTCCTGGGCTTCTGTGTCCTCTCTGAATCAAAGCCGAGCTGCCTTTCCTCTGGTGGCTGTCACTGTGGCTCTGCATGAGGCTGGAATGGCTCTTTGCACCTGAGGTGGCTGTTTACATTTGGCAGCAAGGTGGGAGGGGCACACAGCTCCCTGCTCTGACCTTTTTTGTCCTGCTTTTAGATTATTCCAAAGGATTTGGAGGCAAGTACGGTGTCCAGAAAGATCGGATGGATAAGGTAAATTGCTTCAAAGAGCCATGACTTCTGGCCAGGCAGAACAGCCTGGTTAGATCTACACTGCTCAGCTCTCTATTTCAGGACACTTCTCCAGTCTAAGGGCAGAGTTTTGTGCTTTTCTAAACCTTTATAAAGCAAACTTATACACCCAGAGCTGGTGCCAGCTTATGTGGATTAGAACAGCAACAGCTACACAATGTATGTTTATTGCCTTGGTTTTAGTTCTGATGAGTCACTCATAAACTTTTTTATTTTTAATTAATGGGATTTTGATGTGTTCAGAACTGCCCCTGAAGATTAATTCTGTGTAGCTTGACTTGCAGAAAGGATTATTCTGTTTGTAAAGTTTTGATCCTTCCTGATTTGGCTTTGATGTTCTGCTAAAAGCCTTAAGGACAGTATCACAGTAAATTATTTCGGGTTGAGGCTGTATGAATGTCTTCATGAATTTGTGGGGGTTTTTACATGTATCCTTTTTGTCCTTACTGATAGAATGCAGCAACTTTTGAAGATATTGAGAAACCATCATCAACTTATCAGAAGACCAAGCCAGTAGAAGCTGGTAAGGCATTGGCCCCAAATCCTTTCTTTGGAGGTGATTATGTCCAAAGTCCTGGATTATTGATGTAGTAGTGCTGAGTAAGGGTCATCCAGAGAGAACTGCTGTATTTGCAGCTCTTTAGCAGCCTCGGATATTCTCCCTCCTTCCTTTAGAGGTTGTTTTGCTTTGTTCCAGTTTGTTTTCTTCTCTTGAGGATCATCAGAGTTAAGGAAGGGAGAATAAAAAGCATGAGAATAAGGAAGAATAAATTGTGTGGGGTAGTGGTGGAGCCTGTACTCTGAAGGAGTGGAGGGAGAAGCATTACAGAGGTTTTTTGGAAGAGAAATAAGATGCACAGGAGGTTTGAGCTGGGAAGGGAGAGGAAGAAAGAGGAATAGAAGGACTTTCCTGACTGAACTAAAAACTCAGAGGGCAGAGAAGCAGAAATTCATAGCAAAAACTCATTCCAGGCTACTTTTATATAGAACCTGAGACATGATTTGACTTAAGTTCTTTCCGTGTTACAGTTGCCAATAAAACAAGCACCATCCGAGCTAACTTTGAGAACCTGGCCAAGGAGAAAGAGCAGGAAGACCGAAGGAAGGCAGAAGCTGAGAGAGCCCAAAGAATGGCCAGGGAGAAGCAGGAACAGGAGGAGGCTCGGAGGAAACTGGAGGTCAGTAAGAGCCAAATTCCATTGGAGCAGCGTGGTTTCAATGCAATGCTGGGAGAAAAAGGAATCTTTGAGAAAAGGTTCCTTATTTCCAGCTGGCCTTTAAAGCTGAAAGTGTGTTTGTGCCTGTACTTCAGCTGTGTTTGAATCCAGCCTAGCCTTTTCCTCCTGTGGTTCTGCCTTTTGGCAGTCCCGTGTTCCCTTTGGGCATGGAAGAGCTCATGAGGGGAGAGCTCTGTGGTCCCCAAAAGGCCCTGCATGTTCAAGAATTTCATCCCATGGTGAGAGCTGGTGATGCTATTCCTTTGGGATCAGTGTTTTGGGAGATGGAGGTGGTATAACACACAGTCAGGAGATCAGGGGAAGATAATCTTCCAAATGTTAATTTGGAATCTTAGGGATTTTTAAAAATTGACTTTGCATTGATATGGGTAAAAGCTTCATGATTTTTGTGTTATTTATGAGCAAGATAATTCCAGGATGTTTATCTTATCTGCTTTATGGAATTTGCATATTTGTTTGTATTAGTTTGTATTACAGGAGACTAAGGCTTGATGTAATTAATTTGTTTTAGGAGTACAGAAGACTGCCTGGTAGGCTCTCTTCCTCTAAAGTGATTGCTTTTCTTTTTTTTAATTAATTTTTCCTTGTTTCCCCCTTTTCTCTCAGCTTATCACCTATTTTGCCTTACAGCATCACGATGTGCAGTGTGAGCATATGTTCACTGCAGAAATGTATCCCGAGCTGAATGGGAGCTCATCTTCTGTGCATCATTCTAATGCTGCCTTTCCTCCACGTGGACTTTTAGTACCTTCTCCCAAACACTCCTGGGGTTTCTTTACTGTGCTGGAGAAAAGCTGGGAGAGGAAGAGGTCATGAAATGGTGTGGATTGGAAGGGACCTTAATTGCTTTGTCTTTTTCTTTAAAATTATTTTGTTATCTCAGTAATTACGTTATTTCTCTACTGGTATTTTTGATTTGAGTGTGAGTTAAATCCAAGCTGTTTTGCTGGATTTTTCTTGTGCTTCATCAAAGATTCTGTTGCCTGGACACATTTGGAGTTTTTTTCCCCCAAAGCTGGTATTTAAATTTCCCTGTAACCAGGTGATTAATGTTCTTACAGCCTGAACATCTGCATGGTTAACTGTGGGATTCTGCAAACAGAGAGAGAGGGGGAATGAGGTTGAGGACAACTGAAATGGCTCTGCTGGCACTGCCCCTTGCTCCCAAGCTGAGTAGGAGAAGGGCAGGGATGTGATCCACACCATCCACAGAGAGTGCAAAGGGCAGGGATGGACTCTGGCTGGCTTGAACTTTCTGCCAGTGAACTTCTTCACTTCAGAGGATATGTGGGCATACACCCTCCCACAATGGGAATGTACACATGGACTGCATTCCTTCCAGAGTCCTGGCTACTAGTAATCCTCATTCTGGTTTGCTTTTCACAAATGTCACACAGGCAAAGAGTGCTCAGGGAGTTCTTTGATGCCTGGTTGAGTCAGTGCTGCCTCATGATTTCACTGTGCTCTGCTGCCTTGCAAAAAAAGGCAGGATGCTCTTTCACATGGAGCATTTCATTGTGGAACAAAACCCAGCCTGAGGGGAACCATGCAATTTAAATGTTTTATGGCAATTACACTGTGTCTATCCTAAGCTATAATCTGGATTGCAGACCCATTTTCTAGGACAAATTAGTCAAACTGTTGCCACATTTGCTATCGTTAATGGACTGATACTGCTTAATTTGTCCCCAAACTTAGGTTTGACTTCTAATACTCACTCTTCTGGTGCCTTTTTATCTTTTTTATCTGTAGCACAGGATTTAAAAGTGAGGGAGTGTTTGCATCAGGAGAGACTTTTTCCAGAAAGCACAGCACTAAGCTTTGAATTGTCTTCAAAGCTGGCTCTGCTCTCAAGACACGCTTTGCTTTCCTTGTTGGATGTATTTTTTTCTGACCTGTGACAAGAAAAGGAAAGGAAGAATTTCTTGCAACAGAGTCCTACCACTGCATCTCTGTACTGCCATTTCTCCTGAGAATCCTCTGGGATGTTATAGCTGGAGTAACTGATTTCCATTGCACACAGACAGTTTGGCCCTGGATTAATTCATGGTTTACTTTTCACCTGCGATAAAGAGAGGCAAAATGAAAGTTACTTGTTGAAATAGTTACCTGATTTTGTGTCATGTGAGCAACACAGTATGTCTTGCACTTCTGTGTCCTGCCTCCCTAATGAGTGGCTTTCCAATGATTGTGGAATTGCCCTGTGATTCACTGGTGGGATGGCACAGCATGAAGCACTTGAGTGTCAGAGCAGATCCACATTCTTTGTGTCACAGACCACGAAAGCAATACTGCTTTTATTTCTACCACATCTCTTAATTCCCCTGAACACTGGAATCCTGTCTGTCACTGTATATTACCCACTTTTGTCTGAGCTCTTCAGTCCTTTGCCTTGGCAGGATGTTTTGCAGACCTGCCAGAGCTTGCACGACCATTTCTCACCAAAGGCACTTCATAATTTTACACCCAGAACGTGTGGGCTTCAGGTTCTTTAAACTCAGGCTGAAATGGGACATGAGGCCCAGCCAGCTGATGAGCAGATTGAATACACTGAGCCCCAAAACCCTGCAGTTCCTCTGGAGATGGGCCAAACAGCTCTGGGGCTGTTTTTAAACGCAGGCATGCATATGTGCTGTGGGGATTTTGTTTCTTCCTTTTTTTTTTTCCTTCTGCTGTGCTGCATTTCTGGTGCTTTGTCCAGCCAGCCCAGTTCTCCTGTGACCACAGCAGCTCCTTGCAGGATATATCCTTCATTCTGAAGGGTTGTCTCTTGGTCCCCTCATCAGTGAGTGACCTGCACTAAAGTTTTCCTTCCTCCTGGATTTAGGAGCAAGCTAAAGCTAGGAAGCAGACCCCACCACCCTCTCCTGTCACGCAGGTGGAGGAACAGAAGGCGGCCTCCAGTCCACTCTACCAGGTTTGTTGGGATTCCTTTGGGATGTGGGCTTTGATCCTGAGCATGGGAACCTCTTCACAAAACCCTGTGACAAAGCTCCCCTGTCTTCCTGCAGGATGCAGTTTCCTATGAAGCAGGGTCAGCCTACAAGAGCTCCAGCCCATCCTACCCTGCTGCCCAGGAGCCAGAGGCTGGCTACAAAGCGGCACAGCCAGACTACCAGGAAGCAGTGAGCCAGCGGGAGGCAGAGTACGAGCCAGAGACTGTCTATGAGGTGGCAGGAGCAGCAGGTTTGTGTCTCCCAGCAAACCCTTTAGGATAGGGATTATTTCCTTGTGCAAGAGCTTATTGAGCAGCTGTGCTGATAGCATGCTGTCCTGGTTTGCTAAGCTCTCAGTCCAGTGAGACTTTCTACATTCCCCACCAGCAAACTTTAATTAGGAAATTAATAAATGGCTGCAGCAAGGTGTTGAAGTTAGTTAACTTTTGTGAGATGATATTGGAGTAATTACAGTGCTCTCCAGGGTCTCAGTTCAAAAAGAAATTCAAGGGTAACCATTCCCACCCCATGGAATGTAGCTCAACATGAGAAGAAAGCACTGAGCTGGAGATTAAACATGTGCCACACCAGGAAAAAAAATCCAATCAACAATTCCTGGAGTTTGGTATGGATGTGTTGGGTTCTGTGAGGGAGTGGAGTAGGGATCTATGAAACTGCAAGAGTAAGATTCTTCTGAATTCCTGGTTTTTTTTCTCACCTCTTCTGGTTACTAAATTAACTGCGAAGGATGAACCTGCTCTGGTAGAAAAACCTGGGAATTCTAAACAGGCCCCTTTCTGCCCCCCCAGCATGCCAGCACTTGTATTAATTATTGTCTTACACAGTGATCTTGGGCTTAGCTGTCCTGTCACATTTTACAGAAGCAGTACAGGGCTGATTGGTTTTATGTAGTCCTGTACTTAATGCCTCTTGTAAACACTTCTTTTTATGCTTCATTTGTGTGTGACTGGGGGAATAAGTCAATGCAGAAGGAATGTCAGCACTGCTGAAACCTAGCATGGGTTGTTGCCTGCTTCCTGTATGGTTAGCAGTGCAATTGAAGGAGAAGCACCACAGAAAAGAACTGAGGGTGATAATGTACTTCATGTTTTAATTGTTCTTCTCTCCTCTCTTCAGAAGAAAATGCGTATGACGAGTATGAAAATGAACTTGGGATCACAGCCATAGCCCTTTATGATTACCAAGCTGGTGAGCAAAACTCTTGTTTTCACCCTTTGCCTTTGAAAACTTTATTCTGCATTAGATAAACCTGGATTTTTTCCTTTGCCTTTTATGTCTCTTGTGGTCGCAAATGAAAAGTCAGGGATTTGGGAGTTTCACAAGGGCGTGGATTGAAAATTGCTGGGTGCAGATTGCGAATTACTGGGTGCTGTTTGTGGGACTGGTGGCACTTTCCAAAAAGCTCTTCCACCCAAGTGCTGGGGCTGTTGTGAGCCCTTAGCTGTGTGGGTGCTGACCCTGTTGGGCTCTCCCTGCAGCGGGTGACGACGAGATCTCCTTCGACCCCGACGACATCATCACCAACATCGAGATGATCGACGACGGCTGGTGGCGAGGGGTCTGCAAGGGCCGCTACGGGCTCTTCCCCGCCAACTATGTGGAGCTCAGGCAGTAGGGACTCCTTCTGCTGCTCATGCCTTAATTCCCCAGCCAACACGCCACTTCACACACTACAGACGGACCACGAGGCTTTCCCGAGGATGGAGGGGGTATATGCATATGGCTTTTATATTTAATACTTTGCTGATGCTTTTTAAAACATTTATGCCACAGAAATCGCTAATATATTGTAACTACTCTGTCTTTCACCGAGGCTCTTGGGATTTATTTTCATCTATTTTCAACATTTCTTCTCTGCCAAATTAGCCAAGCCTTTTGGAGGACAGGTAGCTGTCTGCTGTAATATTGCATGTTTTACTCCTAAGTGAGCAGATTTAGTCAAGTGTTCTAGTCTAGTTAGTCTTCCACTAAGCCTTTGCAGCTGAGAAAATCATGGCTATGCAGGTTGTTTGCATTTCCACCAAATGGGGAGGACTGGGGAGGTGCAGAGTTGGTTTTTTTTCTTTTCTTTTTTTTCCTTTTCTTTTTATCTTTTCCAGATAGTGCTTGAAAAAAATGAAGAAAATGTTTTGCAGTTGCAGTTAATCAAATACTGTCTGATATTTATGGAATATTAATGTTATGAAGGAAACAGTCTGGTACTTTTTCCTTCTCCTTTAAAGTGGAGTTCCTTGGCTCTTAAATTAATTTCTTTTCTTCTTTTTAAATTATTTTTTCTTGGTCCTGCTCCTCCTGCTCGTGTTATCCCTGAGGAGGGCTGCAAACTCTCTAGCACTGATTGTCCCAAATTCCTTCACCCTTTTGTTTTTGCTTCACCCTCCTCTTTTCCCAGGAAAACTTGGAAAAGTTACTGTGCATGTGTTAAGTCACCCAAGAAGATTCCTGCTTGTTCAGAAGGAAACTGGCAAACTGCAGGAATATTCCCATTGCTTTAAATGGGAGGGAAGGCAGGAGGGGTGGGACTGCAGTTGTGTTCTGTGTGCAGTGCTTCCATACTCACACAAGGAAGGAAGGGCCTGCTGTGCAGTAGTGACAATTTATGGAACCATTTTCAAGTCAAGGAATGTTAATGATTGGATTTGAAACCCATGTAAATTATCTTCATTTTGAAACCAGACAAGAGACTTTTTTTTTTTGTATGTTCAAAAGAATCTGCCAGTAGTGTTCTACTAAACAACACAATTAAACCTGTTTGGTTTTTGGTTTTGGGTTTTTTTTTTTTTTTTTTTTTTTGCCAAAACTGAAATTCCTGTCACTCTAGAAAGCTGACCACTGCAGATTTAGGGTCCCTACCAAAGATAGCTAGCTGCATCCAATAGTGCACATGTTCGGTGTCTGTACTGTCTGTTTCCACCTTCTGATCAAAAGGAAAACGTCAAATCTGGTGTAGCAGCCAAGAGAGAAGGTAAAGACTTCTTATCAACTCTAAATTTGGACCAATGGATATGGAAGGCCTGTACAAAATGGTCAGTTGTACAGAGTATCAAGGGAGAAGGCATTGTGTTGAGCCAGTTCTTGGATGGTTGGGACAATCCTTCACGAATGTCACATATGTGTCATGATTATTACTATTTTTTTCTCCTTTCCATGGTCTCATATCTGTGTTGTATTTCCATTACTAGGGTTGGGTTTTATATGCAGTTTATTTTATCCAATTTTAGAACACCTCATAGGGGTATGATTTTTGTAAATTAAATATTCAATAAACTTTTTGAACCATTTGCATGGAATATTTTTTTTTTTATAATTTTCTTTTGAAAAATCTCAGCATCGGGCTCAGCTTTGTCTTTTGTTTATGTGCTTGTTACTTCTGCTAAAAACACCAATGGGCTGTAGGGTTTGTGGCTGCTCCTGGATTTTGGGATTGCTGGTGGCAGCAGGGCACTGAGTGTTCTTGCAAGGACAGACATGGGGTTACATCAAATAAACTTTTCCATCCCTTTAAAGCTGTTCTGCTCTTGTTCGTGGCAGGGTGGGTCCTTCCCAAGGCTTTGCTCCTCTCAGTCCTCAGCAGGAAGGTCCTGCCTTGCTGTCCAGATTTTACAGTTCCAGCCCTGAACTTCTCTGGGAGTCTGGTGCTTGATGCACCACTGGAAATGTCGAGGAAGAAAATTCCAACAGCCTTTTTTTGATTCTTTAATGGTGCTGATGATTAATGCTAGTTGTTTTTCATGGATTGCCTCACCTCGTGGAGAAGGCTGCATGGAGTGGAGAAATTCTGTCATGAGACACCTGTGACTGTCCAATCTGCTGTTGGCTGTTGACTTTTAATTTAGATTTTCAATAGCAAGAAACAACCAAACTGTGTTTCCTTTTTTCTTTACTTTTCCCAAGCAAGAGGAGCAGGAGTCAAGGGAAATCAAGTGAAGAACAGGGATCATCCCCAAGTGCTGGTTTGACTTTGCAAATGCAGACTTGGAGCCACCTCTGATTTTCTGAGACAATCCAGTTTGTACCAGGAGCTTTCCCAGAGCAGCCTCTGGATGTTGAGTACTCCAAGTCAGCTCCTGCTGGGGTGCAGTTCAAGAACTCTTCCCCTTGCTGCAGGCTTTTCCTTGTCAGAAAGGGATGTGGAGCCTCCACAACAGGCTGCAGTCATGTCCATATCTATCAGGAGGATGCTCATGGTGTGGTGCTGGATTTGTACTAAATTTGAGAAGCTGCTTCAAGTTCCTCTCGCGTTGACCACATTTCTACAGGAGCTGCTGCGAAGTCCCTTGGTAAAGTATAAAGTGAGACGTTAATCCATGGGCACAGGAAAAGAGCAAGGATTGATCGATCTCGAGGCCAAGTGTAGAGTACTGCCCTGGATCACTTCCAAAAAGGGAATTTGGATTGATCAAAGTAGCTTCACTTGATAGATTTGTCCCAGGATCTGGGAAGCTGGGACAGAAAACGAGGCACTACATCTTCCACTGCCTGGGAAGTGCCTCACGCAGCAAGGCAACCCTGAAAAAGCTTCCCCAAAAACAGGGCTTAATGGCCATGAGGAGTCAGGCAAAATTGATTAAATAATTACTTCTAAGTAGCCAAAAAATTTAAATCATCCATTTCAGGTATTTATAGCAGACTTCACACTTAAAACAAAAAAGAAAATGATCCTTGGAGAGTTGGGCTTATGTGATTTCCCAAGCCAGTGTTTGCAGTTCTGATGCCAGGTTTTGGCTTCTGGAAGTTTCAGGCAGCAAAAGTGCATTGTGACAGAGATATTGAAGTTGAAAGCTAAACAAGATTTGTTAATTCTCTGGCCTGCAAACCCCACTGCACAAGGAGGAGTCCTAAGAGAGGAATAAACATCAAACTAACAGGGAGTCAGGAGCTGGGGGATCTCTGGGAATGTCATTTATTTGGGTTTTCTTTTAGGAGGTCTGGTCTAGAAGCTGTTTCTTTTTCTTCTCCTAGAGAAGCTTTGGAGAAACTCTGTATTTTGCTTTCCTGCTTGCCCAGTGCCATAATTACTGCTGCCAGTAATTACTGGCCTTTCTTTGAAAGCAAAGCACAGACAGCGTGACCACGGCTAGGTCAGCAGGAGTACAAAGACATTCCCAAAACAGCGTTTTGTTGGATCTTGGCCGGGGATCAGCACTGGCTGCAGCTTTGGAAGGGAGGGAGCTGTTCCCTGCCAGATGCAGAGCCGGGAGCAGCTCTTTGTTCAGTGGGTGGGTTCATCTCCCCAGGCACCACTCGGAGCTCTCCTGATCCACAGCAGACCCTGGGGCAGCCAGGTCCCCCAAGTGAGACAGGGGAGGTGCCTCTGTGGGCCGGGTCAGCCAAGGGAGAAAGGCAGGAGGGTCAGCTCTGCAGGCAGGTGTTGTGTCCCAGCTGGTGGCTGTCCTTTCCTTGCTCATTCCCCTCAGCAGTGTGTGCTCATTTAATCAGCTGCTCATTTCCACTCGTCCTGCTCCTCCACATGCTGGTATCGGTGCAACATCCCTGCTCCTCTGTCCGGGAAGCCCTAGGCAGTGGCACGTCCCAGCCTGGGAAGTAGCTCAACTTCAAGGTCAATTATTATTGACATTATGTAGAATTAATAAATTTTAAAAGCCACATAGATGTGGCACTTGGGGGCATGCTTGGATGGAGGGCTTGGCAGTTCTTGGATGATCTTAGAGGACTTTTCCAACCTAAACAATTTTCTGATTATTCCTAGGCGCACAGAGTGCTACTACAGTTCCTGGAAAAAACCAAGCTACCATCTTACCCTGAATTAATCTGTGTGGCAGCTATGAAATAAATTAAAATTCCTCATTAACCAAGCCTCTTGCGGCTCTGCCCCCCCCCCCCCCCCCCCGTGTTTGCACAATAATGTAGAAAACTTTAATGTGGTCAGAAAAGCACTGATAAAAATAAAGGCCATCAAAATCTCAGACTCAAACACAGCCTGGGAGTATTGCAAGTTGATAATGAGATTTCTCTACTGAATATTGGGTGTTATTTCCAGTGCAGTCTGGAAACAGATCCTCCAGTGAGTTCATTCTGAGTTCTGCTGCTTTTAAATTTGTAGTGCTGCTAATTTGCACTGGAATCATCTTTTCCTTCTGTAAAGCCCAGATACCAGTCTTGGCCTTTGGCTTTTGTAGCTGGTAACTGCAAAAAAATTCCAAATGTTCTTGAGTTTATATTGGATATCATGAGGGAAAATACAGAATTTCATCTGTCCTGGAAGAACAAGAGATCAGCCAGGAAAAGGAAGGTATCCTGAGTATAAAAAAAAAAAAAAAAAAAAAAAAAAAAAAGGCAGTGATACAGCAAAAATATTAAACATTTCTTAGACTTAAACCCCAGACAAGCCAGGGCTTATTTCTGTGTGAGATTTTATTTGTGCCCCATTTACAGGGCAGGGATAAAACTGATCCTTGTAATAAACCCAAGAACCTCAAATAATGAGATAAATCTTGTGTTTTCAGTATTGCAAGTGTGCAATATAATGAAATATTTGGCACAGTCCACTGGTGTCCTGACAGGTGGCCCTGTTGCCCTTTTGGGGACAGTGAATCCTCCATAAACCACACATTTGTTTCTGGGTTTTTTTAAATGAATATTGGTTTTGCCTTTCAAATCTCTGAAATTCTTCACAGGGTTTCTTACTGTGGCTAATTAGTTGTTTTTTTTAATTTTTTTCAGTCTGATGGAACATCCTTACTTTGGAAAATCCCTTTATCTGTTATTTAATAATTTAGGGAAAAAAAAAAAAAAGGAAATGCATATGTTTTGCTAAAGATGTTAGATGTTATAGAAACTGCTATAAATTTTCTGCTGTCCTTGCAGACAAGGACAATGAATAAATCCCTCAATGATCTTTAGCTGTTTCTTTCTTTAAAAAATAAAAACAGAATAAAACAAGCCACAAAAAACAAACAGAACCTGAAGATAAGGACTAAATGGCACTTGTTAGCAGGAATATTGGGATTTGTGCAACCTTGAATTTCATCTTTAAGGAGCTGCATATCACTGTTTTATTTTATTTGTTTTATTGCATCTATTTTGTGCTGACAAGAAGATGCAGAACTGTGCAGAGGTGAAAATTTTATCTTTCCTGAAGAAACTTTTGCTCCCTTTTCCTGGAGTTCTTTAATGTTGCAGCCAGGCTTTAGGTTTGGCATATTTTAGGTGCAATATCTCAAGTTTTCTTTCTCTGCTCCAGAGCTTGGTCTGGTGCTTCAGTATTAATCTAATTAATAGTTTTCAATAGAATTGTGAACCCCTGGAAGTTCTGGGCTGGGAGGGACCTCAGAACCCGTCTCATTCCCTGCCATGGCAGAGAGTTTCTGCCAGCCAGGCTGCTCCAGGGGTGGGGTCCCTCCATCCCATTTTCCTCAGCCCACAGCTCTGGCAGAAGAGTTCACAGGAAGGTGCCCAAGATCAGCTGTGTGCCATAAGGAATAAATCCCAGGCTGTTTCCTACAGGACACCCCAGCACAGCCCCATTCTCCTCCCCACTTGGGCTTCCTCCTGGTTTCCAGCCTGAATCCATCCCCAGCTGGTGACGGGTCATTCCAGAGCCAGCATTCCCTTAGGTCACCCCTCTCCCCTGGCAGCTCACCCCTCAGGTGAGGGGAAAAATCAGACAGCTCCTTCCAGCCTTACATTTTGTGGTTAAACAGAGCAAGTCCTCCCCAGCCCTGCTCCAAGCCCCACTCCCAGCAC
Organism: Taeniopygia guttata; assembly: GCF_048771995.1. Classification (NCBI taxonomy): domain Eukaryota; kingdom Metazoa; phylum Chordata; class Aves; order Passeriformes; family Estrildidae; genus Taeniopygia; species Taeniopygia guttata. Next base: position 10,489,752 of record NC_133030.1, read on the forward strand.
AGCAGCTCATTCCCACCCTTATCCCGCTGGTCCTGAGCTCCTGTGAACGCCGCTGACATCTACAGGGGCTTATTCCTTGGTTAAATTTCCTTGCCTTTTTTTTGTGGCTGGGTATTGTGCACATCTCTGCCAAGCCAAATTTCTCTTCTTCCCTGTCCCCCTCCGGCAGAGCGTGGAATTCCTGGCGGGATTCTCCACCCCGTGCATGTGATACAAGCAAATTTTCCGTGTTCCCAGCTGATTTTCCCAGGGATAAACCAGCCTGGCCAGCAGCACAGCCAGGCAGCACCCAGAGGATGAGCTCTGCTGCGGGTGGCTCTGTACCCAAGGGTGGCAGCACAGCACCAAGGTCAGCAGCTGGAGCTGTGCCCGCGGGACAGAGCCAAAGGTGTGTCCATGCTTTGCTCCAAATGCACAGAGGGGAGGAATTGGCCTCTGGGAGAAAACTCCTTTCCTAGAATTTTTGAAAAGTAGCTTCAGAGAGCCACTTGCCCTTGCTTTTTGTGCCTTCTCTGTGATGCAGAAAATGAGCGTTTTTGGACATTTCAAATGACCTCAGGGGAAATGTACACCTGTAAATGTGTTACTGGGGTACTAAAAGTCTTACAGGTCAGCCAGCTGAACCTACAGAATGCTGCACACACTAAAGCTGACACCCACTGCTTTGGAAGGAAAGAAAATTGCTGAGACAGAGCAAATGGAGAGATGGGATCCAGCACAGCTTGAAAAAGAATTCTAAACATAATAGTATTTCTTTGCACTATTTGAGTATGCCCAGATAAAAATGATTTTTGTTTACTTGTTGGCACTGCGACAAGTAAATGGTACATGATAAAAACATCAATAACAGAAATGAGAAAGTGATAAGTGAGTTCTGTCTCAGTCCCCTTTCTGTCTGATCTCTTGGAGCTCTCGCCTCGCCCTTGCCACTGCAGATCTGTCCCCAAAGGAGACCCCAAGCTGCAGCACAGAAAGGACAGAAGAACGACAGAGCCCCAGCAGTTCCTCACTCAGGATTTTCTAGGGGCGAGTCGGGTGGGGAGAGCCAGGCTTGGCCATTCCCTGCACCCAGCAGGGAACACTCAGAGACATTCAGGTAACGGGAGAACACCAGACCCATTAAAACATGAGGTAGATTTTGAGGTTTCTGTATATTGTATTCTCTTCAGATTTCCAAAGCAAACAGGTACACGGCGACATTGATTCCAGTACAGGTTTAAGCACATGCAACACTGGTGTCCTATCTGTACATTGTTTTCTAAGGCTGCCCAAGGACCTTTACATTGAAAGCATACAAGAACTCACACACACGTGCATGGATTCCTCCTGGCATCAGTCCTGAGGAAAAAAAACAACTGGAATTTTACTGGAGAAAACCAAACTTCAGCACTGCAAGCGCATCAGGGAAATCCCCCCCAGCTGTTCTGAACTGTTTCCCAACTTCGAAATTCACCTTTTTTTTTTTTTTTTTTTTTTTTCCACAATATGGAGCTGAACAGGCTGTTTTTCATCAGGTTGTAGTGTCAGAAAGGGTTCAAAACAGTCCAAGGTTTACAGCACTGGAGACAAAACCTATATTCCCATTAAAAACCATGCCGGATGCAAATGAAGTATCACATGGAGATGCTGACGTTCAAAACAGAAAACTGAGAAAACATAAGCACAGAGAGACCAGAAAACACATTAAGACTTCTCATTGGTGTATAATTTGAGTAATTATACAGTCAGCCTTTCTGTAAAATAATAAAGGCCTAAATACTCAGGCCAACCTAAACAACAACAATACAAAATTTTCTAAAACAGCTTCTTGTAGAAAGAATGACAGTAGTTGAAAGTAAATAAATAAATAAATAAATATTTTTAAAGGTCTGATATTGCTTTGAGACAGTGTCCATCAGATTCCACTAGATGTCAGTGTCACAGAACCAGTTCGTGGCAGACTTAATGGCATCAAGTCCACTTGGTTTATTTATTTATCATTGTTACCTCGTCTGTGAAACACAGCCCACATCAACTGTACCAGCCACCCAGGATTTATGGCAGTGAACTGAACCCAAAATAACAGTCTCATCTCATTTCTTTTCCCCCTCTTGCTTGCCTGATTTGAATAGAGGACGTGAAATCAGGCTCACAATGCCAAGAATGTGGTGAGATAAGGTCTGAATCACTGCAGCTCCTCAGGCTTTCCTAAAGTAGTGACACAGAGCTCACTCCAACCCCAGCACTCTCTGTTTGTCAGGTACTGAACACCTTGAAGATAAAGCTTTTTATGTGAAATACAGTGTCGCTGATCCACGTGGAAAATTATAAGGCACATACAATTTTTTTGTTGTTTTCTTTTTTTTTTTTTTTTAAAAACACACATTCTGAAGCGTTACAATCATGCTACTCTGGGTGGCCCAGCCAAGGACAGAGGGGATGAAAGTCCACAAAATGCAGGAAAATACAGGGGAAAAAAAAAAAAAAACCACAGAAAAAAATACAGAAACCAAAGAATAAAGCAGAACACATTGATACAATGTACACAACAGCAATGATCAACTCTTCTCATTTCTTTGGCCAACAAGCAGTGACAATTGCAAAGCATTCTTTGTTTTGCACTGGAAATACCTGACTTTATTTGGATACACAGATGTTTGCCACAATACCTGAAATAAGTAAATAAAAAAAACCCAAACAGGCTTGTTCTAGTTTATGTTTTTAACAAAACAAAGCTGCCAAGTAATTGTTGCTGGGAAATCATGAGAGAAATAATAACAGAGGGCTATAAAAATGATAAGCTAGAATGACAGCTGAGAAGAGGTTTGTAGTTAAGGAACATATGAAACCAAATGGCAACGGTTCTAGGTATTTATTCCAATATCTTAGAAAATAAAAATAAAAAATATTCTTCATTGCATCACCATTTAAAGATAGAAAAACAAATCTTTAACTTAAGCCAAAAGAAGATGATAATTGTTTCCTCGTTTTTTGGGTTTTTTTTTTGTTTGGTTGGGTTTTTTTTCCATTCTCAGCCTTGTTTATTCACAGTACAAACAGAGCCCGCTGGTACAGATTTCGAAGTCACAGATGCACAAAGTCGGACAAGGAGTGCTGCTCCCTCCTCCACTCTGCGCAGCTGCTCTGCCCCAGAGAAACCCCAGCTCCAAATAAAAATCAAATCCCCAAGCCCTCACTTTTCAGTGCCCCGTGAAATTGCAGAGCAGCAGCAGCACTGAAGCTCGAGGCGTGCATTCCCCGAGCAAAGAACATTCCACACATTTCAGAATTCCACCTTAAGGCAAAAAAAAACCCCAAAAAACCAAAAACAAAACAAAAAAACCCCCAAACCCCCTAAAAAACCAAAACCAAAACAAAAAACAAACAAACAAACCAAACCAAAATAACTCCAAAACAAAACAACAAAAAAACTAAGGTAATGGAGTTTTCTACCTGTCCCCTTCAAAGTTTCCTGCTTTTCCAGATTTCAAGCGTGACCCTTGAAATTCAGCAAATGAACAGAACATTCGGCATAAGGAATGCTTTAACAAAAAAAAAAAAAAAAAAAAGAATAAACAGGAAAGGCTTTTCCCAACAATAAATCAATAATTTCCCCTTAGTTCTATCTACATTTTGTTAAAACAAATTGCAACTTTTTTTGGCAACTTATTTTTTTTTCTTTTTTAATAAAAATCCAGACAGTGTTCTCTGTTTGCAATCAGAAACACACCCTTAGTGCAATATTATATTTATTTCTTACAGTAATTTTGGTTGCCATACAAGAGTATTAAGGATTGGGGAAAAGTGCAAGTTACAGGAGCTTGATTTTGTTTTTTTAATCAGTTGAAATAAGAGGAATTAAAGCACAAAAATTACAGCAACATAGATAACGTGAACACAAGTTGTTACACAAACTATAGCGAGAAACATATTAGTATCTAGAAAAGAAAAGAAAAAATGTAATGGAAAAATTATCAATATTTGTGGCTCATACACATAATCATCACCAGATCAACTGGGTAATGCTTTCTAAGAACTGAGAGGAAAAGAAAAAAAATCACTATTTTTTTATTAACTTAAGTACCACAAATAATTAACTTCTTTGTGATATGTAAATTCTGTAAATCAACAGTCACATCTAGTCATTTTATAATATATGAATTAAACTTAAAATGTTCTCAGACACCTAGGGCAAGGAGTCTGTGCAGTTATACACAATTTACATCTTGTAAGATTTTGGTATTGTATACACAAATATTACAGAAACTAGGCATGTAAATGCAATTTATTTAAATTACAGTATATAAACAAAAGTTGATCCTAAAACCCAGAATATCATAGATATCTAATGACTTTGTTTTTCACTATCAGAGTAGCATGAAAGAAATGGGTCTTCTCTCCTCCCCCCTGCTGAAAATACTCGGAGGCCACGGCGTTATCTGTTACTATTGCTTTCTTTTTTTTGTTTCAAACCACCCCTCAGAGCTGGAGACTGAACTCGACTTGGCAGAGGTGCATTCTGCTGGTCCAAGTAGGTCCCCTCAGGTCTCCTTACCTTTTGGCTTCATAGGACACAAGGTGAAAAATAAAACTATTCCCTTACACCTCCTTCGTCTGCCCGTTGTGTACCTGCTCTTGGAGTACCTGAAGAGATGCAGAGCAGGAGCCACACCTGTGTGAGGAAGGGACGCTCCCACCTGGGAGCTACTGGGTGTGCCAGCGCTTGTTCAGGGCAAGTTCAACCAACGGGAAGGTTGTGATCCAAAAAAAGCAGCTTTAAAAGTCAACGTCTATGTTTTTTAATTTTACTACTGTATTTATTTCCTAACGTGTTTCTGGCACATGTTATAGAGGTAATAGCAACTGTACCCAAAGAAACAAACAAAAAAAAAATTAAAAAAAAGAGAGAGCATGGCATCAGTGGTTTATTTACTGAATTCTGTCGTATCACCAAATGGAAGACAAAAGATGGCTAAATTACCTTTGTTTTTTTATTTTTTTCACTTCTTGAAGTGTGTGATGGCCTCAAGTTGCCTGCATCAACCTATCTGAGTGGAACTGCCATTTTCTACACCTCCCATGGAAAAACTCAGCACTCCTCGACAGCAAAACGCCTCAGTGCTTCGTTTTTATGACAAGGTTCCTTGGAACTCCCCAAATACAAACAGAGCACAGTAACAGATGTTAAGTCAAAAGATTTGCTGTTCCAAAAAGGGGGCAGGAGGCTTAAATAAGTTGATTTTTATGAGTTTCCAATGCGTTGGTAACTGTAACCACTTTTGAAGAAATACTCATCCTCCTCTGTAGAAGTTCTAGCAAAGATAGAAAATATAACACAGCTCTGCTGGTTCAGATGCATCCAAATGAGGTTGATTTTAAAAAGGTCAAGACTTTATAATTATTCCACAGAAATAGTAGTAAACCACAAAAAGTTTTTTTTTTCTTTTTTTTTTGTTTGTCTGTTTTTAACTTCCTAGCACTGAAGTGGCACAAAGGCTGCCCAGTAGACCAGCCACTTATTTTCTTAAAATATTGTGCTTATAAACTATCTGTACAACTATTTAAACTTGCAGTAAAGAAAGATATTTAAAATGCTAAACTTTATGTACTCATACTAGGGCTGTTGCAGACCTAATTAGACACTTGTTTGTGAGCAAAAAATAATCACAATAATAAAAAACTTAGAGATAGGCTGGACCATATCAAGGACCATATCAAGGAAAGAAAGTTCAGGTACCTTGCAAAATGTAAGGGAACCTGAAAGTTTGGTAGGGAGGCAGTTTAGCCATCCACATCCAATTTACCCACCTTGAACATCTTGAATATTCTGCCCAGAAAGTCCTACAAAACTCACAGATATTCAGAGGTGTTAATTACAAGGGGGAGTTCAAACATGCAGAGAGAGACTTGTTAACTTGAAAGTCAAAAAAAAAAAAATTTTTTTTTTTAAACAAAGCTGTGTGAACCAGCCATGGGTGTTTCTCCCCTGCTGACGGAAGTCTGCCAGAAAGTTCTCTCTGCCCCACTCCCAGCCCTGGATTCTGGCAGGATGCTCCCACCTCTTGTGCCAAGGAATGGGCTGGGGGCCAGTGCCCGGCCCTCTGTCCTTGTCCAGAGCCAGTTCCTGCCAGCAGTGATAAAATGAGAGCCCTCCCCAGCCGTCCTGGCTCTCAGAACGCACGCACCCCGAGACACTCAACAGCTCTTTCCATCTTGGCATCACCTCTCTGCCTCCTCTCAAGGATCTGAAGCATTTCCATCCTAACAGGCTGAAATGCCTCTCTCACTTCAGATCCTGGCACACTTCCCACTGACTTCAATGGGAACATTCATTTCTCTTCTCCTTCATTCTCAGCCTGGTGTTCAAAGTACCCAGGCACTTACCACTCACTGAATTAAGCAGCACCTCGCAGGGCTCAGCCTCTCTCAGTGTCTCACTGTCAAGTCTCAAAGCTCTGCCTGCACACCAAAGTTTGTCCTGGCTCGTGGAGCTCCTATTTTGACTCAGCAGCAGCTGAGCTGGTTGAGAACTGGGGGGTCTCAGGTTCAAACAATCTTCACTTTGCTGTACCTCTAAGCGTGGTCCCTCCTCAGCCTTTACTCAACATCTGCACCATCCTACAGGCCATGTCAATGGAGCATGCACTGAACTTGTTCTGCCACCTTGGAAGAGTGCTAAATATCACTGCAGAAATAAAGAAATACCAGGTAAAACAGAGCAAGGTTACCATTGGACTGACCCCAGCAGGACAACCAGCTTCACTGCCCACAGATCAGGGAGTTATGTCAGTAAAAAAAGAGTAATATAAACTCCTATGCCCACCTCATATCCCTGCTACTGATAAAACTGGGTTTGAGTGGTAATGGAGCAACCTGTCATCTCAAAATGAACCAAGGGCTGGGGAAGGAAGCCTGCTTGGAGACTTGAATGTCAAGAAGAGAATAAAATAAAATGCAATTTTTTTTTTTTCCGTCAATAAAAGGAACCCTGAAATGTTTGCAATTTTAAAAGAAAATCCTCACGCAACGGTCCTGGCCAAGGGCAGCATCAAGAGTTTTAAAGTTAACAATTGTCTCTCTCTCACATCTCCCCACAGCTTTGAAATAAAATGGCCCCACTTCTTTAGCATCTTTAGGTTTGTGTTTGGGCATGCAGCAGACAGTCTGCATCACCTGAGTACCAGGAATTCATCTGTTTTCCCCCTCCCCCCCCAATTTTGCTGGCACTCACAGACAGACAAGGCATTTGGGGTATGTCAGTACCAGCCCATCTCTAGTTATCAACAGAAGTTTTTGAGGCAAAATAGCTATTCTTATCTGTCCAGCAGCTGCTTCAAAGCTCTTTCTATGTTCATTCTGTGCCCAACTCTAGTCACTCCAAGGTCTATCAGATCTTCCTTCTGTAGATTTGGTAAATGTGTGCCATCTATTTCATTGTCCATAAATGTTTCTTTATGTTCACCTAAGTTTAGACTTTCCAACCAATCTGCCACATCTGGTTTAGTCCACAGGTGGACAGGCTTAGTTGTAAAAGGCTTATTTGAGATTGGCTGTTGTAATATTGAGGGAGAAGGAGACCTGCTGCGCCCTGTGGTCAAGCCAAATAAGTCCCCAGAAGGGGGCTGGCTGGGTAGGCTAAATACATCAGACAGAGTTGGAGAAGGAGATGAGGCTGAAGCAGAAGCAGTCAGAGGAGCAGGCAGGATGTCTTTATTAATCTCAGTTGGTGAAACCACAGGGCTGGGAGCATGCCTTGCTCCTGAGGTCCTGCTGTCATAGTCTGGGGACCTGCTCTGCAGTGTGATCGGCTGGCTGGCTCCAGGTCGGACAGTGAAAGTGATTGTTGTACTTCGTGTACCTGAGACAGTACTCATGACTTCCGTGCTCCTGCAAGTGCAAACAGACAAGCACAGTTAGAGCTGCTGGCCACCAGCACGGCCCCATCAGCACGTGGTAATTACAGCACGGGAATGATTGGGTAGTTTCACATTGTAACTAAAAGTACAAAAATTGTATCATTGACTCTTTCCCAGAAAACCAGCACCAATGGTAAGCCATAGTTAAAGACAAAACATTTTCTTATGAGCAGTCCAGGAAAAAACACCTTCCAGAGCACATTCTCTCCCTGTTCCCAAATTTACTCCTGGTTAAATGAGAAGTGCTGAGTGGAACAAGCACATGAGCACTTTATACTCTCAACAAAGCTCGACCAGGAGTAGACCTTCCCTTTGCCACGTGGAGGGTTGGAATCCTTCAGTTATGGCTTTACACATAACATAGCTAAAAATAGTAGCTGTAGAAAGTTTCTGGAGCACTGGATTTTGGATCTTTGGGCTTCACTCAGTGAATTTTGCAGAGTGTTTGTAGTACTGTTTGTTTACAGAACAGGCTGCTCTTATTTCCCTTTCTATCCATGCTCTAAACATAAAACAGTCCTTCTAAGGTGCCTAAAACATCTCAGTATCTATTTCCTTCCACAGAGAAATAATACTCTGGCAGTTTCACCACAAAATTAAGGAGACAAAATTCTTTTTCCTGTACATGACCGGAGGTGATGTAGCTGGGATCAAGTTCTGCCTGAAGAAAATGAGTTTCTGATTACAAATGAAGCAGGCATGAACCTCGCTGAGAGGCTCGCTCTGATGCCCAGCCTGACAGGGTGGGTGAAGGAACACGACCCCCTGCTTCTGCCTGCTGGCTACAGAAACAAATTTAGGTTTGGGTCTGTTCATGTCATCAAAGGCTTGACCCCACAGCCCTCACTCCCATGGGAAGAGCCTGCCAGTCAATGTGCACCTCAGGATGCTCCAGAGCCCTTGGATGCCTGGAGCTCCAGTGTTCTTCACTTCAGAAATAACCTGCCAGCTGGGAAAACCTTCAGACAACTAATTTAAAGCACTTGCAGAGCAAAGGAAGGGTTTATTTATCCTGGAAGCAATGCCATGGAGTCCAGAGGATGGTGTGGCTGATGCTGTACTGAGATTTCCAGCGCAGACCCTGACAGAGGCCCTCTGTTTCCGAGTTCTGTTTTTGAGTGCCACACTGTCCCCAGGCCTGTCCTGTCCTGCCTGGGCAGAACTGAGGATGGCTTGGGTGCATGATGTCAGATGGAAATGCTTCCATTAATCCAGCACAGCAGTAATTCTGCACTGCTGTGCAGAAAAGAACTCAAGGAGATAAAGGAAAAGAAGGGTAATGGAACATGGGGCAGTGCTAACAAACAGGTTATTCATCCCTTTCTCTCCCACTGCAGTCCTGAGCTGGAGACAATAATTCCCTGGCTGGCTGCTGACTGTGGAGAGCCCTGAGAATGTTCCCTGAATCACCCCTGGGGCTTTGGCACTTCACAGCAACCCAGAGCCCAGGGAGATGTAGCTCTGCCACACCGACATCTCGGCAGGTCCCATTCAAATAAAGCTCCCTGTCACGAGAGGAAGCACCGAGAATCACTTTTGGGAGAACTCACATTTAATTCACACCAACATTCCCACTGTTTTCCCATAGGCTGCTCCATGGATTTCAACGGGAACAGGGGGATCTCTTTGGAAGATTGGTACTTCACTTAAAACCCAGTAGGAACAATGCTTCCAGCACTTACGGCTTTGTAATTTAACACAGAAAGGAAACGCTTGGCAAGGTTCTGTGTGTTTCCTGTGATGTTTTTGGCACCTAATGGCTCTCATCATCTTCCAAGGCTGGAGCTAAGCGCACTTACAAATAAAAACTCTGTGGCAAGAGACTATTAAATTCTACTAACCAAGAGGAGCAAGTTATTTCCACCTCCTTTACCTCAGCACTCTCTCACACTCATTATTAAGGCATGATATAATTTAAAACCAACAAAAAGCCTGCTTTGAAAAAGGTTGGGGTAGTGCTATCCTAGTCATGGCAAGAATGAGCTGTGTATAAATAGGGAAATGAATCTTTGATCTTTACCCACAATCACCCTTCTACTTAACTTTCCTGTCTTGCAAATACTAGAAATTAGGGTTTTGTATTTACACCCATTGTGGCAAGATCAAATGGATGATGAAAATACACCTCTTTTTATTCCAGGTGATGAGAGATAATTTCTACTGCTTGACTGACAGCTCTGGGCTCAGTGCTTTGCAACTCACTTTTGCTGCTTCTCCTCCTGGCTGCTCCTCTTAAAGACTCCCTGCCCAGCCTTGTTCAGGAAATTACTGTCACTCTTCCTTTAAATAAAGGATGTTAAGACAGAAGAAACAACTCCTCCAAAAGTAAACTCTGTGCTCTCATTTGAAGTATTCCTTGGCTGGTGTTCCCTAACTTTCTCAGCCCCATGGGCAGGAATACCCATGGTGAGCAAAGCATCCCAGGCATCCTGGTCCTTTGCTCCCTGTCACCTGGATCAAAACATTGGCTTCACATGGCTGCATGCAGCGGCAGGAGAACTGAGAGGATCTTGCTTTTTCCAAGCCAGAGGTTCAGGGCTGATGATTATTAAAACAAAACTCTGAGACAGTGATAAGATTTATTTAGCTGGTTGCAGAGGTTTCAACACCAACTCAGTTCATAGCCGTGTGAGTGCTCAGCTCTCATGGCATGAGCACAGCTTGGTGAAGCTCAGGGAAGCCTGCTGAAGCACTGCCAGGCATTTAGTTCCATGCCTTTCCCTCCAAGATTGTTTTTCCGTGTTCTTTTCTCCCTTTTCCACCTGCCATATCAGCTCCATTCTTTTGTGCTGCATTGTAATTGCAATCCAAGGGAAAAAAACCCCTAAGGATATTTATGTTTACTTCTATGCATCCTAAATTATAATTTATGACATCTCCCACACAATCTGGGGTGCAGACACAGCCTTGAAACCATCATCTGTCTTGCATTTTATGGTTGGTTGGTACCCTGGTCAATAAGGAGCGAGTACATTCCAGCTGGAGAGCAGGCACCCTTTGTTGTGTTATGGGGTTTCCAGATTTTTAATCAGAGCAATTTCTTATGCCTTATTTGATCATCTGTTATCCTAGATATGTTAAATCCATATTAAACCTGCCACACCCCAAACTTCATTTTAAAAAGGTGAAAAAAGTCAGATAATTATTTTAAATAAAATTTGCTCTATTAGAATCAGCATATGGTGGTAATTTGTAAACATTTGCTGCTGTGAGCCTGCACTGATTGCAATGCCCATTATGTTGCTTCATATTAAAATCAAAAAATATAAAACCTATATGTCACAACCACATGGCCTCCAAGTATAAAAGCCATCAGCACAGCTTGTAGGCAAAAAATTATTTTAACTTTTAAATTATATTTGCAAGATTCAAATTTACTGTTAACTTAATATCAGCGGCAAATCAGTGCAGCAGCTCCCATGGAAAAATAAATAACCCACATTATTCTCAGCTCCTGGGAGCTGTTTTACCCCAGAAATTTCTAGAAGACTTGCTGGTTCTGACACAACTTTTCCATTGTATTAAAGGAAAACACCTTAAAAATCAAGAGGAGTAATAAGTGAAGTGCCTGTATAGGGGTACTGAGTGAAATCAAATTCTTACAGATCTTGGAGGCCCCACAAACCCCAAACTTTGCCTTCACCTCTTAATTTCTTTATTTCGTTGTCAGAGGCAAATAGCATGGCAGGAAAGTAAGCCAAGAGTTGTCTGTTTTGGGGGCAGGTGAAGAACAAGGGCTGACGTGATGACTGGCAGGATGCAGAGCTCCCCACATGGGCGTGGTTATTTTGGGGAGAAGAATTGAGAGCTGCTCTGTGTCTGCTGCCAGTGAGGAACAGTCAGGCAGGTCTGTGGGAGTCTGTCTGTGCAGGAGCAGAGTTTCCATGTGAAATGTCTGGAAAGCAGCAGGAAGGGGATGCTGCTGGGCCAGGAGGCAGCACCAGCCCTTTCTACTTGGATAACTGCAAGGGGAAGGGAAGCTGGAAGGAGAACGGGGGGAATTCCACAGCTTTCAAGGACAAGATGACCACACAGGCTGGTTTGTCTTTACTTTTAGCCTCACATAGGTGTGTAAAACTGTATTAATCATCCCTCCCCACCCCTCCACGTCCCAAAATCTGGCCATATCTGAAAAGTTCTGCCCCTTGTTTAGGTGCTCAGACACATTCAGGAATCTGGTCTTAAGTGCTCATGTTACCAACACATTTTCTGAGTACTCCTCTGATGAATGTGGCTTTTATTTCACCTTGAGATGTCATCCTAGGTCCCATTTTAGGATGGCTACCATTTCTGGATTAGGATGATCTAATCCACACTGCACTGTGAGAAACACAGTCACCACCAAAGTCACTAGAATGCAATAACAATGGGTGAGCATTAAAAAGCAGCAGAATGTACAACATAGAGTAGTCCATGCTTTATGGTTGGCACTTACTTCATGGCACTTCAGCATGGCCCTCCTCTGACAACAGCAGTCATGACAGCAAATAAAAATGACAAAATGGAATGACTGAAACACTGCAGAAATCACTGACAAAGCAAGCAGTCCTGTGAAATTGGCTGGTAAACAGTTAACAATGTGAAATGAGTCTAATGAGAGCAGCAAGTGAAAAATCAAGGCACTTATTTTATCCTCTGACAAACCCAGACATCCTTTACCATAAACCAAACATAGGATCACTCCCTATAAAGGACTCACTACTAAGTTCTGTTCTGCCTTACCTGCTTGTGGAAAAATAAAAGGAACTTCTCCAAATACTCATGAAAAAAACCTAATTAATTGATGGCCAAAATCACTGTTCTGTTTCACTTTTAAAACTTGTTATTCCAGCACAATGCAGGTTATTCTTCCTAGAGGATTCAATTCCATAGCATCCTCCATAACTCCCACATTTATCATAAGTATTTCCCACCACCAGCAGTGATGCCAATGTGTCCCAGAGGTCACGGGATTGTGCAAACACAGCTGGACAAACACAGAAAAACTGGAAGTGTTTCTCCCTCTGGCCAAGCCATGGATCATTTTGATGTGGTGCTGGTGGGGAGCAGAAGGAGCTGCTGTTCACTATCCTTATCAGTGCTCCAGAGGCCTGAGGGAGGGGGGATGCTGTGTTCCCTGGGGACTGAGCTGTCTCTCCCGGGTGGCCCCCGGGTTTATCCTGCCTCAGCCACACTGCTTTTAGCCCCTGGATCTCAGGGGTTGGCTCCTGATGGTCATGTTGCCGCAGGACTGCTGGGTCACAGACAGCGCAAACTCTCCTCCTCTCTCCCAGGGAAAGTCTTGCTTGGCTCTTCTCCCCATTCTTTCATCAGCTCCCTATAAAAGCCAGGGGTCTCTCAAGTGGATGTATAGCACTGCTGTATTTATTGTGGTTGACACGTCCTGTCCTCCTCGTCTGCAGGAGGACACGGATGAGCCAGATTAAAACCTCTGTCACCACAACTGATGGCCATAATTCCTCAAAGGAAATGGTGGCCAAAACTGGGAGTGGGATCTGGAGCTCTCTTCCTGAACCTTGTGATCAAACCCTTTAATGACACTTCAGTTAGTATAAAGTAAGCAAGGGCAACCTCTCACTTCCTCCTCTTTTCCTTTCTCCTGCTGGGCTCCTTTTTCCTGTCCCACAGGCTGGCCACTGCCACTGAGAATGGAGGAGCAGATGGTTTCAAGCCAAGCGTTTCCATGCTCTATTTAAAAATCTTAAAGCTCGGTGTCTCCATAAGAACCATGGGAAAACTATAAATATACCATGGAAAATGATTGCTAAACCAAGGTACAGAGAATAAAAGCAAGTTAGGGGTGATTTCAATGTAATAATTGAGAAATGCTGTTCAGGACCATAGAATGTCCTCTTCCTCATCCCCATCTATCAAAAAAGCACAAAGAAGGTGTTTTTATGGGTTACTGCAGCCAGTCATTACCCAACTATCTGTAGTTTAATTCACCCCTGTGCCACCCTAACAGGGCAATTGCCTTGAGTGAACCCCAGTTTTACATCTACTGGCTATGCAAAGAGAATTCCCAGTGGGATTTAGGATTCCAGTCTGGCCTATAATTTCATGTATGGCCCCATAAGCAGTTACATATTTTTAATTTCTTCAGGCTGCCTGTGCTGCGAGCACCGCCCAAGCAAGCCTATGAATGCTGTTCCTATTTATAACCCTTCCCAATCCCTCTCCTTGGCTGGTGGATAGGAACAGGCTCATTTATTATCACTGCTCTGTTCACAGACCTAATGAGTGGTTCTTTAATTTAGCAGAACCCCTGCTTTTTGTGAGCCAAAATTCCTTGGTCCCTTTCTAATCCTACCTCACAGGGAAGGGCTGCAAGATCAACAATTGGTTGTCCTAAGCTTTAGAGCATTAGGGGAAAAAATACCAAGGAACTCCAGGAATTTTACCTTTGAAATTTAAACATTAGCTTTTACACTTGAAATTTTCACAAGATGGCATTCCTTGGTCATAATATTTGACAGCTTTGAAAAAAAAAATTGTGTCAGTCATGCAGCTGGGCTAGAAAGGCTGTAATTTATTTAACTTTTAGAGAGATAAATCGGGAGTAAAAGCAGTGAAAGAAAACCACAGGGCCTCTGATTCCACAAGTGAACATCTCCAATTCCATCTCTATGCCTTGCCCTGGTTGAGATAAAAAGACTCTGCCTGCAGCACCTTTTCAAACACACTTCCAGCATCTGTAGATTGCTGGCTCTCTTCTGCTGTCTCCTGGATTATAATTTGCTAAAAAAAGAAATCCTTAGCAACCTTTCCTGGTGGTTTTAAGCAGCTTCAATCCAGCTCATAATTAAGAAGTAATCACATCAGTTTGGAAAACGGCAGGAAACAACACCCTCTTGTGTCCTGTTCCCACCGGGAATGATGTGGAGGTGTCATTTTCTCCCACAGTCAAATAACAGCCAAGAGTTTTGGTGCTCTTTGCCACTGCCAACTTATCCCATTTATGCCCTCATAGCTCTTTTGGCTCCAGTACATCCCAGGATCCTCTCTCCAGCTTGCAAAGATGAGTGTTTGTGTTTACTTTTCAGGGAAAAGTTGAGCCCCTGTATTCCATCATGAAGATGTAGTAATTTGCCAAAGCTGAGTCTGAAAAATTTAAAAACCTCAAGGACAGAAAAAAAAGCAACACAAATTTGTAACACTAAGTCAGCCCTTCTTCTAAAAGGTAACATATGGGGATACTTCTGCTTACATAACAGCTTGTTTTTCTCTAGTGAAGTGCTATACTTCTTCAAGTTTTCCCCACCCTTTATACCTTTAAAAATGTATTTTCACAGAAAAAGTATTTCTATTTACTTCTACTTTTCATTTTGCTCTCAGTAATGAGAGTACTTTTACATATTTACAGTGCACTGTAGTTGGTAGCCTTGGTTATTTTCTAATGAAATAGGGATGCTAAAGATCTCCCCTGTAACCTGGAAATACCTTTCAGCTTAAAAATAAAAGCTAATAAATAATGTTATACACATGAAGCTACAGACAACATGTTCATGGGGCTTAACAAGAAGCATGATCAACATCCAGCAAAAATAATGTGGGTTTTTTTCATGTATGAAGGCTTTTCCTGCAGACCCAACTCAATTTCTGCTCTGTTTAGTCAAGAGCCACTGAGAGAAATTCCAACATTTCTGTGTTTTATTACCACTTCTCAATTCTAAAAATTGAATTCCCTCACTGTCACCAGTTTGATGGCTTCCATCCTGCAGGAAATAATATCTAACTGCGTGATGCCAAGGCTGTGGATCACACTGTTTTCTGAATGAGCAATCTTTGCAATCAGCAGAGACACCCTTCCCTTAAAAACAAATTATCTTCATGCTTGCAAAATACACCATCTTTCCAAAGGCTGAGCTATTTATTAATCACCAGAATAATTCTAATAAAATTGACTTAGGTGGCACCTTTTTTTTTTTTAAACTAAGCCAGCATGGTGTTTTTGCAAGATGATATACCTCAGTCTCCTAATGAAACACACAAAATTAGCTTTCCCTTTTTAATAATTGTGGATTTCATTATATTATGTCCACATTCCATACAGATGTGGTTTAGTAATAAAATGTACAGTGCAAAGTGATTTTAATGAGGAATTCTCTGAAATACTTTGATTAAGTAGATTAGGAGAGGTCTCAGCATGAATCAAATGAGACCACACAGTGAATGCAAAGCAACCCTTGGCAAAAACACTTTTTACCTGTTTGAAGCCAAAATACCCCATGGGACTGAAGTAAAATTAAATTATCATCCCATTTTAAAAGGAAAGAATCTAAAGAGAAAAAAAATTAAAGAGATAAAAAAAAATTAAAGCAAAATCTAAGAAATTCACATCAAAACAACAGAAAGGTATGTGCAAACCTTGAAATTGAAGGCTGAGAAAGCTCCTGTCCTATCATGTAGGCAACACAAATGTTGACAGTGTAAGAAATTCGTGTTTGACACAGATTATTTGTTAAGAAAATACAGAGTACACTCTTCTTTTATCTATGTGATTTACAGGAGAAGTTAGCAAAGGGATGGCAAAAAAAAAAAAAAGAAAATCAAGCCTTTTTAGAAAATGATTTGGTTAATTACTTTTACCTTGTACTGAGACTCGCAGTTTTCGTTCCAGTCGGCGACTCCAATCCCTCCCCTGGCTTTGAGGATTTCTCTCTGTTCATTTGCTGGAGTATTGAGTTCAATTCACTAATGACATTAGCCTTGGGGCCTGAGAGAATTGGGCTTTTCACCTCCGGCATGTCCCCCCATAGCTTGGATGTCCTTTGGGGGACAGCTTTCGCCAGGTTGGGCGGGGCACTGATGGGAGGTGGCGGCGGAGCGGGAGGAGGGATCACAAAGCTGTCTACAGTTTCCTCGATCAGCGCATCCTTGTAAAGTGCATTGCTTTTGTTGATTATGGGCTTCATTTTTGGCTTAGGAGGTACTGGGGGTTTGTCCACCAGAAATGTTTGCCCATCTGCATAGACTGTACAAGTATCCACATTCTCCCCCCCTTCCGAGGATAAGGTAGAGATGCTGGACACTGTTGAGATAGTGCTGGTTGTCTCTAGGTGATGGTCACTGCTGCTCCGACTGTCCACCTCCTCGATCCCAGAGTCGGTGACGTTGTCGAAGCTGTCGGGGGGTGGCAGGAAGGCGGCAGGCAAACAGTTTGACAGACCCACTGGTTTTTTGCCGTCCAAGGAGTTTGCTGGCTGGCTGGGCGATGGGGTGCCGTTCTTCCTCTGTGCCATCAGGTCTGTCAGCGCTGAGCCGGGCGCCGCACGGTCATCGGGGATGTCAAAGCTGTTGGCAAACTCCAAGGGAGGGGGCAGCGGCTCGGTGAACAGGAACTCCTCGTCGATGTCCACTGAGGCCAGGGGCGGTGGAGGGATGCGGAAAGGCAGGATGACGGGGTCGTCCACAGAGCTGGCGGCAACGATGGTTTTGCAGGGAGAAGCCGGGGGCTCGGGCGCGGCAGAGACGCTCAGTTCGCTCTCCGCTTCCTCGCTGCCCTCCGGCCTCTCCGGCGGGGAGTTTTCAGGGTTCGGCTCCATCTCAGCTCCCTTTTCCTCCTCATCCTCTGGCATATCATCTGACTTTGCCGTATCCACCGTGTGCACCATCAACAAGCCAGCTGATTTTTGCTGTGAGGTATCCACGATGTTTATCAACATGTTCTTCTTCTCCTCAGCTTTCTTTTCTTTCCCTGCATCCATCTCGTACTTGTTCTCAGTCTCCTGCCGTTTCAACAGGCCGCGGGTATTTTGCCTGGTGACAGTGGCAGTAACAGGAAAAGTCGTTTCCATGTTGGGTCTCAGCTTGGTGTCGATGTAAAGCGGTTTGTTAAGGTCAGTTTTGACTGCGTCCCCTTTGCCTGGAACCTGCTGTGTCTGCTCTTTCATGGCTCTGTCCCTGGCAGAGAGCGCGAGGGCAAGTGGAGAGTTTGGATCCAACAGCTTCCCTGTGACCGGGTGGACGTAGCTATCCGAGCCGGGAGCGCTCGTGGGCTTGGCTGCCGCCATACTGTTGTCAGTGCCTTTCGTTTTGGATGGAGCATTCAATGTCCTTGAGTCACTCTGGTTGCTGGGCTCACTGCTGTTAAAAAGGTTTTCGGGCTCCCTGGGGGCGGGGATTGGAGATGGCGACATGAGCTGTCTGAAACCATCCTCACTGCTGAACATGGCCTCCTCAGTGAACTTGGACTGCCTCATCCGCGGTGTTGGTGGGGTCAATCCAACATCCTCGTCTCCCAGGTCTGTGGAGAGGAAGGCTGGGGAATTGCGCCTTGCCTCCAGCCTCTTTTCCCTGTCCCTCACGGCCCCTGCGATGGCTGCTGCGAACGGACTGCTGACTCCCAAGCTGTCATCAGGCCGGAGCTGTCCGGGCTGCTCCGAAGACTGAGGATCAATCTCCATGCTGCTCCCTTGGCTGCTTTTCCCGCTGCTGCTGGTGGATGGCTCTTTGACGATGATGGTTGGGATTGGAATAGAGCAGGTCTTTTCCGGACTGTCTTCCACATTGGATTGCTTCACCAGCATCCCCTTCCTCCTGGCTGGCTTGGCCGGCACGTAAACGGCTTTGCTGGCGATCCTCCCAACCTCAGAATAGGGGTTTTCAGGCATCTGGCCCCTCTTGCTCCTGAAATTGGCCTGAGCTGCGGCACTCCGGTTGTACAGGTCCTCTGAGTCCAGCGAGTATCGGTCCAGCTCCCGCCGGTAATAGATCCCTTTGTCCCTTATCATGGTACCCACGCTCTCGGGCCTAACCAAAGAGATTTTTGCACCTGAATTCTGGTTAAATGGAGGTTTGATCGTTCCGTAGCTCCGGGATGTCAGGGATTTGGGGGAGTTGTACAGAGAGGGGGAAGGTGGTGGTGGTGAGGGGGGTAAGGACTGTGGTGGTGGTGGGATATCTTCAGAGGTGTCAGGCATTGAAAGACTCCTGGTAAACTTCAGCATAGGAGGGGCCAGAAACTGCCGCTCTTCCTCCGTTATTCCTGAAAAATCAGAGAGTGCTTTTAAAACACTGCCATATCCACCAGGATCCCTCACGCTGCACTATTTCTCCATCCAACCCAAAATTCCAGGGTGCATTCCCACAGCATAAGGAGTATGCAAAATTCCAAAAGAGGCCTTTAGGTTGATTCCCACCATAATCATTCTTTCCTGTTGGACATCCCAGGTGCCAGGATTGAAAAGGATACTAAGGAATTTTAATTAAACTGATGTGTAGGCAAATGTTTGGGGTTTTTGTATCATCAAGGTGGCTGTAGAAAAGCATATTTTCTTTGAAAATTATTGAACAGGGAAGATATTCTGTGCAGAGGAGCCGCTTCGGCCTTATGCCAGCACTCTACAAATACACATAATAAAGCAACTCAGAAACCTAATGAAGTTTTAAGATGCCATGGAAATTTAGCAAAGGGACTATGAAGATCCTGTTGGGGGAAAAAAACCCATAATGTTGCATTTCAAAAGATGGCATTATATCATTACAAATATGGCTTCTAACATAAATAAATTAGGCAATACTGGGATAGTTTGGATGCTAATTTTACATCAGCATAATGTGTTTCTAAATTGATAAAAGTCACTGCTAAGATTACTAACAAGAACAAAGAAAGCCCAAATTTGGTCTGCTCTTTGTTTCTTTGTTGTAAAAACATCTATTGCCATCATGTGAAATGAAAAAAAAAGGTGAATTTTAGTCCATTTGATCAACACGATTTCTTTGTAAACTACACAGCAGTACAATGCTTTCACCTCAATAACAAGGAAAAAAAAAAGGACCATATTTTGCCCTAATGTTTTGCAAAAGGCTTGTACTGATCTCTCTTTTTTGTCCTTGTTAGAAGGAACATTCTAAAGAAAATAACAAAATTATAATTCCATACTTGCCAAATGTGGAAATCACATCACCTTACACACAAAATTCTTTTCTCATGAGCTTTGTATAAAGATTAAACAGCCATTCAGTGGGGTAAAGATGTCGGAGAAACACGCTTTAGGAAAGAACCAAAGTTACTGAAAGTATGCTATTAATGAACAAAACCATACAAGAGAGGCATTTTACCTATAGATTTTTGTCTTCTCATCGTACCCCGAGGTATACCCAGAAAAGGACCTTGAGGGCTCCCTGGGACAGTGGGCGTCATCACAGCAATACCCTGTCTCTCATACATGGACTACAAAAGAGCAAACAGAAACCCGAACAGCATTAAAGCATGGAAGTCTCTCCCATGTGGAAAAAATGCCTCATCCATTACCCCTTTCACTGAAAATTCTTATGGAAAATAATAAATCTGGGGTTATTTCTGGGGAGGAGGTGGAGAGAAAGGGAAGGCTAGGCTTTGTTTAGACACTCATGAAAGGACAGCTGCTGTAAGAGGAGTGAGTTGATATTATTTACAAGGTAACAGCTTAAGGTGGGTAATGGAAAATTATGTCCAAAAGGAAATAAAACCAGTTATTTTTTTTACCTGCAAAATTTGTAAGATTAAATTCTGCACTTGAGTGATGCAATTTCAGATTTCTGGTGTTTAATTTTTAATACGTGCTATAGTATTAATGTCAAGTCTTCCCTTACAAAGAATTGGGCATTATTTAATCAAGGAATTAGATACATTAGTAGGAATAGAACAGTGCTTTGTGGCTCCCACTCACATTCATATCTGTAGCTGAGGGAAAACATCTACTAGAAGGCCGCTGTTTTATAGTTGCCACTCTGGAGTCCACAGTTGCATTGTCTGCAATTCTTGATGGCTTGGAAACTGGCACTATTTCATCCACCTTATCTGTAATATAAAAGCATTCAGTAAAATAAATATCACTTGTCCAACGAAATGGAAAAGTTAAGTATTGCAAGGTCAAAGGAAGAGATTCACTTTTCAAAAAAATGCAAAGAAAAAGTTTTTTTGGCATTTTAACAAGGCAACGCTTGAGCATCATAAGTCGTGCAAGCCGAGCACTTTTTATTGCTGCTACATAACATGCATGCTTTAGTTTTAAGCCTGCATGCATTTAATGTTTACTTAGTGTGACTCGAAAAACAATCCTCTTCTTCAAACCTTCAAAATGTGAAGGGAGAATATCTATATAGAAATGGAAAGAAGACCTTTAGAAATAGTGAATCCGTAGAGCACTGTTTCAAATAGAGATAAGCAGACTGTACTTAGTCATCAGAATTTCAGTGATATTTTGGACAATAACAAGTACTCCAGAAGTGCTCTTTCACGCCTATGCTCTTTAAATAATAACATCCTGATTTGTTCACACTCTTGGATTTGTAGGCTAGCACTGCTAACTGCATCCTTTGTTTAAATGAAACTTTTTTATGCATTTCTGTTGGTTTGCGTTTTTAAAATTTCTTCTAATAACTGGACAGTTTGGGAATGCATTTAGTCATGGTCAGAAGCAGACCAAACATAGGCAAAGTCCAAATCTGAATGAGAACTTCAACATTTGGATTTGGGACACTGATCTACTGCATGATGTGATGGTAAAATACAGGGAAAAGTTTAATCAGGATATTCCAAAGCTGAGTGCTGGTGTTAGCTCTGTCTCCAACTTTGGTCACAAACAAGGTTCATCAGCATTAAATACAAAATGCTACTCCCTCACAAGGAAGACTTTGAAGTACAGTATAATCCACTAATTATTACCTGACAGCTCTTTTTTTTTTCCCTTCTACTGCTATGAAACCAAGGCACAGAGACATTAAATCACTAGCCCAAGACACCAGGAGAGTTTGAGTTTGAAATCTCTACTAGAATCCAAACTGGAATCACACCAACAGCTTTTCTTACTATTCGCTTGCCTGTATCATGTTAATTTAATGTATTTTCCTTTGAAGTTTCACCAAAACTAGGATTAGTTTCATAGCCTGTAGCATTTCTGTAAGTGGAACACCTCAGCCTGGCTCCTAGGCTTCCACACACGAGTCAGAGCAATGCTGCTTTTTAGCAATTAGCTCCATCTCCCAAATAATTGATTATTTGTTAAACAAGGATAGTTACTTCATTGGATACTGTAGACTTGAAAAATCCCCAGGTTTTTGGTGATGTAGAGCTGGTGTTACTACCCCAAGTATTGTATTTAGGGATTTAAATTTTACCTCTCGCTGGAGAGCAGCGCACTCAGACCCCTGGATATTGATATGGATGGGAATAAGGCAGGAGGAAAAGAGCTTTTGATCCTTCTAAACAGTAGATCTGGCTGATGCAAGGATGATATTTTAAACAGGAGAAGAAGAGAGGGAAGAACTTTTAGCCTTCAGGTTAGGAAGAAGGTTGTCCTAGAAGTGGATATTTCAGTGTCACAGAGGGTCAGGGAGCAGGCAGGAAAGGAAAGGAACACTGGTGAGAACTGTCTCACAAGAGTAGTGTTGCTGTTTCTTTTCAACTGAAGGTAGTATTCAAGTCTTTTCATTGGTCTGCCTTTTTTTTTTTTTTTTTTTTTTTTTTTGGTGGGGTTTAAATCATCCAGTGGAAGGAAAAAAGGAAAAAAAAATTCTTAAAATTGTCACACGTACTCAAAAATAAAAAACCAAGTTCACGTCACATTTCGTAAGGCGTTGTAATACAAACTTCTGAAAGAAAAATATGTGCACTTCTGCTCAGCAAAAGGCATCAGAAAGCAATGGTGTAACCATGAACATTAACCCTATATAGCAAAAATATGGCTGGACTGCAGGATGGTACTCAGGGGATCTATCACCAAGAGCTTCAACTGGGCAGAGATTTCCTCTTAAGGCTCTCCCACCCTTGTTCTCATCCCAGAAGCCAAACAATCTTTGGGATACAGAAAGAAGGAAGCCTTGGAAATTGAAGCACTCAAAATCTGCACATGAGAAATAAAAATGTACCATGTGAGAAGTGATGCCCTTTATTTTGAACAGACACATGTAGCCAGAACCCATTCAGACAACAAAAAGCTACAGGGAAAGAGTGATGAGGCCATGACAGACACTTGGAAAAGCATGAAAATTTTTGTTGGGGATGAAACATACACATCCTTCACCTGCACTGATTCTGCTAGACAATCCTAGAAGTCAGATCCTAATTTTGGATCTGACCAAAATATCAGTTGGTACCCATTCTTAAAACCATCTACCATTTCCATGAGGGGGGAAAAAACCCCTGATTTTGTGTGAGTTTATTGCAGGTTTCTTGTCTGTAAAGAGGTTTTCAGTCCTTCTCACGATATGGCTGCTCCCATTTGCCACATTTAACCAAAGCACTCAGAAATGGGAGAGGAGGGTGGGTTAGAATTCGAGCTGCTTTGCAAGGAGCTCTTTAGGGCTTCCTCGCATGGCACTTCCAAGGGCAGCACTGCACAGCTCTTTCTCTTGCTCTACTGCCTTTGGATCAGCAAGCAAAGCTCGAGTGGAGGTTGTAATTTTGGACTACTATAACAAAAAATGTGAGGCCACAGAAGCAGCCAGCACGTGGAGACTGATCCTAAATGGTGGCAGCTACATGGCGGGTCCTGTGGGAAATGTCAAAATCTGAACGCCTGGCCACAACAGCCCCACCCTGCTGGAGTGAAAGCACGGCGTGAAACAAAAACATCCTCGCTGCCTTATCAAACGTGCTCCTCAGGCCAAGGAAATGGACTGGCTGAACCGCAGCTATCCTCGCTGAGACTCATGCCAGAGAAAGAAGAGGTGTTGGGCCAAACCTTCACTTGCCTGTGCCTCGAGCTGTTTGTCTCTACAGCACCAGAGCGCAAACCACTCCTGCATCCGAACCACACATTCCAAATATACTCCTACTGGAATAATTTGTCAGGCTCACTAATTAGCTCTCCTCCCAGCCTCCTCATGACCTCAAATACTCTGCAGCAGGCACTCCTCATACCAATGAGAGGGGAAGCTCACAAGCTCATGCAGGAAATTCTCTGAGGATAACTTTTACAAATAACCCTGAAAAAAGAGAGAAGAAAGGACAAAATGGATGCAAAAATCGGCACCTGCTGTGAGGCGTGTTGACAAAGTGGCCCAAAGAAGCCTGCCTCCAATGGGATTTTTAAAAGGAATGCAGCTGGATGAAGGTCAAAAGGAAGGAATGTGGGAAAAGCCTGCACTGGAGATTGGCCATGCCAGCTGCATTTCCTCCTTGAACCAGTCATTTAGCAGAGTACGGCCACAAGCACACACGCACACACACACTTTTACAGGAGAAGTTTGTGCCTGGCTAGTAGAGTAACAAACTCTGATCTGCTTTGCTGAATAACCTCAGCCTCGCTGCAAGACAGGGAAGAAGAGTCTACATCTCACTGGCCAAAGAACATGGCTTGGTTGTAGTCACAGAAGAGAATTTTTAAGCCTATGATTATTCCCTGGCATTTTCCATAGAAACTGCTCTGCACCTTCTTGAGAAGTCACAACGGCGTGTTGAGAGTCAAACACAGGAGCCATGCTACACCTGTGAGAACCTGTCCCCACTGCTCCAGGGGCTCCTGGGAGCAGCATCCTTCCGGAGAACTGTCAGGGATACCACATGTAAAAGCCAGTCTGATGCCTCTGCATGCATATAGCAATTTGAGTGCCACTATATTAGATTCCCCCGAGAGAGGCAGCACCAACAGATATAAAGTAATTTATTGCCAAAGTGCATTCCCATCTGCCCTGTTGGGTTACCAATGGGACCCGTGCCCTGCTCAGGGTGCAAGCCCTCAGGAAATTGGATGGCCTAAAGGCACAGAAAGTAGTTGTGTTTTATCAAGATGTAGGTCTCGTCTCTGATGAAAAGCTCTTAATCACAGACAGAGTAGCACAGTACCCAACAGCATGTCATGACTTTTACATTCTCAAGAGGTCTGGCTGCTAGGCAAGTTGCTTTTTTTTTTCCTTTTTCTTTTTCTTTTTCTTTAATAATTAATATCTGTGATAATTACAGGGGACAGTCTTCTCCTAATAGATTTGTTGCAGGAGATGGCTCTTATCCCCATAGAACACATTGCTTAGTGACTCCTGTTCCGAATACCCAGACTCTCTCAGAGGAAAAAGTATAATGCTGCCCATCAAGCCACCAGATCCATCATAAAATGAACTTTGAAAACGAGAGTCAGGTGCCAAGATAGATCTGGTGGCACATCACTACACAGCCCCCAAAAAGAGAAATATGAGGTATGATCCTGGCAACATTACTTATTGTACGACATAGCCAAGACATGTGGATTAGCTCCACCGAGGGTCTTAGGAAGTGAGCTGGTGAGACCCACAGAGGATAAGAATGGTCATGATCCAGTACAGGCTATACCCCAACACCTCAGGCTGGCATGCCAGAAAAACACCAGGCAAAGACTGATCGAACACAGTTTGGGAGGCGAGTATTGCCAAGACCTCTATACTTACCACCAAGTCCCGAGTGCTTGTTCAGAGGGGGTGGCATAATGGAGAAAGAAAACTCAAAAAACAGCTGCCTCAAGAAATGACTTGTATTTGTAAGAAAAGCAATGAATGCCTGGCACAGAGTAAAAAAATGCTCATATGAAGTTAAAGTGAAAGAACAGAGGCAAATGTTCTTCAAATACCAGCAGCACACATCGTTAACAGTGCAAATATAAACTACAAGATGTTAGACTAATCTAGTCAGCCAGAATACAATGTTAGCCAATGTAGGAAATGGTTGAACTCTGCCACCGATGGCCTTATGGCTAAGAATTAAAAGGACAGGCACATTAAAAAAAACTCTAAAAATCCTATGGAGTGGTTATTTTTTCTTCCCTCCCCCTTTTGCCTGGCGTGGAGGCATGGGCAGCGAGGCCCTCTCAGTTATGGCTCTCTGCAGCCGGCCACTGCGACAAGGCAGGGTGGCCTGCGGCGGGTCGCGAGAGTCGCTCGTCCCTTCGGCCCCTGGTAAGCACACAGTGGAGGATGCCACTGCGTCCTCACCAGTCCATGTCGAGGCACACGTCAACTCGACATGGGGGGTGGCTCTTTGGGAGATGCGTGTTTCGAGGACCTGCGTCCTCGGCTGCTTGAGGAAAGCTAAAATCTCTGACAGGTAGTTATGGATGGCTCTTGTGGAGGTAGCCACAATGCCCAGCTGCAGCTCCATACGGCCCATGGACTGGGACATGAGACCCATGGACTGTGCATGCTCCCTCTTGATATTTTCCAGCAGCTGCACAATCCTACTGTTGGTTTCCATCAACAGCTTCTCTCCCTCTGTTAGCTGGGGCTGCCCTCTCCAACCCCGATCCCTAGGGACAGGCTCAACACCGCAGCGCTCTTCATTCATCTCATCATTTCCCTCCTCCTCAGGAGAGTCACTTTCAAACTGAGGAGTCCTACTGAGTGACTGATCCCCGGGAGACTGTATGTCCATGGTGCACTCTGGAGTCCGCGCCGGCGTTTGAAATCCCTCAAAATCCTCCCCAACGTTGCTGTGCGTTTCAGATGAGGACAGCGGCCACTGCCAGCTCTCTGTGGTCCTGGCTGGCGAGTCTTCATCAGAGGCAGGCACCGAGGATTCCTGTTCTTCGGCCGGCGTGGACAGCGAGCTCCCTCGGTGATGGCTGGCTTGCCCCGAGGATCCAGGAACCTCCCCATCTTGCTCCCCAGTGACATCTGGCAATCAAATAGAGGAGCAACAACCACTGTATCTGAGGCCAGGCAGATGGAGGTATCTACATGCATTGGACAACACATAGAAAGAAGCCAGTTGGGAAGCCAGAGTGTATGTGTTTGGGCAAACGGAAGGGCGGACTAAAGTTTAGTGACTACATTGGGCACGTGGCAATTGGCGTCATTAAGCACTTTTGGTCTCAGTGCACACTGTCCTGTACCCAGAACACACACAGCCATGCTGCATCCCAAGGCAGGAGCTATCAAATTCCCCTCAGCGTGACTGTGACAGGAAATGTCAGTGAACCTAGCAAGAAGCTCACCTATGCACTGCAGTGGTGTCAGTCAGAAATCCCTGGGACGAGCTCAGGGCCAAGGGTCCAATTGAGCTTCCTGGGGTGCCAGATGTGCTCCACCACTGGCTGAGGGCAGCCCTTTGTTGCTCTGAAGCACTGCTGGCTATCTTCACTTTTGTCCGACGTCTCACGTCACCCCACCCAAAATCTCTCCCAAATAACTGCTGCAGCGCGACGGTGGTCGTCCATGGGATTATCCTGTGAGCAATGCCCTCCCCAACATTTGCCAGATTTTCCTTGCTCTCTTCTCCAAACAGTAGGAAATGCTATCTGAGGGCATTGCTCACCAGGATCTCTGTCTCCTGCAAATGAACGGAGTTTTGCCCTCCCCTAGCTACCTCTTCCCTTGCCTGAGGGTGCGTGGTGGAAATCTGGCTGTGAGCACTTCCCCATGATAACTCTAGAGAAAAATGCCCTCCCAAAGAGCAGGACAGGCTCGGGCATTTGCACCCACAGGGATCACCAACTCACAATGGAGCGTGATCTGCCCAGCTCTGTCCTGCACCTCTCTGCACTACGTGAGGCTGTGGCCAGGACTCTGTACACTTTGTTACTTCAGATAAAAAAATAAGTCCAATTTTTTTTCTTTTTTTTTTAAGGGGAGCCAATTTGGTCATGAGAAATCACCCTGGGGCAGTGTGGTTAAAGGAGCCAGCACAAAGCCCAAAGCCCTGCATTCCCCACGCTCAGGCAAGGGACAGCTGAGAGAAGCACTGCTCTCGGTAGGGTTGTGACCTGACCAGGCTGCTGCTGCTGCTCACACCGCAGTGACCTGAATGCCAGATCAGTGCTGTGCCTACTCTCTGGCATCCCAGCCTTGAAAAAAGCTTTTTGGTTTTTTTTTTTAAAGGATTAATTTCTGCTTTTTGAAATACTGCTCTTCAGACCTCAGTGGAAACTTGAAGCTTATATCTGCAAGGTGTTGCTGAGGTCGTGTTAAACCATACTTTTGGTTCTGTTTATGAATCAGGGCAGGGTTTTTTTAATTTTTTAAAATTATTTTATGTGAATTATAATGAAATGAAAAGCTTTTTCTAACAGACCCAAGGATCCCTCCTCCTATATCTCAATCCCTGTCTACCACAATGTGGTACTCATTATTTTTACACCCTTGTGCCTGCAATATTATGGTGCTCTAAGAGGGATTCTGTGTGACTTCATTGAATGTTGAGTTTTAAGTGCTAAAATAATGGATATTATTCGTGCATTTAGCATATTCACTACTTCAAAGTATTCACATTCAAAGTATTCATATTCTCTCTGTGTCTGCCTGGACTGTCCAGTTGCATGTTTTATGGAAAGTGAGGATGAAATTGTATTTGTAAAAAGGTATGAGCTCCTTATGGAAATGAATTTTAGGGACAAACTGTCATGCAATCATTGGCTCTTCCACTCCATGGAGATTTGAAAGGGACTATATATCAACCTAACTAAGAACTGCTTCTTCCTTGGCAATTCTTCTCCTGCTTTTTCTAATACAGCCATAGCTGCATTCCTTCATTAGCAAAGCTCTCTTAACAACTACACTGTAGGATCATGAAATGATTTCTCAGCATTTTCCTATTTGAGTACACATGAAAAAAAAAAAAAAAGAACAAAAAACAGGGGACCTAATTTTACCACACAAAGCAAACACACACTTCAGTTAAAGTCTATGAAATCGGAGTGAGGTAAGGGATCATAAATACTCATTCTGGTAGAGCCACTGGTCATACTGAATGTCTTGGCATTGCTTTTGACATGTCAACAGAAAATTCCCCATATTTAAAAACCCCACTTAGCTGGCAAGTGTTCTAAACAGAGCCCACCTAACAACTGGTAAGTAGTAGAACCAAACTATACTGGAAGTCAAAAACAGAAGCAAAACGAAATCAAAAACCTCCAAACTCCACACTGATTTATGAATACTTCTGTAAATGGTATCACTGCATCTAGTTTGTTCAGACTCAGGGGGACCAGAACACCTTTGTTATTTGTGCATGTCTACATATTTGCCAGAGGCTTGTAAAGCAAAATTTCTCTGAAAAAGTGCAATAATAAATTTTTGCAAAATTCCTTATGTCCTATGAAATACCACTTGCCATTCTCCCAATCAGTCTTTTCAGCCTTTCAGAGCTGAAAGAACAGCATCAGGCAATTGGTGACCAATGACACAAATGACAAAAAAGCAAAGAGTCTGTGAAAACCCCTGGGCAGAAGGTTAATTGCAGAAACTCTTGGCGAATACTTCTGAATAATGAATACATGCACAGGCTTTAGGTTAGGTTGGTAAACTTGGCTGGTAATGAGAAGGAGGAATAACCATCACTGTTATTATTTGTAACAAGGTGTTCAGCATCTCTCAGCAACTCCGGTTTCTTTGGGAAGCTTTGCCATGCGCATGGGGAACCAAGGGTGTGTTACAGGCATGGCCTTCCACAGCCTTGCCTTCACTAAGGAGCAATCATGGGAAAATTGCCTGGAGGCCACTGGCTGACACCACCTGAATGAACGTGTGAGTCTCTGCCCAAGAAATCCATTCCTTAGTGACCAAAATTCACCCTAAATTCTGGGCGGATCTCGGTCAGGTTGGTTACCCCGGTGCCTAGGCTGGGGCTGTGGGAGAGGTGTGCCAGGCACAGCAGGGGCACTGCCAAACTGGGTTCAGCCAGAAATCGTCCTCATGTTTAAACAGCTGACAGAGTGACCTCAACTGACTGCCTCTGACTCCTTAGAAAAGGGGTCACTTCCAAAAAAAGAGAGAGAAAGGCCACTACAACTGTGAAGTCAAAAATGGTCATGGATCAAACCATGCACCAACATAGCTGACCTCACCTGGTTGTTAACTTGCTTTAAAAAAAAGAAAAGAAAGAAAGAAGTCTCTTTCTTTTCAAGCTTTAAATAGAGAGTGTACAAAGAAGCACAGCTGGCTTCCTTGGGTGTAAAGCAAAGGGAAGAGGTCAGATTCCCTGATCTTTCTAGCAATTTCCACCTGACACACCAGTTCTACATGCAGCATTTTGCTCACAGAGATAGATATAATTTACAGGTAAAATAGGTCACTTCTGTCTTTTACAGATATCTTTACACCAAGTGATAGCAGCCATCAGACCTGCAGCCTCCAAGGTTCACCTTCCTAACCTGATGCCCCTTGATCTGCTGGGCTGGACTTCAATCTCCATCCTTAAATGGCCGAGGAAGGGACTCAGGGAGGAGCATGCAAATAGGCTAAAGGGGGCAGAAACATCTGGAAGTCAGTGACCCACTGCACTTCAGCTTTAGTGCTTGATCACTGTGGGTACTATGCAGCTATTTCCAAAAGCCACCTGGGATTCACAGCTTTCTGAAGGCTGTTTTTTGTTTTACCTCAGTGACCCTGTTGTGTTTAAGGAAAAAAAGAGATCTGCTATTGAGGGGGTCCATGCAATAGGAACTGGTGAGCCACCACCAAAGTCCTGGCTGTCTTCCTTTCTCCTCTGTTGGATAGGTTCTCTGTTTCTGCAGAGGAGCAGAATCTGCCAGACATCTGTTCCTGCTGCCTATGCAGGTGATTCCCCTGGGCTGCCACAGAGCCTGGTCTGACGTGGTGGATCAGCAGGTGCTCCTGGAGGCCACAGGAGAGCTGCTCCAGGTGTGACTGCAGGGGAGAGCTGTGGTTTGTGGTCCTGCCCTGAGCATGCTGATTAAAGCCAAGTTTATTCCAGCCTTTAGGTTCATGAATATGTCCATTATTTTGGAGCACTGCTATTCCGTGCTATTCCTTGCATCACAACATTTGTTACCACTGAGAGTCCTTTGTGTTGGTCATTAGGCATTTTTAGGATTGTAGCAATTACTGGGTTGAGATACACAGAGAATTACTGAATGGTTGATTCAGCTGAAGGGGTAAAGGACTGAGACAGAGGCCAAGAACAGAGCAGGGCTTTGGATATACACAAATTTTAGAGACATCAGAAGTATTTCTTTAACTTTTGGTCACTGAAGAACATTTGAGATTTATGCCTGTGTTGTGCCTTACCTGCCACTTGGACTGGCAGCTGATCCCTCCCCTGAGATGTGCTGCTCTTTAAGAAGCCCTCCTTTTGAAATCCCACCATTCCTGTTTCACCTCTGCTACCGGATCGTTGCCTTTTCCATTATCTTTCCTTTTCAGACTGCCCACCAGCGGAGCTGCACGGGAGGGCTGGGGCACCGTCTCTTCCTGCTGACAGACAGGTGGGTGGAGATGTCCCTTGGCCACAACAAGTGGGCCAGGAGCCCAACAACAGCGGGAACACAGCAGGGGAGCTTCCCGGGCCCTGCCTCTGCTGCTCTGGACCTGGGCCTCTGTCTGTATCTCATCATCCCTCCTGGGGTGGGTGCATTTCTCAAACTGCTTAGGTACCAAGGTGATAGGTGCCTTGTAAATACCTAAGATAGATACAGACAGAAACTGTACCAGGCGCATTATGCAACACTTCAGACAATGCCAATGGCACCTCAGTGCTGTAGGATCACCCACCTGGTCCAGCATCTGCAGGCAAATACTGGGCACATGCATTTTTCCTTTGGAAAAGTGATGGGAACACAGGACATTCATTCTTCCTTGGTTGGCAACAGGTTTGGGCATACAGCCCTTAGTTTCAGGCACTGCACATGCAAAGGTTTTGTTCCATCGCCTTCCCTAAACATGAGTTTGCAGGTTTAGTTTAATTTCCTTCGTTAGCTGATACAATTTGCTTCCTTGTCAATAATATGCAAAAATGGGTAACAGGAACTGCACCAAAACTAAAGGGTGCCTGTTTGAAATGCCTATTTGAAACGCCTTTTAAATGATCTAAAAATATGGCTGTGGTGTTGCTTTCATCCTATGGATTCAGTTTTTTTATCCCAATTTATTTTATTTTTAACTACAAGTAGCTTGTTTTTAGCATGAAGACCAGGAGTGATTATGCATGAAATTAAGTTTCCATGTCTGGGAAAAAAAACCAAAAAACAAAAAACAAAAAAACCCAAAAACCAACCAAACAAACAAACAACCCAAAAAAAACCCCAAAAAAACACACACAAAAAGAAACAACAACAACAACAAAAAAAAACAACCCACAAAAAAACCAACCAAAAAAACCCCACAAAAATAAAAAAACCACCCCAAAAAACCCATCATCTAAATCAAGTAGGTGCAATTATTTGCATGGCATTCCTTTTAGGTTTTTGGCACTTCCCATATATATGCCAAAGGCCTTGCCCTGTTTAATTTGTAAAAGAATAGATGGGAAGTAACTGGATAAAAACTTCAGGGGGAATGTCTGCCGGTGGGAGAGCTACTAAATGACAATTTGGGCAAACAGTGGGTCTGGGGATCTGGGCAAGGCTTTCAAAGAAGCAGATGAACAAGAATTCTGGAACACCTTTGCAATGCTAATGGGCAGGTGAGAACCTCCTGATTTCAAAAGAGAGCTTGATCAGACCACCGGAGTTCATCTGATAAAGCTGCTTGGCACAGAAGCAATTTCACCTGACAGTGTCCCTGAGGGAAAAATAGGTGACTCATGTTTGGTTAAAATGGTTAAAAATGGATCTGTGCCTGCTGAGAACAAATGGCTTTCTTTTCAGCTCTTCAAACAGGATCAGATGTGTAAAATTCATCAAAGACCAAAAGTAGGTAAAGTATAACAAGGCCCTCAACACACCACTGAGCATTTAAAGACTAGCCTTATCTGAAGCATGGATTCAGAGTAAGAACATCAAAGGTTAAGTTCTAAATCCAAATTTGTTGTTTATGATCAAAATTGGAGGAAAGAAACAACAAGTTCAGCCTACAGTTATGTCCTGTAAATATATAGTTAAAAATATACTGAAATGGAATGATCTAAGTTTTCATGTGGACAATTAGGCTAATCCTCATTGATCTGCCACCACTATATTTTAATCTGAAATTACCTTTTTCCAGCCCCATCCCAAATTTACAATTTGCAGGATTGTGGTTGAATCACAATGCCCAAACCACACATTTATCATACTGCAAACAACAGGCAGAGAATATTATTTTAGCAGTCAGCATAATGAGGAAATAATAAAAGCACTTTGCAATACAGTCAAACACAAAAGGCACTTGAAACACTTTCCTTCTATGAAAATTACCTAAAAATACTTGTCTGTTCTCTGGGATACTGTAAATTCTACAAAGTACTCTAAAATAAAATAAAATAAAATAATATATAAAATAAATCAATAAAACAGAAAAACTTTAGTTATTAAAATTAATCATTTAACATTGAGTATCTATAAATACCATTATATTATTTATGAAAATGCTTTGTAGGTATTCACAATAAAGAGCTCTCAAAACTTTCTTGAAGGAAAGCCTTATTTGTGTTTCTAGGGCTGAAAATAGCTTCACATTATTACACACAAGTCACATTTACACATTATAACCACACCACTGAAAGTAATTTTTAAGGAAGGCAGAAAATGGATATGTTCAAATTCCTTTCTAGAGATACAATTTTCAAGTACCAGCTCTTTAACAGCATGTTCATTATTAAGGAAATAATGACACAGGCATTTAAAATACACCTGCAATGCTGAAGCCTTGCAATTCAGCCTACCTTGAAAGAGGAATGGTCATTGTCTAACAGTAGTTTCTGTTCAAGAACAAAAACAAAGCAGAGAATATAGTCAATATCCACTCCTACCCTGCAAGCCAGGTGGAATTTAAATGGCAATTTGATATTCTGTTTAAGAGACAGCATTTGAAAATTTGGCCTAGTCACAAAAGAAAGGCAATCAAATCAAAGAAATCACAAAGAAAGTGGAGGATATAAGACACAGCCTTCTCTGGTCTTACACTTAACTCTCACGCTTCCACACCGAGGGGAAAAACCAAACAAACTATGAGGAATTATCTAAAACAATTTATTTTTAATTAGATTAGAAATTAATTAACATGGGTATGTGAACATTTGAAGGAAAAAGAAAAAAAATTAGCAGCAAAGGGAGTTTTGAGATGAGGGAGATTAGTCCTTCATCTCCCTGGCTCCTGAAAAAGAGAGAGAACACATTAAAAGTGCTGAAAGGGTTTCCACTGCCCTAACTGTGCCATGTTGGGAAACACATGCAATTTTAACTGTTCCTCAAGCCCTCATGATTTTGAATATGTGCTTAGATATTAAATTGATAATATCTGAGCATAGTCACACTCACATAAACCAATGTATTTAATGTGTCTCTTTTTAAAATGCTACAAACCCCACATTTTCTGTAACACTTACAATTCCTTTTCCAACTTCTTTTATACCATTATCTTGTTTGGCTGATGCAGAAAGGTTTTAAAAACCTTTTCAATTATAGTCCTGTAGTAAAGAAAAACAGGTGTCATGACAGGGCGCTACATCCTCGAGAATAAGCTGAGAAATTCAAAATAATAATGGTGTAGATGAGGACACCCATGCAGACTCAAGCAGCCTCTACTCAGGATTCTCAGTGTTTCCAAAATGTTAAAGCATCTCATGAAAGTTAAATCCTTTAGTACCAGGAGTTACCTGTTAAGTTTGGATTCTGTGGCACAAGTTGCTAATCAGCACATTGCCAAGTTATTTTTCATGGAAAACACAGGTTTAGCATTGTTCCCTTTTTGAAACATGCCAATTTTCAATACTTTGCTCTCACAAGGTGTTTTACAAGGACTTATATTGTAGCCGTGGTCCTAATTCTACACTTACACTGCTGTGGACTCCCCAGAGTTACACTACAAGCCATAAAATCTGCAGCCTCGCTGCACCGACCACAAAGGGGGCTGGCATTTCTTCATACAGACTTGACAAATTCCACCCAGAGTCACTGCTTTCTGCTTGAGATAAATGACAACCTGATGACAAGCTCTTCCTCATTACTACACTGCCACCTCATTAGAATTTCAAATATGTAATGTGAATCAATTACTTACAAGGGATAACCTTCAAGAATTCTTCAGGAAGCCTGATGCCTTTTGCTCTCATCTTCTGAAATAGTGTCTGGTGAAGATCTGAAAACCTTCTTCCTACAGAGAAACACTGCAGGTGCTGGGAGCTATCTCAGGAGCTGCTGTGGTGAGTGCTGTAAAAGTTGCTTTGTGGTATTCCCATTGTTCCCTGCAGACAAATCTCCATCATCAACTCCGCCACAGTGAAATAAAGAAAGTGAGTTTTGAACCCAGACGGCTTTGGGAGTAGTCTCTTCAAACAGAACAGAACACTGTGAGCTAATCCACTGCTTGGCATTCATTTATATATATTTGCTCTGCAATTTCATTGTTTCAGATGCCATTGGAAGGTACCACCTTTGAAACAATGGACAACAGGAATGGGATGAAGTGGGAATGCTTATTGCAGACAGAGCTAATAATATTTCTTTTGAATGCCATCAACTGATATTTTTCTATTCAAATGCCGTTCAGACTTGATGCCAGGTAACAATATTCTGTGTTGATACCACAGTTATTGTGTATCTGTGAGGTGGTGATAGAATCTAAACCCTTCAAAGGAGAAAATCCTTTATTTGTAGTTGGTACTGCAGCCCACACCAAAGCCCAAAGACCAGGACCAACACACATACTTTATCAGTATATGGTATATATAAATATTTTATATTGATTACCATATCAAATCTAAGAACAACAGCACCACCCCAGCTCACAACTGATACCCATGTGACACTGCCAGCAGATTATTTATTAATGCAGAAAATTTATTTGTCATTCCCATTTTACTGTGGAAATTTAACCTGCTCTGCTCTTCATTTTGTCCCTTCTCTTATTTTATATTAGGTATTTTAAAATTCAACACTGTCCACTTCAGCTTTCCCTGAAAATCCCAAATTACTCACTAAATCAAACCCATTTCCTGGCAGCAAAGAAAACTGAAGAGCAGGAAGCTTTTAAATCATGTATCCAGACATTTACAGACCTTAGCTTATGGATGTGTTCCTTAAGGATCATATAATTTTCAAATTCTCCCTCCACAAGGAGTTATTCATAAGTCAAAACAAAAACTGAAGGAAAAGCCATTTAAAACCAAGCTCTCCACCAGCTGCATAAACTTATCATGAACAGAGTTAAATTTAAAGTTTTAAAATATTAATTTTGAAACTCTAATGATACCTATTTTCCCATCATGATGATGAAAATTATGACCTAAAATTTTTCCCCTAATCTTTCATTTTCAGAGTGTTTTCAAACCTTCATTTCAATTTGCTGCACGAATATCCTGGTTATTGTTCAGTATTAATGGAATCACATTTTAAGTGCTGCCTCCAACAAGTTGCTGCTACAACTCTTGGTTTACATGTTGCCATAACTTACTCATACAATGGTTCTTGGAAAACTACAAGGCACAGGAAAGAAGAACAGCTCTCCCCCATCCCAGGAATCACACAAAATCCAGAAAGTAGTTTGGAAACACGACCCCTCCACACATGCATTTCAAGGTTGGAAGCTACCTCTGAGTCAGGCAACTAATGCAGGCAGAAAGTCAGTGGCACAGATGAAGTTAAATTTTAGTTAAATTCATGCTTTGTAACTGCAGTAAAATGACAGAACTGCCCATGCTGCTCCAAACCTAAGGATTTTATCATCTTTTTAGACACAAATACCCTATCTTCTATCCTGAATATCAAAAAATATGTTCTGTCCTGCCCTGCCTTCCTAATGAACCAGAGCCCATCTCCAGAGATAATCAACAAGACCAGTCAGACAAGAACTAGAGAAGCCATTATTGTTATCCTAATGTTTCCTTCATCTCTGACCCAGAAAACTGAATTTGTGGTTGACAGCAGCCTCTGCACAACAACACAAAGATTTTTTTATATGCTGCCGAAACGTATTTTTCAGTAGCAATGTAGTTTATTCTGTCATAGTCTCTGAATGGAGAATGCCAAATATTCCTAGCTGGAACCTCCGGTAACCACCTGAAAGCTGGTCAGGAAAGAGCAGGAAAATAAAGAGTGGAAAATAACCCAATTCCATCCTATTAAATGTCAACAAGGAAAAGCTTCCCTGCTGAGAGAAGACACTGCCTACAGCCTAGATTTCCTTTCCATGACACTGAAACTCATCCAAGAGCAGGACATGGCCTGTTTTTCACCAGCTACCACCCAGGGGCTCAGGGAAGTGGGAGACTTCCTTGGGCCAGGCTCCATGAGAAGGTGGAAATGAACAGCCCCTGCTCAGCAGAGCTCACAGTCTAGGGAAGCAAAATGACATACAGGAGCATGGAAAAAGTACAGCTCAACACAAACAAACTCTCTGTACACAAAAATACATTCATGAAAACTATTAAAATAGCACTGCTGTTTCTACCTGCCCCCCTGCCTTGCCATCAGTGCTGGGGATTGCTCAGTGGGGATCTAGGGAAGGTGGGTCTTTTGGAGAGATTTCAAGGAGAAGGTGGTAGGTGACCTCATGAGTAAGTCCAGGGAGGGCACTCCATGCATACAGGACAGCGTGGAAGATGTTCTACCAGACAGAGCAGCATTTCTGCGGGTGAGAAGCTCAGGTGTGGTGTGCAAGATCCCTGATTCCTGAGCCAGACACAGTGTGGCCGTTCGGGAGATGAGTGGGATCACTAATGTGGGACTGCACTGGGGGTCACTGGCCACTAACTCTCTGTGGCTGCCAGTCAGCACAGGAACTGTGAGGAGATGAGATGGAAGGGGTTGGAGAAGAGTCGGGTACAGAGAAGGAAAAAAAAGGCAAGGTGAAGGAAAGGAGACAAAAGGAAGAAATGCGGGGGATATTTTCAAATGTGGTCTTCTGTTTGAGTTTCTTAGTGTGTTTGCAATTTAGTAACTAAATAACTAAAAAAACATATACAATAATTAATGTACATTTGACACCATAAAATAAACTGGACCATATGCCAACATTTACATTGTTATTATCCTTCACTATGGAAAGGTGAGAAACAGGTTAAACAAGAGACAAAATGCTTCCCCTTACCCTTCTTCTTCCGTACTGAAGCTTGGAAATAGAAAGGGAAGGAACTGTGAATCAATTCTGAAGGTAATTTTTTATATGCTAAATCCTTGTCTGTCATTTTGAGTGCAAACATTAGCCTTCCCTCTAAGATGTCAGTCTCTCCCTGCTCACCTCTGCTAAACAGGTATCTCTCAAACCACAGTAGATAAAATCTGCTTTGGCCAAGCTGTTTATCAAGGTTTATGAGGAATTTCTCCCCTGCATGTGTTAGGGATACATTCAGAATTTTTTTTCTAGGTTCTTTTTTAAAATAGTAATTGGGGAAACTTATTGATATCAGGGCTGTCAAACTATGACAACATCGGGCATTCCCAAATCTTTGCAGATTGAAATGGAAAGGAATCATTAGCACACTGTCATCTTTTGGATTAATTAAATTGAAAGAGAACAGCTCACGTGGTCTGCTCTGTATTGTGAAAAACAGAATAGCTCAAAACATTTCAGTAAAACTGTAAGTAGGGTTGAGAGCCAGGCAAAGGAAGTGACTCTAATGACTGCAAGATGGACAATTTAAAAAAAAAAAAAAAGTTTACCTTAGCTAGAAGACATTACTAAACTATGCACTCTCAGGGAAAACAAATGGGGAGTTTCTATTTACATTTTTCTTCTATTACATAACAAGGGACATTCAATAAAATTAAAGGCATCACATTCAAAACCAATAAAAAGGAAATACATCTGTACACAGCACATAATTAGCCCGTGGGATTCTTTGTCACGAGACGTTATTGAGACCATGAGCTTCTCCAGTTGAGGAAAAAGGGTTACACATAGGTATTGATGAGAACATCCACAGTGCTCATTTATAGGTTCTTCCTATTTGGTTTGCACATATATGGCATTCATTAGAGAGTTTAATGGCTATAAAAATGTGGGTGTTCTCATAGCTCTCACAGATGTCCAATATATACACAAATACATAGAGGGGTATATAAATTATAGATAAATACACACATACAAGCTGTGTTTTATGTCAGGAGACAATTTTTAACTGATGATAGGGAGAACACTTTCCCTGTGGAAGCTTGTTCAGTTGCTGTGAAATTTAAGAATTCTTGTCCCTTCTGGAAATAGCCCTTTTCCAGGACAAATATGAAAATAGGTAGACCACAGATGTTATTTGGAACACCAGTCACATTGTTTGCTAGGGTGGCACATGTTCAGAATGTCACAGAAGTGACATTTACAGACTTTTTTAGGAAGAAAGCAAATTTCTGCCACCACTACAGCTTTCTTAGGACAAACACCTCTGGAACAGGATGCAGGACTATTCCTCAGAACAGAAAACCCCTTCCACTGCAATGTCTGCCCCATCTGGATAAAGGTATGTATGGGAAATGTGCTTAAAATGGAAATATGTCCCATGGCTGCTTGTTAAAGGAGTTGCAGTTGTTTCTGCCACTTGGTGAGGACAAACAGCAGAGCAAGGGCCATGGCCTGAGCAGTGGGGTGGGAAAGCTAAAATATGATGGTCTCCACTGGGGACATTACAATAAACAAGCTATTCTCCCCTAGGAAAGTGTTGCTTCTGCTTTAAGACCAATATCTCCTATGGAGGATTGAAAAGTCAAAGAAATAGAAGAATATCCTCAGCTTGAAAGCAATTGGCAGAAGAGGGTAACAAAGGGGTAAAAATGGTTTTTAAGTATTGCTATTCCCTTGGGAAAGGTGGTTGATAAACCAGCAAAGTTTTACAAGCTCTCAGCACTCCATGAAAGAAAAGCAAATGAAAAACACCCAGACCCACGAAGTGTGCTCCAGAAATAATATTTTACATTTTAATCCTGAAAGAAAAAATGATGGAGCATTCACAAGATGTTGATACCTTGAGTTAAGCTCCTAAACTTCCTTGTACATAAAACCCAAATTTTCTGAGACCTGCTGGAGCTAAATAATCAGACTGGGGTGGTTTTTTTGGTCTTCATTTGGTTGTTAGACCATAGAGAAGACACAACCCACTTCAGCCCCACTTTGCTGGGAGACTTCCCACTGGAATTACGTGACTTGACTCTCTAAAGGATGGATGGGGCCCATTTGCCCCAAAAAACACTGACTCACCAGGGAAAAAAAGGGGCCACAAGGCTATGATTCCTTCCAGTTGGCCTTCAGATGAGTCCATGTCAGGAAAACCCCAAGATTATAAAATTGAGTATTTAATTGTAGAATTACATGGAAAAAATGGTTTTATTATGTGGATTATTATCATCTATTACTCTGCAGTGAGGGATGTGTTTTGGTTTTATAGCTATTTCTCAATTGCTAAACACACTGTTTTACTTTTATAGCCACATGGAAATATGCACTGGGCTTTTCGCTTTTTATATGTGATTTATTCATATTTCCATGTCTTAGTCTAGCTGCAGAAATTCTACCTTTTAATGACCTAACAGATTAAAACCAGGAAGAAAAGCAAAATTACCTTCCTCATTTCTAGAAAATGAATACAAATTCCTGAAGAATAATGCATATCTAGAATGTGGATGGTCAAGCAAAGGAATCTACAACCACATTTCTCAAAATTAGCAAATAAAAGACTGAATGCTCAATAGTTTTTTATTACCAATAGTGAGAGGAATTATTATATCATGCACAGAAGTAAAAGTGATATCATAATATGCACTTTTTCAGATCAAATGAAACAAGTTGAAGTTGAAGCTGCTTTAACACTGTCAGCTTTTAACAACAGCTTCTGGCAGCTTACCTTTATCCACTAATGAGAGGCCACAGAAATTTAAAATAAAACAATATTAGATGAACTGAAAATTTAGAAAGCAAAGCTAACATAACATGATACAGCATTATTTTCTTTTTTTTCTTTTTTTTTTTTTCTTTTTTTTTTTTTGTTTTGGTAGATGTGCCAAACTTTGATGATGCATAAAATGTATCAACATTCCCTTGCACAGCAGTAAAGGCACAAGTCTCCACAAAAATCATTCATGCGAGTCATGCACATTTTGAACTCTCCAAAGATGCAGCATTCTTAAAACCTCCTCTGCTCTAGACACTGTACAAGTGCAGCTCCCTTCATCAATTTCACATAGAGACATATAGATAGATATTTGCATCTCCACCAAGCCAGCATGCTTGCCAAAAACACTTTCTTACCAAGCTCTTCAAGCTCTGAGGTCATGGACTTAGAGCGCAGGGTCAGTGCAGTGGTTGGAGCTCGCTTAGGAGGTGGTGGGGCTGTGCATGGAATAGAAAAACACACAAGTGTCAGCCAAAACACACCCTCTGGAAGCCCTGTGCTCACAGCCACGATTCCATATCCATTTAAAAGAATAAGCTCCATGAAATAAGGTGAGAATAAATACCTACATGTGGAGGAAAAAGCCCTGAGATGCTTTTCATGGACTGAATTTCTCCACTGATTCGGGCTCTAGCGTAGGTTGCTTGACACATCCGCAAGCTTTTATGTAACAGGATACATAGAAACATTTAAAGCTAAATAACTGTGCACTTCTGTTTCCCAGCAGGAAAAGGGCTTTCGAGAGAAAGGACCTCACAGCAGTGGTGCCCCTTCTGAGAAATATGCAGGGCTAAAAACCTCCTGGGCCCCAGCTAATCTCTGGCAGATTAATTTAATCTTTGGAGAAACTGTTCAATCTGAGAAATACAGGAAAAAACATTTAAATGTATCTGAATTGTTAAGGTGACTCTAAGGGAAACGAGTGATCCTCAGAATATATAAGGTCTTAAAATATCAAGACAATAATCTAGCACAGAAACTACCATCTGTGCTTTCGTATGCTGATGACAAATATTTCTGGCGGTCAGAAAAGATCATCTCATTCCAACTCCTCTGCCACAGCAGGGATGCCTTCCACTGTCCCAGGTTACTCAAAGTCCCACCCATCCTGCCCCTGGACACTTTCCAGGGATGGGGCAGCCACATCTACTCTGGACACCCTGTGCCAGGCCTTACCACCCCCGCAGTGAAGAATTTCCCACTAATATTTAGCCTAAACCTGTTGACTTTCAGTTTAAAGCATTGCTCCTTGTCCTGTCACTACATTTAAGGTCAATATGATACATACCAAAAGTCAGAGGCAAAAAGAATTGTTTAAAATGTGTGAACAGTAATTCCATCAAGCCAAAAATAATGCAGGACCATGCTGGGACGTGATTTAGTTCAATACAGCCTTTCCCCTCCACCCCACAAGCTGGTCTCACTCCTTTTTAAATTATTATTTTTAATAAGCAGTGAAAGTGAAAAACACTTCCAGCACAGACAGAAAGTTTTAGTTTCATGGAGCAGGAGGGAGTTCTGGAGTGCCAGCTCCTCACCTGCCCAGTGCTGAAGAGCCAGGTGTGTGTGGGACTGTGGGAGGAACAGAACTTTCAGCAATGTGCTGCAGCTTCAAGGAGCAGCAATCTCCCCTGCTTAATGATAATTATGAGGGCCTAATGACTTCCCAGTGTAGCTGGGAAACCAAACTCTGGGGCATCTAAGGTGAAGGAAACAGTTTAAATTCCTTTTTTCTTTCCTCTTTTTTTTTCTTTTTTTTTGGGGGGGGGTGTGAAGTTTTCGTAGTGTTTTTTTGGATGGGTGGGTGAGAACTACCCCCATTTCAAATACATTTTAAATTAATAAAAGATCATCTGTTCTCAGTGCTTTTCCTCTCTCACCACTGCAAGAAATTTTACTACAAGGTCGTCAAACATGAAAAACTCATAAAGATGGACTTTAATGCCAAGTATGTTAAGAGAATATTGCTCTTTTGGCCACGTGTTAATGTCTAACCTAACAGAATTAAATCACTCCAAATTAAACAAGAGCATTTCAAATTAAACAAGGGCATTTCAAAGTTGAGAAGCGAAGTCTAATATATCAGAATTTAGAAAACAGCCATTTCATGCCCATACTTGGTTTTCCATGAAGGAAGAGCAAGAAGGTCCATTAGGAAGAGAGAAAAATGTACCTTTCTTCCTTGCTGTGTCATCTGGATCAAGATTCCTGGTTACTGTGACAACCTTCAGCACGAGGTGATTGCCCCCCTGTCGAATCATGTTCACCACCTGCCTGTGGCCCACTTTCACTACGTTCTCGTTATTAACCTGCACACAAAGGAAGGAGTCTTTGGGACCAAAATGCAGAAAACTTTTGTTCTAGCATTTTCATAAAAAGAACATGGAAGGAATAGGTAGAAACAGAATTTTTAATTATTACCTTTTAATGAAAATATGTATTTAAGGAACAGTGCATAGCTGACATGATGACCAGAAAACAAAGCTACTCAACTGGGAAACGCACATCTAAATAAATTCAATCAAATCCTGCCCTTTACATATTTTTTTTGCAATTACTAGAATTTTCCTTCTGCAAGTTTCTGGAAGCATCCCCTGTCCTAGAAGCAAAGGCAACAGGGCCATAGCAGGCTTAAAGAGTGTCCATGAAAATAGAAGAGGTAAATACATGAAGCCCTGAGCAGTTACTGTGGTCATGCCAATTAAACTTCAAACTGCAGTGCAAGACTCAGCTTAAGGAAAAAAACCCAAACCAAACATATATATATATGTAGTCTCAGTAATTCTTGGTGTTAA
This sequence comes from Taeniopygia guttata, assembly GCF_048771995.1. Classification (NCBI taxonomy): domain Eukaryota; kingdom Metazoa; phylum Chordata; class Aves; order Passeriformes; family Estrildidae; genus Taeniopygia; species Taeniopygia guttata. The sequence goes on from NC_133030.1 coordinate 10,533,080, forward strand.
ATCATCCTTTTTGGATATGTCTTTCCATAATATCAATTAACAGACATAGAAGAAAGCAGAGGCATAAAAACTGTAGATAAACATGGCTAAAAGTAATTTATTTATTCATTCAATCTATAAGGAGTCACTGAAAGTTATCTGAAATTTGAATGATGACAACATGTAAGTCTGAAGTGCTGCCTGTGCTATTTGAACATAAAAGATATTGAGAAATGGAGGAAGAGCTGCTGCCAGGATACATGCTGGGAAGTTGATCTTTCTCCAAAATTCCACTGACTCAGTAATATTTCACTGAGATCATTCAATGCATCCCAAAATGAACAGTCATTTTCAAAGTAAGTGTTTTTAGCCTCCTCTATTTATTCTGACAGGCTGGGCATCTCACACTCTAAAGGATTTACAGTTTAGAGCAGAATCTCTCATTAAATATTATTGCCATTTAGCAGAACAAACAGCACAAGCCGCCCCACTCCAGCTTGAAATCATTTTTCCATCCATTGTCTGGAAGGAAAACCTTCCCTTTTTTTCAGGCTTCAGCTGAGCCAAAATGCATTTGAATGAACCAGTGCATTAGGAAACCATCTTTTTGACAGAGGGCTGCAGTGGGGAGCCTGCAGGACGAGCTGGGTGCTCTGTCTGAGCTCGGGGTGCTTTTGGAGACGCTTTTTTGGTTCCATGTACTGTGACGTAGGTGGAACACATGCTGAACATCCAGACCTGTTGAGCAGGCAAAGATGAAGTTCTCTCATTCTGTAGGTGGAGGGTATAAAAGAGTATTGATTTAAATAGGACTCTTGCTGGTTTGCTTTATTTTACACCTCCTTAGCATCTGGTATTTAATTCCAAGAGATATTTATTTAGCTGGACCAATGGCATCTAAATTTAATCTGTCCAAAATACTGAAGCAAACAGTCTTTTCCATTTACTTCTGAATTCCTTCCAGTATTAAAGCCTCAACAAGGTAATTCTTTTCCACAGGAAAAAAAAAAAATCATGTAATTAAAAATTATGGAACGAATCCACTCTATTTTTACTGGAATTAAATTTCAAGCTTGGAAGACGGTAAGGATTACAATGTAATCCCTAATGCTGTCAAAAAATAGAGCCCTCCAAATAAATCAAAAGTCAATATTAATCAAACACATGTACACTTCACTAGTGTAAAGTGATAAATGTGTAATATGATAAACAGCTTATGCAGCATCCCATCTGTTCCCATCGTTCAGTGCAATGATATTTAACATTTAGAGCAGGAGCAAATATATACAACACATTTTTTTAAAGCTGCCTCAGAAACAGAACCTGTAAATTACTGTTTATAGCAGCTTTGTTGAAAAGGCACAGTTACAAAATCTGGAAGCTAAAAGATTGATCTGAAAATAAATAAAATAAAAATATTGATAGGAAAGCTGGAGGTTACTTAACTCAGAGTCTTACAGAAATACTAGAGAACAAAAGAATCATGGAACCAGCAGAGAAGAACCTCATCTTCACAGTGTTTAGCACCTCAGGGGGTAAAACTGGAGCATGATTACAAAGCAATAATTTGGGAATTGTCAATAGCTTATAAGGATTTCAGTGACATTATTTCTTTTACCCTTCTTCACTATTTCATCCAGAAGCAAAATGACTGCAGGAAGGGTTGTTAAGCAGTGAGACACCAGAGTTCAAGCAGGTTTGTCTGACTGTTTTAGTTTGATTTATTCAGCAAAACTTTTCCAGGTGTGAATAATTTGAGGCAAATCTCTCTGAACTTCCACTTCAAGCCTTGGCAAGGGGGAGTTTGTAAAGCAGTAAAGCAGATATCTATCCCAACTGTGCCAATTCTTTTCATAATCACCTGTGTTCTTGGTAGCAAGTGTAATTCCACTCTTTAAAACACTCAAAAACTACTTTTTCTTTTAGCAGCTAGGTGTTTGGAAGGAAGCTCTAGAAACAAAGAGTAAAGTTGTTTTGCAGGCTCAAATTTGTGTCTTTCCCTCTTTTTCAACTCAATCTTTCTGCATATTTTCTGAAGTCTTTCACTGCAAAACCTGAGGTTCTTATTTTCCATCTACCATTCCGCAAACCATTCCTGCATCAAGCTTTTTCTGCCATGTCCTTCATAAATAAGTGAAAATAGATAATAGACATGTGAGGAGGCTGGGTCTATGCTACATTAAAGAAATCTGGTCATCCAAGAAACCAAATGCAAGGAAAACTGTCCTTTGGGACAGCCCACAATTTCAACAACTCTCCTTTATCCTCTTTGGACTCTTGGGAAAAGCCTCAGAATTCTGTATTTGTGAAAATCATCCTTTATTATCATCTGGTTACTGGGCAGTGGGATGGCAATTACTTTGAGAGAATTAATTTATGAAGTAATATGATCTCACAGACTGAATGTCTTTAAAAATAGTCTAAACAGGCTGGATAAAAACATTTTTTTTTTCCCTGAAATGCACAGTTATGCAATGGGTTGAAAAATAATATTATATAATATACTAGAATACAATACAATATAATATAATACAATAATAAAGTAACCTGCATATTGTAAGCTGGCAGATGCATGAGCTGGAACACATTCACCAGAGCAGCCTTCCCATAGAAATATGCAAAAGGGGAAAAAAAAAACCCACTACCAGAGAAAGAGACCTTTGTAGACTTTATTCTAGCAATTAAAAAAAAATCTTAATTTCTTCAATGCATCATCCTAATCCTTCCATTACCAAAACATTCCTTCTGTGGAAAAGGCAGTCAATCATTTTTAACAGTAATTAAATAGACAGAACTCCATCATTATGCTTAGGATGCCCATTGCAGAGTGGTTGAAGTTGGGAACGCACATCCTCCCAGAAGAAGCTCCTCAGAAGCTCTTCCTTATCCACTGAACTACTTGGAAAAAAAAAAACAAAAAAAAACAACAAACCCCCAAACCCGTTACACACACTTACAACCCCCTGCCTACATGTTTCTTAAAATTCATCCTTTTTGATAAATATTTCACACACACAAACCCAATCACAATTTGTACCAGTGAAAATAAATAGCTCACAAGTGATTTTGCAGGCTCAAATGATGCTTCTGCATTTCAAGTAACCACGGAGTTGTGCACATGGCACTGCCTGTCAGCAGCCAGTAAGAGTTTCCCATCTGGAGACTAAAATGTGAGAGGAAGAAAGACACAGTGACCCAGAGACTTTTGGGGAAATTATTTGTGCTCTCAGTGCACCCACAGTGCCAACCCAGGGGTCACCCACTGAAAACCAGCAAGGGCTTGTGGTGTTTGTTGCCATACTGGGAGGGGCTGGAGCAGCATTTAGCACAAACCATCACAGATGTCCCAGATTTGCACCTGACAAGCATAATTAGTGTCAAAACCTCTATTATATCATCCTCTAAATTAATTCTAAAACTGGATTTAACAGGTTTGTGGACAGCACAAGGGTACCTAGTAAATCCAGGAAGGCTTCTGGGAAAGTAAATTTGAACAAATTCTGATGGCAGCATACTTCTTATTGAGCATCCCAGGAAAAGCCTTAGTGCAAAAATGACCACAGATCCAAATGAGGCAGCAAGTTAAAAATGTCCAAAGCCAAAATATGCTTTGGTGTAATGACATTTTATGTGCTTACAAAATGCATTTCCCCACAAATTATATCAAGATTCACTGTCTCAAAAACCCAGCACATTATTTTAACCTGTGTCTTATATTAAAATAGAAAGTAATAATATAATAAATAAATGAGTCTTATAATGGAAATTAATTTATGAATTTGTCTCTGCAAACCAAATTATTCCCATCCCACCACAGAAGCTTATATAGACAGAAGCAAATAGCTTCAGTCCACAGGGCTCCAACTGCTCATTTATTTCAACAGTTTCTGAAACAGGTCTTGAAGAATCTCTGGAAAATTCCTGAAGATTTTCCAGTAAAATGGGAAGTTTGTTTACATTCTGATCTCCCACATAAACATCCCTGATTCCCCCTGGTATTTGACCAAATCCTATTTCATCTACTTTGGTGTAAAAGATGTTTCAGAGGCTTCATGTACTCTGTTGATCTAAAAAGTGCTTTAAAAAGAAAAGGAAAAAAAAAAAAAAAGCTTCACAGAAGCAGGGATACAAGGATGTGGAAATTCCAGCTGACATCTTGCATTAATGATGTTTTTGCAGTAATCCACTTGCTCATAGATTTGCGTGCCCTGGTGGCCTTACTGCATGGGATGATGTAACTATGAAGCCAGTGGGCATGGAATTGGACTAGGTGATCAAAGGAGGCAACTTCCCACCTAAATTCTGTCATTTATAGGGTTTCTCCAGAAGAAGAAATATTATAAGGAAGTATTTGACAGCCTTTTAGAAAAAAAGTACATATGAATTAAAGGAAAAACATCAAAATCATTCATAGCCTTGCTATAATATAAATCTCGTGGCATAAAATCAAATATTGGGGCACAAACAAGATATAAAATGCCTAAAAGAAAACACCCTGTGGAGAGACAATGTCCTGAGGTTTTGGATTCCATCCTGTCACCACATTTGCCATGTTTGCACATGGGGAATGTTGTGCCTCCTCGGCTGCAGCTCCTGTTGCAAAGGGAGATGTCACTGCCTGGTGCTTGCTCTGGGCAAGGGCAGCAGGACGGGCTGGAGCGTGGTGGAACCTGGCTTCTGCAGGGCTGCTCCAGCCAGACAAAGACTTTTCCCTGGGCTGATTCAGCAGTAGCAAAACTGCTGTCTTGTGGATGTGGTCTCTGCCTGGAGACAGCAGAGCTGTCGAGGAAGGGCTCAGCCGCTTCATCCCTGCGAGTCGCACCAACGCTTCAGCTGCACCCAGGAACATCTATTTCTGAGAGAGGCACTGCAAGAAGAGGCATCTCAGATCATAAACCCCAGACTCCTTAGTTGTCATGGCAACTGCATCACAAAATTTGTTTCTTAACATTTAGGCAAGCTCCATCTTGGAACGTCTCAGTTTTCTTGTCCCTGCTATTCCTGTTAGGCCCAGAACCTCTGAGAATAAGTGGCATTTTTTCTAATTGCTGTCCTGGGTGTAACCAGTTTGTATTTTTTTTTTTCCTGTGTAAAGCTACCAAAAGCCTAAATAGACTTTATTTTCCCCTTACTTTCCCAGCATTCTACAAACATATCATGTGAGAGTAATATCCTGCCTTGGTTAAACACATGTTTTAATAATATGACAAAGTTGAAAACCTGAATGGAGCATAACAGCTGTCAGTCCTTCAAAGACCTTTTAAAATCTTTTTTAATGTGTCTAACTTTTGTCAAACCAGCCTATAAAGATGGTCATACACTCATCTGTGTTTTACCCAGTTAAGACTGCCCCCATGCCAGTGTCTGACCTCCCTCAAGGGAAATGCACAACTTGTTTTCTTCTAATAAGTACAAACTCACTGGATTAGTTTGGGATCAAAGCTGATAATCCAAAAAAGCAGCAGAGTTAAGTGTTGCTTTTTATCTCTTACCTATGGCATTATTTAAAAGGCAGAACTATGTTGAATTAGCACTCTCATCTAAAATTTTGAATTTTGCATACTTATATCTAACCTGAAAGCTGCTGCAAGTAAGTGGTTCCCATCCTCATGAGACTACACAGAACATTTAAACATCACTTAATTACTTGGACCCTGTCCTACTAAAAATAATGCCCTCCTTTAATTATTACCTGTTCCTATTTTTGAATCCCTTGGTTTAAGTCACATTTCATTGGAGAGGTTCAATTAACTTTATTGCAGTTGATTGAACTGCAGTGTTCTGCAATCAATTAAGTGGCACTTAAGATGAATTTGTCTGATGTCTGCCAGGTGCAAGAGGTGGAAGCTTCTCACGTTTTAACTTCTCTCAGGGAAAAAATATCCAATGAACTGTGCACATCTGTTTTGCTTCTTTTTTGCTTAAAATAAACTCACTGAAGATAAGCCGATAACTAACTTTTTCCACATTCCAATGCTCAAAAAAATATGTACTAGTTTAAAATTCAGTGAAATGAAAATGAAGTTTGAAGTGCAACAGAGTGTACCTTTACATTATTCATCTTGTGAACATGCCTCTTATATTGAATTTGTTCTCATAGCCTATAAATTATGGTACAGAGACAGCACCAAAAATAGGTTACCAAAAATAGCAAACTAGAGGTTACCTATATAGTAAAGAAACCTCTCTAGCATGTCTGCCCTTCACAAATGAAAGCATGCACAAAAATCTAAAACTGCTTAACCACTGCAGCCAGAGCTGCTTCCATCTCATTCCTCTGGCATATCCAGTCATCCTCCTCTGCTGGGGGCTGCTCCAGGGTGGGGGGAAAGGGAAAGGGAAAGGGAAAGGGAAAGGGAAAGGGAAAGGGAAAGGGAAAGGGAAAGGGAAAGGGAAAGGGAAAGGGAAAGGGAAAGGGAAAGGGAAAGGGAAAGGGAAAGGGAAAGGATGGAACCCAAGCTGCTCATTCAAGCAGTGGGAAAACAAACTCCCATCGCTCCTGCTCGTCTGCTGGCCAGTCACCCACATCCCAGTTTGCTGCTCCCCCTGCGCAGCCACTGATGCTTCGCAAAGCCCTTCTGACAAATTGACTCCAGAGAGGAAAAAAAAATTAAAACTTGAGAAGATAATTTTGCTCTGGATCACAGACTCTCACTGTGATCTGAGTGCTGGGCCAGCTCTGGGCAGCACAGTGAGTGGAACTGGTATGTTCTGCTGGTGGGTTTTGGATGAGCCTCCATCAGCCTCTGTTGCCTCCGTCAGCTCCTCTGGGACAACTCCTCCAGGTCAGCAGGAAGAACAGGGTCCCCTTTGGGCAGAGTGTGTTTCCAAGCCAAGCCTATCCCTGGAGCCAGCTCCAGCTCCCTCCTGTGCTGCTGTGTGGGACAGGAACAAGGAGCAGAGGGAGCTGAGGCAGCATTCCCATTCCTGCGGTGCCCTTGGAACAGCACCCACCTGCACACCCAGCCCCCAGTGGGACGAGGGCTTCAGACCCCCATTAAACAATTCCCAACCCAATGCTGGAGGAAAGCAGGAGGCTGTGTTCCACCCTAAAAATATATTTTTTTCAAATGGAGAGTTGCAGTGCTGTTATGCAAGCACTGGGAGGACAATGGATCTTTATTTGAATTCTGAATGAACCACTTGATAAGTATTTACAGGAGGTAGAAGCTTGCAGGCTGAGCCCTTCTATTTTTAAAGCTGTGCATACCTACACTAAAGACCATTAGGCAGAGAATTCTAAAATATAGATCAAAATAGAGATCTCTTTATGAGCATTAATAATACAGCCCAATATTAATTTACATTAGGTAAGCACCCTAAGTCAGGCAACACAATTTAAAATTAGACCCTGTACATGGGATATAAACTGCCTGGTTTTGTACATTTCAATGATTTTCTGTTAAAACCTTTCCCAGAGATTACACAGATATATTGACAGAAAGTGTTGTCATCATGTGTTGATAATCTATATTTCCTCCTCCCACATACAGTCACTTTCCAGAAAATGCATCTGCTCCAAGAACAATATTAAAAAAAATGTATTGCTCATGCATCCCTCTTTGTGCAGGAAAGCCTAATCTTAGAGCAGATGGAGATAATTCTTTCTTAAAGCCATGTTAGTTTTAACAAGGCTGCCTTAGACTTGGAATCCCTTGAAACTTTAATTTGGAGGCCATGGAAATGAGGACTGAAGTCTGGGCCTGAGAAGTGTCTAAGCACAGACAGAATAATCAAACTCACATAAAAATTGTTTTCTGTGTTAGATCAGAGTGAAGAAATACCCATCAGTCAGCTGGTGACGTGTGAGTGTCCTATTTTAATTCAGAAAATTACTGATTGCACTAACCATACTGCAGCTTGGTGCGTGTTTTATGCCAGACTTCCCAAACTGAAGATAAACCCCAAAAAGAGATATCAGTGGTGGAGTCATTGCACAGCACAGACAAACATGGAAATGTTTAGTTTGAAACAACCTCAAAAGAACATCCAAATCTATAGACAAAATTGCAATGTAAAACAGACAGGAGACACAAATATCATGTTACACAACATGAACTCAACAAAAGCAACCAAGGAAAACTTTCACAGCTCCTTTTAAAGAAAACAAACTAGTTTATAAGAGCAACTTCATTAATTCATAATGAGGCTTTTTGTTACCACTTCAAACAAGCGACGTTCTAATTTACTTACTCTCCACACAGAATAACCACTTTTTATCTTCTCAAACAAGAGTACAAGTGCAAAAAGCTCCTCTGTTAAGAGGGAATGATTTATTTTGGTGAGTGAACAAGCATCAGCGGAGGATAACAGCAGATTCCTCAGAGCATTTTGTCATAGCGAATAAGAATCATCAACAAACCTTTCATTACGTTTGATTTTATTTGTAAAGAGTTTGGAAATAAAAATCTATTTTGGGACGATCTGGTGACTCACAGAGCACGAGGCAATTTCCTGGCCTTTAAAGAGGCTCCACCTTGGCTACAGAGAGCACCAGTCCTGAGGGAACACCCTCCCAGCAAAAGGCAGAAGCAGTGGAGCAAGGCTGTGCCTTCTGCACTGCTCCCAGCCCGCAGCAGGCAGAGATGCTGCATCCTCTCCTTCAGGGACATTCGCTCCACAGTCCAGATTCTGCATCCAAACAAAACCTTGGAAACTCCTTTGGAGACACTTCCTGCCTTCCAGTGGCCAGGAGGAGGCCAAACCTGTTGCCTGCTTCCTTTCAGCACCCTGAGGCATCAGCACGGGCAGCTGGGCGATGCTGGGGGTGAGTCTGTGCTGTTACACACTGACATTTCAGGAATGACCTCAAGAGCTGCACAGCCTCATGCCAACAGAGCAGCTCGGCAGAAGAGCCTCGTGGAGATAATGTGCCCCAAACCTGAGCACAGGCACTGAAGAGAGGCAGACAAACAAAGCACAAATGCCAAGCAAAGCCCGAGCAACAACCTAACAGCATCGTCAGTCAGAAAACAGCAGCCTCATTTGTACCAACAGTAATTTTAGAATCACTAGAAAAGATGTCCAAAATCACAATTTTGCAGACTTGTTCTCCCGCACCTAAATTTTCTCTGCAACTCAACTCCCAAAATTAACAAACAGTGAAGCCCCACTGAGTTTGATGCTATGCAAAGTATTTTGGAATATAAACTAAGTCTTGAGCATACAACGAAAGATCAGAAAAATAACTTAGTTTGTTAAGAAGAACAGAAAGAGATGGTGCTGCCCCACACCAAAGGGCAGAAATGCTATGTTCTTCCAAAAGTGAGGAAAATAAACTTCAGTTTAAACACCAAATATTATGCAAATCCCTTATAATTCAAATTGAATTTGTATCTGGATGTTGTGGAATGGAGTTTAAATGTTAACGAAGCTCTTAGGCAAAGGTTTAAAATTTGGAGGCATTGTAGAAGGAGCTAATACTTCCCACAAAGTTGGAATTGCCAAAAGCTGTGTCAGGGTGACTGGGATACTGCCCTTGATGGATGGGTTCAAGGAGACCCAAAAGCTCAAATTCCCAAGGTGCTCAGCAATCTGCATCCCCCTGCACAAGAGATGAAACCACCGAAGGTGTTGGAATGACTCCTGTGAGTACCTGATGTGCCAAAACGTCATCCTAAATCCCCATTCCGGGGAGGGCCAGGGACAGCAATGCCGATGGAATGTCACCCACCTCATCCAGCTCCTCCTGAGCACTGACCCTCTGCTGGACTACTAAATCCTGCTTGGCCAGCACCTCCAAGGGCACTCTCACTGCCAGATTTGGGAAGCAGCAAGGACTGGGGACCATTTCCAGGGACTGGGTGGGCACAGCTTCCTTGCTTTGGAGCGTGACTCCATCTGCGTGACAGCACATTGCTCCCTGCCAGTGGCCACACATCCCAGAGAACTTGGAATACTTGAATTTCCCAGCCTATGTGAATTCTACATGCTGCAGTTAAACCTGGGAAAAAGAACTTTGCATTTTGCCAAACATGCACCAGGTAACCCTGCTGGAGGTTACCAATTTAATTTCACAGCTAGCAGAAACAATTCCTTTAGTGCCACATTGTTCACACAGCTTTCCCACCTCACATGGAGACAACTGTGAGAAGGAAGCACACTCACAGCTCTAAAGTGTAAATTTTAGATGACTTTAAGGTAGTGATTGATTCTCCTTGAGTGCCGTCCTCTTTTTTATCCCAGCCTCTGAGCTCTTTTTCTAATTGCCCAAATTGCAGTAGCATCACATCTGATTTCTCTCCAAATACCTTGACCTAAATCAGCTTTTCCCCAGTTACTGGCATTGACAAGTCTGGCAATGGTAGAGGGACAATTTCAATGCATCCTAATATGCTTTTTATTGATTTCCAGGTGGGGTTTTTTAGATTACAAGGAAAACAGCCATGAAAGACACAATTTAGATTCTGAAGTCTGACTGAGGCAACATAAAACCTTCAGCTCTAGGAAACGCTGTAGAAAGCAATCTTAGTGTGTGCTACTCACTCTTACTACTGTGTCCCCCAAATCCTGCACAGGCAGCACTGCTGGAATTGCACAAATCCGAGGCAGAGTATCTTCTGCCACTGGTTCTGATTGCTGCAAGACTGTCAGCCTTCAGAGCATCTTCCTGCAGAATGCAAGGAATGCCTGATCCATAACCAAAGCTCCCAAGAGTCTCTGAAATTAAAGTTATTTTTAGCCACCCTAAATATATGCTGTCTGAAATAGTTAAGTGAGCCATTGTTTCTAATACATAGTTCCTTTCACACACATATAGAACAGATGCTTATCACCCAGAGCACATTCCTTACTGAGGAAGCACAATTTTGTCCAGAGGAATGGAGAAAAAATGTAGGTGTGTGCATTAGAGACACTAGAAATAACTCTGCTAAAAGGCATGGGAACAGCAAAAAGCTGAGAGGGGGGAGGGAGGCGGGGGGGGGGGGGTCTAAGGCAGCACTTAAAAAACTAAATTAATCAATCAGGCAGACAAAAAGATGCCATTAATTAGTCCTTCTAATTTCTAAGTGGGGAAGAGCAGCTCTGATCTGACAGAGACTTTACCGACTCCATCAAATGGCCAACGTTGGTACAACAGGCAAGGGCTGCTTAAAAATAAAACAAATGGACAAAGGACTGGGAAAACCGTCCTTTTAAGTGCAAATTGACTCCAGCTTAAACGTTTCCATAGCAGAAAGCTTTAAAGCCATTTTTGTTTATGTTTACATGGCAGTTCTTTCTCAGCGTTCTTGATCAGAAGGAGAGAGCTGGAAGTTTTATGCTTCTGGAGACACTGAATTTAATTGCTTAATTCAGGAATTGGCTGCATCCAAAACTGGAAAAAACTCATTTGCAAAATTCCCTGGGGTTTGTATGCCACAGTTAGGGCAAATCATTTGGGTTTCCTGATTTTCTGTGCTATTCCTGTGGGCCTGGTGGCTGTTTGTTTGGGAATTCCTGATTTCTGTGGACATTCCAGTCCAGCGTTATTTTCAAAGAGAAAAGAAGAGAGTGTCTCGCAGAGTAGTACTCATAAATTGAGGATATGGAAGAAAGTAGCAGCAACTCTCTGGAAAGTTTTCCTGCATCTATGGCATAGGCATGTGTAGGAAGTTGTGTGGATGCAAGAACTCTAAAAACAGACATTTTGTCACTTTGGTTAGAGATCAAAGACCTAGAAAACAGGATACAGCCTCCTCAAAGCATCAGATTCTCAAGTTACTATCTAATATATTTCCATCATTGCTCAAAAATAAGTAATTTTATCATAAAATCCCAGTACCATAGAATGGTTTGGGTTGGAAGAGAGCATTAGAATCCAAGCCCTCCTGCCATGGGCATGGACATTCTTCAGTAGGTTGAGTTCCTTCCCATAAACGCAAACCTTAGGACAGAGGCAAATAAATGTCCCTGTTGCACATAAAATAAAGCAAATTTGTTGGAACTTTAGAAATCAAGCCAAGCCAAGATTGCATCTTAGAACTGTACCATTACCTATCTGCACCAAGATTAAACTGATACTAGCCCCAGAATAGGCAGGATCTTGAGATTAGTTGCTTAGCAATTGAAACTTCTTTTTCAGAGCCCAAAGGAGGCCTAAAAGTAAATTTTGTGATTATAAGTCGGAGTTTTCCTTCCTGACAGCGCAGCTGTGATGTTCTTAGCTACAAATCAATCACCTAAACCTTTACTTTATTTCGATAACACAGCTCCTGCTATGCATGGGAAATATATTCCTGTCTGCCTGAATTCTGAGCTCTAAGAGTATTTCATCAGAGCCCTAATTTGGTGCCATTAAAGTTTATTCCCACTGAGGGTGGCTCAGCTTTTCTGCACTGAGATATTTTACAAATTCTAGATCACCCTTACCAGGCAGGAATATGACAAATACTAATCTTCCCAACCCACTTCAGTAAGATCAACTAAATAATCAGGGAAACAGGGATGGAGCAAGAATTAGGATCAAATTAATCCTTTAACAATGGAAAACGTTTCTGATAACACTGAGGAGTTAATGCACTAACAAAGCATAACTCAGAACTAGGACAGAGCATGTCTTCTTCAGCTAGAAAAGCACATGCCCAAACAAGAGAGTGAAATGGATAAATTTTACAAGCCAAGAATAAAAAGGAGGGATGGGTTGCAGGTTGTGATAAGAAATCAAGGTTAGTTTCCTCCACCTGGAAAGATTAAGTGATCTTTCACTTTTCAAACCAGTATGGTCCAAGAAATAAATTTTAAGTTTTTACTCTTGTTTTGCCTTCTAAGCAGGAAATACTGTTTAATTTTTAATTTTTTATTCAAGTCTGGAGTACTGAATTCATTATAGCTCCAACCAAAACATTAACAAAGTCTTCTTAAATATTTCCATTGGGAAATTCTAATTATCAACTGTGGCTTCAGGTGCCTTTTTTGCTCCTGTTTCTGCTTTCCCTGGAAAAGTGACATTCATTTTTGCCTTGGAGCATGTACTGCTTTTATATTTTCCTCTTCATGCCTTTAAAAAGTTCATGGGCAGCTTCTCACTCCCTGCTACTGCAGCATCCCCACCTTGGTTTAATGAAGAATGCTCTCATTTAACTATGCATATCTGGATTTATTTCTCCTTTTTTTTTTTTTTTTTTTTGGCCTCACCCGGGGTTATCACATAATTTATCAAGAAGAGATGAAGAATTTTGTTTGACATAGCTGTAGCCCATCTGGAAGGTTGCAGGAGATGTAATGTGGCCGAGAGCAATTCTTTCATCCCGCACCATGACAGTCAGCAAGAAGCAGCAAACAACAACAACAAAACCCCTCACTGTGAATTATGTAGGTGCAGAACTTTCACTGTAAAAGCTGGATTAGTTAAAAGCTTCCTAGATAATACTTAGTCACAGAAAGACTCTGGTTACTTATTTCCTTCGCTTTGTCAAGCATCAAGACACAGATTAAGAAGACAGACACAGGGAAGCCAGGCACTTTGAGGGTTTGCCAGTATTTTGATTAGTGACCAAAGTCAATGAACTGCACTTTGTCTTGTATTTTATGTAAGAATAAAGATGACTCATGCAAGACTAAAATAAACCTTCTTAGAGGCAGCCTTGCTAATAATAGCTGCTACATCTTTAGTCCTCCCCAGCTGAAACTACTCTATTACTAAAGCAGTAGTATGGAGCTGAGCACGCTTAGGGATGAATTCTCCCTCTGCTGCTTGCACCTTCCTGATCTGATGGTATCAAAACAGACAACTCACAGCATACACTTCCTCTGGGCTTGTGTGGCACAGTTTGGCAGCTGGGAGGGCTGTGGGGGTGGCTGCTCTGAACATAAGAACCTGCTGGAAGGTTCTGCTGGGTCTGATGGAGCCAATGCCAGGATGGACTCCATGCTGACCATGGCCAAGCCCACCAGAAACAATGGGAGCACCTGAGTGAGAAGAAGTAAGAAGAAGCTCTGAAGGCCCACAGGTCAGGGGAGGAGGAGAGGCAGGAGGTGTTCCAGATGCCAGAGACGCTGTGTCCCTGCAGCCCATGGGGCCCAAGGGAGGCTGTGACCCCACTGGAGTCTCCTGTGATCCTGCAGGAGACCCATGCTGGAGTAATCTGTTCCTGAAAGACTCACCCCAAGGAAGGGACCCACACTGGGGCAGTTTGGGAAGAACTGCAGTGTGGCAGGCACATTCTTCTCTCTCTCAGGATTTTTCATAGAGGAGCACAGAGGGCAGAAAAGGAAAAAAATTTCTATTTCTGCTCCTCGTGTTTCCCATGTGAAATGTGTTTGGAGAATTGTTTGCCTGGGGTGATTGCTTGACTGGATTCTGGTGAGGATTGTTTGAGCCTGATGGCCAATCCAATCCACCTGTGTCTGGACTCTCAGAGAGGGTTGCGAGTTGTGAGTTAGATATGGTAGTTAGAAAAAGTGGGTAGGTAGTTTTAGTATCTCCTTTAAATAGTCTATTAATGTATTTTAGCATAGTTATAATAAATAAATAATTCAGCCTTCTGAACTGGAGTCAGACATCATCATTTCTTCCCACTGGGTTCACCTGCATTCACAATACTGCAGCCCATGGGAAGGATTGATTTTGGGAAGTTCATGGAGGATTATCTTCCCCTCTCTGGAAGGGTGTGAGGAGTCCAGCCACTGAGGAGGAAGGAGCACCAATGACCACATGTGATGGACTGGCCATGGCCCCCAGTCTCCCTCCCAGTGTGCTGCTGTGGGGGAAAATCAGGAGGAAGCTGAGCCTGGCAAGAAGGGAGGGGTGGAAGGGAAGGTGTTTTAAGTTGATTTATATTTCTCATTACCCCAACTTGAGCTGTTATAAATTAAATTAATTCTTCTCCAGATCACATCTGTATTGCCAGTGACAGTAGCCGGTGAGTGATCTCTCCCTGTCTTTACCTCAGCCCAGGAGCCTTTTGGGGTATTTTCTCTCCCTGAAACATTGGTACATCCATGAGCTCTGCATGCCACTGATACCAAAGGGAAGCTCAATTTCTGACTAGAAAAAATGAATACTTCCTATTCCTAAAACATAAATCATGCCTGTGAACTATTCTGTACCAAGAGAAAATATTTTCAACGTATGCATCCCATAATAAATACATGAATTATATTTTGGCACTTTGAGGAAATCATTAAACCATTACATGTCTTTCAGGTGTCATTGGGTATGAAGGAGTTTAACCATCTCCAGTATTTTTACACAGAAAATTCATATACGAGCTATTTGTCAAGTGCAGAACACTACCCAGGGAACACCAGCCAAGGGAAAAAAAAAACCTT
Organism: Taeniopygia guttata; assembly: GCF_048771995.1. Classification (NCBI taxonomy): domain Eukaryota; kingdom Metazoa; phylum Chordata; class Aves; order Passeriformes; family Estrildidae; genus Taeniopygia; species Taeniopygia guttata. Next base: position 10,548,311 of record NC_133030.1, read on the forward strand.
TCCACAGTACAGCAAAGCTTGGTAAATCCAAAGAAAGGAAAACTTCCCTGAGTTACAGCTGCACCATAAGGAACTCTTCCTGCTTATCCCAACAGACAGGTCCTTCCTGCTTGAATGTGCCTCAGACAACTGCACTGGATGTATGTTTTCCTGGAATTAAAGAGTTTTCAGGTGCTCTCAAGCCTTCCAACCTCTCCATAACAACAATCACCTTCTGTTCTTTCACCTGAGCAGTTAAAACAGCAGCTAAGCAATGACCCTGATATATTGGTAGTTATTCTTTGAGACATTATGAATGAGAATCTTTTTGTGGGTTGGATCAGCCCTCCGTACAGAGAAAACTTATCCCATTTAGAACCTACCTCTGCAGCAGAGCTGTTTTATTTCAAGATGGTCAGAATGATAATTTTTTAAAGCACATTTGATAATTGTTCAAGGGGGGAGAGCAATTTTTAGAAAAACTAGAGAATGCCCTGCAGGTTCAACACAACTGATCTTTCATTTACAAGCCTCAAACTGCCAGGTTACTGAATATTGTCCTTCAAAACTGACAACCAAGATTGGCTCTTATTAGAAAAACATTGTTGGTGGCTTCTCCAAGACTTAAAAACCCCATTTAGCTTCTCATTTCCTCTGCAAAGTTCTTTTAATTATGTAGCCAGACTTGGAGAGGCCAAACAACAACAGATTCTTCCATGGCTCTCACAGTCCTCTGGCATTAGGAACATATGTCATTTGTTTTTTTGTCAGACACCAAAGGAACTTAATCTTGCTTCTTGGGCACTTCTGAATTATTTCTGGCAAAGAGAGGCATTGAGATTAGAAAGAGAATAATCCTGGCAGCAGGAGCAGTTTCTTTGTAGCCTTTAAACCATGCTCTCCCTCCCCACATATACAGACAGTATTCCAAAGTTTCCATATATTTATATAAAACATTATTCTCCTAAGTTAATGAACTAAGTCAGTGCAGAAAATGAATAGGTTATTAGAAGCTTTGTCACAATATAAGCCTGGATCAAATGGCAATATTCCAGTGGAAGCACTACCAGGTGTGCTCTCAGAGAGGTCTGCTGGCAGGAAGGCACCTGCATGGCAGAGAGGAGTGGGGATTGTCTGCCTGGCCCTGCCTTCCCAAATGGCTCTCCCAGCACACCATATGCTTCACACACCGGATCCCAGATGGATGCTTAAAGGGTTCATTAATTCCTCAAACCCAGATTTCTGAGGGTCTGGACAGCTCATACCTTTTTAAAATAGGGAGGAAGAAGTAAGAGCCAAAAACAAAATTGGGGGAAAGGGAGTTAATTTAAGATGTGTGCAGGGATGGTGGGGAGAAGCTCTGAATTCCTTCCTTTGGATCCAGCACTCCAGGACTGTATTTTTCCATTGAAATAATTATGTGTACACAAGTGACATTTCAAACACAGCTTCACTCTTGTGACACCAGGCACAACTTTGGAGGCTTTGCTTTGCTCAGAGCTGCAGACTGTATTAGTCATAACGTGACTTCACCTTTAAAGGGCAAATCCATGGGCCACTAACATTTTTGGAGGGAAAAATTTCATAACACCCCAATATCCAGAAAAATCTATCAGGGTCTCTTCAGTTCTCTTTGAGGCACCACTGCCTGCTTTGCCATCCTGGCACTTTTTTCCAGCCACGACATGAGGTTGTGATGAATAATATTCATTCCCTCCCTCCCTGGGTGTAGGGTCAGATTAATGCTGCATGGAACATCTAAAGAGAGATGAATGGGATCCTGGAAACACTTCTGTTCTCAAATCCTACTGCATTTGGGGGTGGAGCTTGAGAAGATCACGATGCAAGTTGTCCAACAGAGGTGCAAACAAGAGCTGAAAAATCTAGTAGGAATAAGCCAAGAGCTTCCCCTGATGTACAGCCCCACATGGAGCACAGAAGGACCTCTTGTCTTCCTCAAGCAAATGAATTGAAAGCTGCGCTTCAAGAAAAAAACCCACAAATTTGTTGGAATATAAGTAAAAATTCCCTTGGTAGATGGCAGAAAAAGAGAGCAAAATTTGTAATGCAGATTTCTGCCTCCTTCCATTGTCATCTAAAATTTTGCTGGTGCTATTTGACCTCTTTTCCAGCTCTTCTCTGGAAGAACAGATGGAAGTCAAGTGAAAAACATGGAAAGGAACAGCGAAGTCTTATACCCCTCTGAGAACAACAAACAAGTGGTGGAAATTGAAATATTTTCTTTCCTTAGCAATGATTTTTTAATACATCTTTTCTCACAATCCCTGCAACCGATTAACCAGAGAAGACAGCTTCCATTAGAACATTTCCTTAACTTCCTTAATATTTTTTTGCCTTGTCACTGACCCAGTGATAAAAGGCTCTGACATTTTACATTGCAGAAGGCACAGATGATCTCTAATCCATTTTTAACCTCTATCTCTGCAGCATCTGGACAATTATTATCCACATTAGAAGGCTCTGGAGTCAAAGAACTAACAGAATGTATATAATTCAGGAAAAAAATAAAAATACCATCCTTTGAAGTATTTATCCAGAATTTTGTGAAGTTCTGTGGCTCTGAAAGATGGAAAACATGTCAGAGATCATCCATAACAGAAGAACATCTTAAGATGCTCAAGGGGGAATGGCTTCAAGCTGACATTAGGTGGGTTCAGGTTGGATATTGGGAAGAAATCCTTCCCTGTGAGGTTGGGAGGCCTTGGCAGAGTTTGCCAGAGAAGCTGTGGCTGCCCCTGGATCTCTGGAAGTGTCCAAGGCCAGGCTGGACCTCACTGGTGAGAGCCTGTTGTGATCCAGAAGCATTTATCAGCCTTTAACTGCTTGTCCTGCTTATTTTGCATCACGTGGAATCATCCGATCAAAACCTTCAGCTGTTTCTGACCTAATTTTGATGGGTGATCCTGTCTCTGCCCTAATAATGCCAGTGTTGGTGCTCCTTGCATCTGCAGCAGCGAGACAACTTCATTAATAACTTGGCCATGATGTCATCCTACATTCCCTCTGCCTATGTCATTTTTAGACCTTTGTGATCTAACTTTTCTTCTAAATCTGGCCCCTACTTTTGAAGAAAAAAACCCCAGACCTTTCCTGCAAAAGGTTTAAAATTCTTTCAGTTCCCCAGACTTGGAAGTGGAAGAGGCTAGAGGGGATATCAGAATCATTTTTTGAAAATCTAGCCCTTAAAACATACAGATAAGATATAAGATCTATATACAGATACACTTAATCTGTAAATTGTGGGCATAAAACTCAAGTTATTTCCCAGAAACACAAACGGATTAAGGAGGACAAAAGTACAGCAACCTTTTCCTACAGGAGCAGTGAAAAGTTTTGAGGGACAAAGCACATTAAAAAAAAAAAAATGAAGTCTGTTAATCCAATTAGTGTCTGTGCAGGAATATAAAAAACTGGATAGAAATATAGATTTTCTAGAAGTGTCAGAGATCTGATTTTGACTGCCATCACATTAAGAGGAAATATGAATAGGAAAACACTGTTCAAGTGTGTCAAAGCAAGTCTGCAGATTATAAAATAGCATCTATTTATTTGTACCCCATTTCTTGAATACTCTTACAGACCAGTCCTTGTTTCCCACTACAGCACATTTGATTGTTAAACCCCACTTAGTCAGAAATTAATAGCAACAGCTACAGCAAAGCATGTCGTGTCAACTTGGCTACATCAGCTTCTACCACAGGAAAGTGAAGGTGTCATTTACAACAGATTAAAAAAAGACCGAAGTCCCTGTGGTATTGACTTAGGATGTAATTCGTGAGCTGAAATAATTTCCAGCTTTGTTTCATCTTCTTCCAGAATATGACTTAATCCTCTTTGCAGATAATTCTCCATTTACCAAGCAGGAAACTTTTGAGACAAGGATTATGCAAAATGTGCCTTGGACCACAAAAACTTTGATTTTCCAAAAGGCACAAGTGAGTCCAGACCTTCATGGAAATCAAGAAAATATCCTGGTGAGAACTTTCTTGATGGGAAGAGCCCTGACCTATCTAAATGGCCAATTACAGGTATGTGCATTTTCAAATACCTGACACCTACTTCGGTTCAGCATTCAAGGAGAAAAGTCAGAAAAAACATCAAGAGAATGTTTTTACAGATGAATTCACTCACAGAATCATCAGAGAATGAATTTATTTCACAATTTCTTGTAGTATACTAAGTAAATAATTTATTAGGTTGTTTGAAAATAAAAAATATAATAAAAAGGGTTTTGTTGGGGTTTTTCAGCTAATGAATTCTTAAAAATAAAAGCAACAATATAATATAGTCTGGCTAGATTCACTTGGCCTACAGTGATACAGTTGCTGCATTTACTAAACTTTGCTAGGGAAGGAACAAAAAATTGGAACTTTCCTGTGTTGATAAATAAAGTCAGAGATATTCTGCTGAATAAATTGACAGAAATGCAAATAACAGCAGGATATGTATGAAGGGAACCCTCCTGTGCAAGCACCAAAATGTGAATTTTAGGCTTACTGAATACACAATAATTTCAGCATACAGACCTGAATTATAATTATTTTTTAAGCAAGAAAACTCACATAGTTATCAATATGTTAGGTAGTCCTTAGAAACTGATCATTCTCTTGTGAGCTGAAGTTTGTTAATCTTCTTTCTTTAACTAATCTTAAATTAATGAGTGATGGTAAGAAAGAGTAAATAAGGTCTAAAAATAATATAATAGCAAAAACTTAGTCAGGCAATGATTTATTTATCTTAATGCTGATGCAGGTGTGTGGAAAAACATTGAATAAAGCAGCATTTTTGTGGGTCAGTAGCCAAACCAGTATGTGGCCAGTCAAATAACCCTGGGTTCACTTTCAGCATGGAATTTTGCAGACTGATTGTATTTCAGCAGAGCAAAGAATCCAGCTGGTGTATTTTGATTATCCATTTTAATTCAGAAGCAGAGAACAAGCTTGGCTCGCTCAACACTTCTTTGATAACTGTGTACCTATATTTCTATTAAAAAATCCCAAATGTTGCCAATTTTTATATGGTGTAAATCTACAGAATTCATATGTCTGCATTACAGAATCATGGAATGGCTTGGGTTGGAAGGGACCTTAGAGCTCAATTAATTCCCACCTATATTTATAATATATATTAGCATCCCAAGAGGATGATGGCAATATACAGTAATTATTCTTTTCTCTGTTAGTAGTCAGGAAAAAGTTAAAACTAGTACTGAAACCAAATGCTAAGCGCATGACTGAAGCCTTAAGCAAGCAGCTATTAGCTACTGCTATCAGCAAAATAATCCCCTGCCGAATGCTGTTAATTAGAGCAAACAGTAAAACCACGGGAAAACGGAAATGCTCATCTTTGTCACAACAGGCTGCAGTCTTCTTCATAATGGTCAGAATCTGGGTCATACACAAGCTCCTCACCATGTAGCATTTTCCAGGAAGAGCTGGAAAACCCAGCAGCTGATTGCCCAAACCATGATGATTCCCCACTATCTCCCAGGAAACCATGACCTGTGACCACAAGCATAAACATATCCAAGCTTCCTTTCAAATCCATAATAGTTAATGGCACCTCTGGCACCCTGTGTGTGGGCTTGAAATTATGCCTCACATAAGCCAGATGTTTCTTCAATAACACAAGACTTTAAAAAACTGCCATTATCCAAAAAGTGTTATAAAAAGTCTTGGAGAATCATGGGATCATTTAAGCTGGAAAAGACCTCAAGATCATTGAGTCTTATCCTAGCAAAAATATTCTCTTTTTTCCTCAAAATGTGGAGTTCAGTCATTTTAGGTGCATAGGCTACTCCAGAAGAAACTCTCTAGGCCATTTTTCAATGCACTGGCAAAGAAAAACTCAGTTTTCCACCCAAAACCTACTTCTGAGATAAGACAAGTCCAAGGAAGGACCCCCACCTGACACTGTCAACACACAAATGCTGAAAGCAGCAGATCTGAGAGAGAAAACAGAGGTCACTCAGGCCAAGGGAAAGGATAGCATAAAAGACAGAATGCAAAAATACAGATGGTCACTAATGAAAAATACTCAGAGAACCAATAAAAGCCGAAGGTTGCTCAGAGGACAAAACAGAAATGCACAGACAGAGGTAGGAAAGCTCTAAAATGAGCCAGGGATTCAGCAGTGTCCAGCAGGCCCCAGACAGCGGAGCTGCCCAGAGGTCAGCAGTGATCTGGCCACAGGAATTTTTCACAGAGATGGGAGACTAAGAGACAGAAAACCTCTGAAAATAATGTAAAGCCGCAACTGTTCATTTTGGATATGAGTCTAGGGCTAGAAAATACGAAAGTCAAGATAAAGTGAGAAGATTTCTGAATATTTGGAGGTAAAAAACAAAGGTGTTGGTTGGATGTGAAAGAAAGAACAGAGTTATCAGGACAAAAATATTGACAACACACAGAATTTCTTGAAGAAAAAGACAAAAGACACATTCAATTTCCAGTGGAAAGCTGATTGCATCTTCCTAAGTGAGGATTCAATCCAAATGACAAAGGCAAAATTAAATATTATTCTGTAACAGCAGAATGTGAATTATTTTAGAGATGTTAATAAAGCAAAGAGTGAACACCAGCAGAGAACATGGATGTAAAAAAGATACACTGAAATGGAGGGGATTCAAGCAGTGATAACATCTTTCATTATTGACATTGATTTTTTCCCCCTGAATATTATTAAATTAATACTGTTGGTCACAAGACATTGATTTTTGGAATCAAAGCAAAAAAACTTGAAGTCTATGTGAAGCAGAGGGACGCACAGCACTGGTTTCTTGAACCCTGGTGTAATGAACACATTTCAAACTGCATTCATTTATTAAACAGAATAAATTAGATTTTTTTGCCAAGATTAGGTCAAGGTAAAATACTAGTGAGTTGCAAAGCAGTGATTTAGTGATATTTTGGCAGGAACTCAGCCCAAACTTATAAAATCCAAATCTGTAGGAAAACATCTGGGATATAAAATAGTGTGCCATAAATTTCGATTGGCAACACTAGAGGTAAATTTGAGAAATGGGTTATAACAGCCTGTGCTGTCAATCCCTCCATCACCCATGGACATCTTTTCCCTTAGCTGATTTAAACAAGAACCTCTCTAAAAAGACAAATCCAGATAGAATGACCAAAGCCATGTTAGTTTTTGAGGTGGACAATCTATTTTAAGGACTGTGACTTTCTCTTCTAAATTTAATGATTCCTCTATTCATCATAGCAGGATAGTTCCAGGAGAGTCTATACTTAAAACTTGCTTATATAGGAATGCACAGGGTTTAAAGGGGACTTTCTCCTTTGAGGTCAGCTCTCCCAATGGTCTGAATTTAATATTCCATGCAAAGTGCCACAGGTCACTGTATTTTTCCTTTCCCAAAACTGCTGCATATAACATCATTTTATCTGATGCCTAGAGCCTGGTAGATTCACTTAAACAGAGATCAGTCGAAATAACAAAAGGCTTTATGCAGAAAACCAGTTTCCAGCAGTAAATACAGATATATTTACTCTAGATATATGGATTTTTCATCATTCCTATTGTTATCTATACCTATACAGACTTCAATACATCTTAATTTGTGTTGGAAGAAAACCTAAAATAACATAAGTACATTTTTTTTATAGAGCCTCTTGCCCATTGGAGCTGGAAAGCACCATGGTAATATGATAAAATACTTGGGGTCCTATTTTCCTTCCCAAAATCCCTCTATATTAAAACCAATTGATAATCTGTTGCTGGTAGCATGGTATCTGTAAAACAGAATTCAGAGCATTTCATTTCATGTTGACATGACTGTGTCTGATAACTGAAGGTTCTTTAATCCCCTAGAATATGTCAAATGCTTGAAAAACCATCTGATGTCTGGAACAAATGAAAAATATCCTGCTCTCATTTCCTGCCAAGCAATGAACTGCAGCTCTCTGGAAACGGCACCACCATTTCCCCCTGGCTCCCAAGGCTCCCAATCTGCAGAGCCCACTCTCGTTCAGGAGTGTTGGGGTGTTAGGAGGGAATCATGGGGAATTCCTTAAAACCAGACATAAAAATGCAACAGAACATCAGTGAGCACTTCAACTCCTCTGCTGTAATCACAGAACAGTTCACATAAATGTCATTATCTTTATTACTCGTGAAATCACCAAACTCATGCCCAGCACTACAGCAGCTGTCTGAAGAGCACTTAAAATATAATTTAAGAAAGGGAGAGATAGCAATCGCTCTCTCATGGCAAACACAGTCTGTTTTAGAGTTATTTTTCACCTCAGAAAAGGTGACTTCTTCAGTACAACATACATTTCAGCTGCACTTCATGATCCTAATGGGTCCCTTCCAATTTAATATATTCTATGATTCTGGGGTTTGTAATAAAATAATTTTTATTTTGTTTCAGTAAAATCTTAGAGATACAAGCCATTAAAAAAGCCCTGTAAAAATGAAGCTGTGAATTAGTCAGGTATGGAAAAGTAGGAAAGCCCCATTATCCATCCCAGACAGAGCTTTTTCTTCAGAGATAACACTCAGCCTTCCAATTCCTAGCAACACCTGGAAATAAAATTTCTTCTCTAGAAGTAGTCAATAAAAATATTCCTGCACACCCACTATTTATGTGTAAAGTTCCTGTTGCAGTCTAATTTTTTTCCAGCACAAGTATGGCCACCTCATACACCAGGAGCTGCCCTGACTGGCTTATCCAGGGGTTACTCCTCTGCTGCAGGACTTTTGCCTGGGTCAAACCAGAGAAGCCCGTCAATGAGTATCCATCATCAGTGGTTAAATGAGAAAAGAGTTTGGAGGGGCAGGTAATGATTGGGATTAAATTCATTAGACTGTACCTCCTGCTTACAGGTTCATAATCTATCTTAGGCCCATTCAAGTTAAGTACCCAGAGTAAAAGAATGGGATTCAATTTTTTATAAGCATATCAAGGCCCCAAGAAAACCCAAAAAGGTTTCTATTTTTGTGCGCTGCTGTTAATGTTTTAAGAAGTGCAGTTCAGGCCTAATATCTTACATGCCAAGGAGATGGAGAAAACCCCACCTCTGCAACAACTTCATGCTCCTAACAACTAGCCCTGTTAAGACCTTCTCACAATTCTGCTCTCTAAAACCTGATGCAAAAGCAGAGTACAACTATAAACTTGCTTATTTACAGCTCCAGCGACAGTGAACAACTGAATGTTGCTCAATAGCAAGAAAATATTTAGTGCTCTATTTCATCTCTTGTGCTGGTCTCTCTTTCTCCAGCTCAGGCTTGCATCTCTATGACAATCACTACACAAACCACATCATTCTGCAGCCCACACAGGCAGTTAACAATTTATCCCTGTTGTCTCCATCACATCCACTTAGGAGAGCAGCAGTCATTCCTGCTTTGAGGCTCTGCTAATACGAATAATTAATTTAATCCCTTGGGGCCCAACACCAGTTTCCACTGTCCCTTTAATTACTTGGACAGACAGATTGGGATCTTCTTTTCTGTGCTTTTTATACCACAAATCGTTTTCAGGGATTGAAAAAACAGTCTGAATATTCCCCATTAAATGTAAGTTAGCAGTGAATCATGCCACAGTCCTCCACACCACACACTGCACTATGAAATTCCAGATATGTCTCAGCTGCTTCACTGGCACCTGCTGAATGCACACCTGATGATCACTTGGGGTTTCAGTCCTATTAAAAGCTCTGCTGCTCTTCTCATTAGGTCTGCATTGCCCTTACAGGAGCGAAATCTCTCTTGCCTCATCAGAAAAATCCCACACAGAACACAGACAGTTCAACCCCCAGAAAAATCAATCTAGGTTTTACTTGACTTCAGCATTTTTGCCCTCATTCTCCCTTTTCATTGGAAAGATTGAAACTGTTCCTCAGACTCCTCTCAAACCCAACCTATCATCTGCCACTGGACACAGTGCCTGGCTTTCAGGCTGACACTGAGATTTCTTTTAAGCTCGGGGCCACGTGATGTCTCAAAGGGCTCACCTTCACAGAAAGAGAAAATACCCTGTGGTTGGTCTAGTCGAGATCCCCAAACTGGGGCACAAATGAAAGCTAGGATTCAGATTATCACAGCTCAGTGAAGAAATAATGTGAGCCTAAAGCTGAATTTCAGTACAAGCAAAGCACCTTTGATTTTCTCATTATTGGACCATGCCTGCATGGGAAACATGTGCCGGAAATAGCACAACAGTGTGAGTAATTCAAACTCCTCTCATGAATTTAATATTTAACCTGAAAATTCCCTGTAATCCTCAGAAATTCACAACAAATCCACAAGGGCTACTTTGTCTCAGAAAGAAATAATTAAGGCATGAGCTGTCTTTTTTTGTTATTTACAGAAAAATCAGAAACATTCTATTAGATCATTTATGGGCTTTAACTGGGATAAACCAAGATGCATGCTGAAAGGACTCTTAAAGATTTCAAACAGGAGAATTACTGTTTTCTATTCATTATGTCTCCCAAGCTCACAGAAGCTGCAAATATTATGCTTTCTCACATCTTACTGCCAAAGCTGAACCCCAGGTTAAGTGCATACAGCTTTCTTTTTTGTTCATGCTTATAACAAATCATTACCTTCCAGAAAGCAATTTTTAAAAAAACTCTTATTTTGCACTTATTTTTGTACTAAAAGCAGGACATATGAGCGATGTTGTTGTTAAATGATACACATAAATATCTAATTAAATCAGCCACATATATTTCATTGTTTAACACTGCAGGTGGTCTGAACAAATCGTTTCCAGCTCAGATTCCAGAGCCTTGCATCAGAATCGGGATCTTCATTTCTCCCTCTTCCCTCTCAGAGCTCCATTACAAGAGTCAATCTATTTTGAGGGCAGAAAGAATTTCCTTTCTTTCATGTATAGGATGATTTGACAGAAAATCTAACAGAACTAAAAGAATAAATAATAAATCAGGCTGCCTGAGGTGTCTGAAAACCAGGGCCAGGGGATGCATGGAACAATCCCAGTTCCTTCAATGTCAATTCAGGGTTTGATTTTCTGTTAATAACACTGTGGATTTGTGACAGACTAAGAGCATAAAGAGGTCAGTGTGTTATAAACAAGCTATGAATTGACTTTGTTTGATAATCTAAATATAACATTATAAATACCTGAGAATGAGCAAAAAATCCAATGCACTAAAGGCAAAAATTAATGCACATGGAAAATTCACATTGTCTGTCACACCCTGACTTCTGTGGAGCCAGGATCCCATCTCTGCATTTTCAGTGACAGGTATTAACCCAGGATCCATGGATTTAGTTAGATAAAGAGACATTAAAAGGCATGAACTGAGGAGAAAGACACTTTTATCTCCAATCACTCTACACTCACTGTCAGGCATGCACAATTTTAAAGATGAATTTGATTTCTAGCAAAAATTTCTTCTGTGCATGTAATCAGCAAGGCACAATTAAGATACATTCACTAGAAGATGGAAGGAGGAAGCAAAAAGGAGTTTGGATAAGAACTTTTTAGAAGGCGTCACTGATTGTATGATTTGTCCTGGGACAAAACCAGAGGCTTTAAAGCAAGGTGCACAGTAAAAAAAGGAAAGGTATTTACATTTATAAGCACAGGATGCTTGTGAAGCAGTGACAGTCAGCCCACAGACTTACTCACTTTGCTGAAACAACTGGGAGAGAGACAAGGAAAATCAGGAAAAAAAGAATTGGACAGAAAGCATTCTATAAAGAAGCCACATGTGAAAAATCCAGGAATCACCAGGGATTTCTTGATAGAAAATCCCATATATCCTAAAGGAGCTATATAGACTTAAGGATTTGGCCTGAAAAAATACTTTTTTTTCCCTGAACTTTCTTCTAAGAGTTTCTAAATAATCTGCAGGAATACCTCCAGTGAAGCTAAATAGGGAATTTAACATTTTGTGATCCCAAATACTGAGTGTGTGCCAACACATGATAAAAAAAGCCAAGCCCATCAGAAATTACTATTCTCTCTTTTGCTGGGTTAGTACTCAGCTATTTAAATTTATACACTCATTGTGGTTTATCACAGACTATTACGGCACAGAAGGGCAAACATAAACTGCATTGAATACCTCACAGTATTGACAGTCAGAGCCAGCAGAAGCCGACAGGTGAAAAGATAATTAGGGCAGTGCTGAACCTCACTGTCAGGTCTGTCTAGAAATACCTTGCTATATTATATTTAGAAAACAAAAATTAGCTTTCTTTTCATAACTATATTAATTTTATTATCTCTCTCTTTTTTTTTTTTTTTGGTTGGTTTTTTGTTTTGTTTTGGTATTTTTTTGCCCGGGCAAGAAATAAAACCCAACAAAATAACCAAAATCAGACTGACTAAGAAAGAAAATTTTACTCAAAGGCCAGTTGCTGCTATTGCAATTTTGCAAGGAATTGTTGGTTAGTTTGGGTTAATTTATTCCCTAAGGAATCTGTTAGGAACAGGGATTATGAACAGTGAGCATGACTATGAAAAGGGAATTGGAAAGCCTGCGACTTTTACCAATAAGAAGACTAAGAAAAATAAGGATCTTGGCTGTTACAGGAAACAATGTTCAGTAAAATATTTCTGTGTGTCAGCCCTAAAAATGATGCACACAGAGGCCAAGGGGCTGCTGCCCATCTTTCCCCCCAAGAAAACGTAGTCTGGTGGGTCTCCATCATCAAAGCAACCACCAGTTTTTATGAAATTGGTAGGAATGATGATCTTATGACTAATGACTTAAATATAATGACTAGATCTTATGACTAACGATTAGATCTAATGACTTCTGGCTCTGTCACATTTGCATTAAATTAACCAATGTGTTGAAAGCCGAGGAGGAGGTTGGGTAGTGATAAATGGCTGAGCAGGCAGACACGGAGACTGCAAAATTTGTCCCTCAGGAAGCCAGGCTAAAAATAAAAAAAAACCCCACCAACTAGGTGAACAATCAATTTATTTTGAATTTCTCTGGCAACCATTTCCCTCCAGAGCAGACAACAACTCCCCAGTCGAAGCATGTGAGCAAACAAAGTTCAATTTACTGCAGTTCCGTATCAGCAGGAATTAAACCAACCTGCTATTTATGAGCCTTTCCACCCTTCCTCGTTGTACAGAGTGTCTTCCACGGCGCATCCTAAATCCTTTCTCTGCTGAAGTAGGACACGGATGGAAATGGGAAATCTGGACCCAGCTGGAGAAACTGCTGCAGTGGAAATGCACTTTGGAGAGCAGGTAGAGATTATTGGAGGTGGAAAAATGCATTTGGGATGTAGGGCACAGGACTTGTAATGGAGAAAAGATGTTTTCCACTAACCAGCAAACCCTGGCTATGCATTTACCCCTCATATGCTGCATTTTATTTGTTCATACAATCACAGAATTGTGAAATTTGGAAAAGGGGTTTAAGCTCAAATCAAAATGAGCCATTTAGAATATCTGAGTCTCTACCTGTGAAATTGTCATTCTAATGTAAAACTCAGCTAAAATTTTATCTAAATGAAGTAATTTCCAATATTGATGCTTAAACAAAAACAAACAATAGAAGTATATAGACTAAAAAAAATACTTTGTAGGCATCCTTAGTAAGCCTGAATAAAAAGCAAGACTCTCTTTTTGCATGAGGCATCTCAGACATTAAAAATTGAGATGGAAAGCAGAGCAAGAGACTTTCTGTGCAGAGAACTGAACACTGGAGTCTCTTTCTCCAAGGTCATTTGCTCCCCAGGACACTCCTGTGATGGAAGGCTGTTTTCCATGCGACAAAAACCCCACTTTTCAGTGCCCACATTCTACTGTTTCCTCTGAACCTACAAAAGACATTCCATGGTCCTGCCTGGCGTTCGTTAACACACCAGGAGAGACTCTGGGGACAGACAAAGTGAATGGTGGAAAACTGAGAGAAAGAATGCAGATGTGGGGGAAGACTCCCACGAAACACACGTGGAGGAGTTAATGGCATCATTTACACCAAATTAAATGGAGTTTTAATGGGCATTTTCCCCACAGGAGACAAGGCAATAAAAATGCTGCTTGCTGCAAGTAGGAACTATGTGAAGATTTGGGGAGACTTTTCTGAATCTCTGAGACACAGTTTGTGTCAATGGAATTTTTTAGCAAGATGCCATGATATAAATACTCAGTATTCCGTAATCTGCCAGATTTCTTCACCACCCAGAAGCACAACTTTTTATCTAATCTCTCCCTGTGAAGGGGGTGGTAAAACAAACATTGGAGATCTATTGTTCCATATTCAAAGTCAGGTCGGAAATTTGGTTTGGATTACATAGCTGAAGGATTAATGTTTTATTATCATTACTATTATTATCATTAGTACTTGGAATTCTAATCATCAAAAAATCCTTAGTCAGCTATTTGATTAAAAGAGGAGTCACCAAACTAAAGAAACTTCTCTCCAAAAGTAGGTGATAGAACCCTCATTAGTTTAGATTGGTTGGATGAAGGACAGAAGGGGGACATCTCTGCTGAATTATTCTCCTGCTGAGTGAGAATAATAACCTGTGACTAAGAAAGAAATCTGTGAGATGCTCTGTTCTTGGCATGGAAAAGGGACTTAAGTAGCATCTCGAGGCCAGAAATTCAAAAGGTACCTACAGAAGTGTGGCCAAAAATAGCACATTTATAAATGATATTAAGCACTTAGCCCTATCTATGTAGACCTTCCATTAACTGGTTTCTCCAGAATTGAATTTATCTTTCAAAGGATTAGATTTTCAGGTTACCATTTTAGCACAGTTAAATTTTCTAGTATTAATGGTCATAAATTAAATCTGATTCAGTTAAAAATCTAGTTATGCATTTAATTTCATTAACTTCCTGGCACGGAAAAGGTACCCAGACAATTAGATGCTCTGTACACTTGTAACAAACGGCAACATTTATTTAAAAATGTTTCCTAAAAATGTCCTGTCTTTCTTTCACCCAAAACCAAGTGAGTTTCATATTTTTTCCTGGTGGATTTTCCCATTTATCTCTTTGCTCCAGAACCACAAAGAGTAAAGATGGATGGAGCCAACCCCTGTGTATTCTTAGATTTGTCTTGCAGCCTCTTTTCTTTTTATTTTGCTTGTGTGGATGAAATAAGTTAAACTTGCATGCAGCTGAGTAGAAGCCAAATAATTTTATGTGTATTCTATTGTAAATTATTAATTCTGTTATTAATGCATATTCAATGCAGAAACCTTTAGATGCTGAATAAACATTCTGCAGCTGGACAAAATTTTAAATACTGCTTCTCTTTAAATGCAAAGCAAAAATAAACAGTTTCCATGTAGTATAGGAGTCATGGCATAGTAACAATGGCCTCTTTTTGTGTTTTTCTGATTCTCATCTAGTCAATCTAGGCCAAAAAAAAAAAAAAAATCACATGACTTGATTTCTTTTGTGAATTAGAGATACATAATTAATCTGCAAATCCATTCAAAGCACTGTGATTTAAAATCAATAAGCCCAAGGCACCAGGTGAGCCCAAATAAATGTTTTCAGCAAACTTTGCCCCCTGGATTGCCAGGTAACAGACACTGCTTGGGAGGAGCTCCCATTCTGGCTTGGCAGCATCACAACTTTTAAAGGGAAGTTGTTGTGCTCTCAATGCTCAGAATAACCTGGTTGCTTTGATAAAACACTGGAGTTTTAAAATTCACCAAAGAAAGGAAAAATATCAAAGTGCTCTATAAAGTCTACCTTCTGGAGTTAGATTTGGTTTATCCCATATTTAATAAAAAGGATACAATCATCTCTGTGTTTAACACTCCTCTGGCACAACTAAGCCAGTTGGGAAACCAAGATAAAGCATTTCTAAATCATAACAGTGGACAGCTATCATAGAATGAAACAAGAGTTAAAAGTGGTGGTATCAGTGTGGTAGAGAAAGGTCACATTTTCACTGGCACATGCACATAGCACTTCAAATGTACATTATTTATTGTTATTATGGGTGGTTAAATTAATCAACATGTAGAGCAGTACCGGGCCAGGCAGATGCAGGGAAACAGAACACAAAGAGATTGCAGCTGCTGCTTATTGACGAAGCAGCATGCAGGTGCTTTTTAGCTAAAATTCTAAAATTTCCTTTTAATTTGGAAATGACTTGGCTCAAAACACTCAGGGACAGCATCTGTACACAGACAATACCCGTGCCAATTGCCTCCCATGAACTAACCACTTGGCTGTACTGGTGCTGCAAAATGCACCTTTCAAAATGAAAATATTTGCTTTTAAAAACCTCTGTTTTGAAGCAGAGCATCAAAACCTGCAGCACTGAGTTTTACTACAACTGCTGGGTTTAAACACATGCACTGAGAAGGCAAAGGCTCCTTTCTCAACCTTCCCTCTGCAAGTTTATCCCAGATAGGGCAGTGAGACACCTTCAAGCTTGAATTTTTGGGAGATTTGATGGCCACTACATCACAGACACCTTAGAGAGGATTCCTCTTAAGGTCTCATCTAAAAGAGCTGAGAATAAATGTGCTTATGTCCCCTCCTGTTGTATCTCCCTCTTGCTCAGACTTAAGGAAAAATAAAAATCAATGCAAACTCACATAAACCTTAAGCTGTGCTAAAAAGAGGACCCCGGATTGGCTGCCATACACTTTTGCTTCTACTCACACAACATGTGAATTACATCCACACTTCTGATAGGAGGAGAAAGGAAAGGTTATGAAGGAAAAATTGGGACATATAAGAGGTTATTTGTCATTTAACAGGATGCACTGAACACTGCAATTTCTGCTTCAGCATCCCTTTAACCTTCAAATAAAGAGAATTATTAGTGTATTACTCTTCCTTCCTCCCTCTTCCCTCGGAAATGCTACTTTGAGGCTATATTCTATATATTATTTCTAGTATGTGAACACATCCACACACCTCAGAGCCTGAGCTTCAAGCCTTTCTTCAAGGCCTTCAGTTCATTTTCATGCCAAGTTGTTTCATAGGGTAGAGTTTATCCTTCTGTGGGGCAAGAGAGCACAACTGGATACCTCCCTGACATCCACAAATAAGCTTGGAATTAGTCTCCAATTTTTTCTTACCTTTTGGGTTGGAAACTGTCACCATGGAATTAGTAATACTGGGAATTAGTAATGCTCCTCAACCAAGGTGATTAAATCAGTGAGAAGTGGAAGTTTCACCAGAATCCCAGAATGATTTGGGTTGGAAAAGCCCTCTGAGATCGTGGAATCCAACCATTAACCCAGCACTGAACCCCAATTCTGTGCCTATTAACTACAAGTAAAAAGGCACAGATGAGTTCCAGCATGTCCTGTCAGGGGTGTCAACTTTTAAGGTATTTTTCCTGCTTCCAGAAGAAAATTTTTAACATGCATTGTGATTCTGTGAAAGGAAGGATTATTAACTCATAAGCAAAAGATAGACCTGATGAATTATTTAAATCTGTTCTGAAAACATCCCAGTCCATAAGCATTTAGCCAGATAAACATAACACAGGGCATTTTTGTAGCTTCACCAACCCTGTGAAGTGACCAAGCACTGAAAGCAGCTCCCAGCCTTTAAATACCAATATTTAATAGCAGTTTTTTATATGTTTACTCAAGCTAACTTAACACTGGGCTGAGAGTCAGTACACTGTAAAAAAACTCATCTGCATTTATATGATTTTTCAGTTTCATGATATGCAAAGCACTGGGCTGCACTTCTCCTGTGGCACTGATTGAATAAAATTCCTGCAACTTCCCCACACAAGCTAGAACATGTGCCTTGACTTTCAGATGTGCATCCCCTCTCAGAGGCAGGAAGCAATTACTTCTATTTCTTCCCTTTCAATACCACACTTGCATCTGCATAATGCAGTTCTGGGACAGATTATTGAAATTCCTTGACACAGCAACAGCAGCAAGCACACAGGCTAGTTTGGGCTCAGCCTCTCCTACTGATCCCATGTGCTTTTAATTAAACAGGGACCGTAATCAGCCTGCTGGGAAAGATCAGGGATCTTTCAGATTCCCACTCTGCATTTTCCTGCTTTAGTCCAGGTTGCTGTCAATCTTGTCAGACAGCACAGGTCCAGGAAGAGTCAACAGCCACAAAACTCAAGGAGTGAGGAGGTGAGCACCAGAGGAAAAAAAACGGAAAAGGAAGCATTCTATACATATAGGATATCCTCTGGCTGGTAAATTTTATCAAGATCTGGGTTTGGAAGCAGACTTTCAGCACTTTTTGATAACCAGCTCACTAATCTCACAGATAAGAAATCTTACGACCTTTAAATATTTTTCATTTAGAACTGAAGGGGGGGATTTAAGGCCTCAGCAGCCAAATTTATCAACCTAACAAAAGCACCTGAAAGTAGCTGCAATATAAAACTTACAGACAAAACACACAAATGGCAAAAAAAAAAAAAAACAAACCCAAAAACATTTCAGTCAGAAAGCTTCTTGGCAACTAGTATCTAATTTGGGGTATTTAGCTGGCTTTTTATGAGCCTATATTTAATTTTGTCACAGGATTTTCCAGTTTGAAAATAGTGAAGAGTTAATTTAACATACTACAGCTGAAAAAATTCTTAATATTGTTGTTGATTCAACAGTGTACTGGACTCCTGCCAAGACCAGAAGCTATATTCAATTAATTTAGAAACATATGTCTTCATGTGTTGGAAAGAACTGGGGTGCAATTAAATTCACAAAAATTATTCAGCAGATGGACTCAAATTAATGTATTCCTATGTCTCTTGTTCATAGAATTGTGTTTCTTTTTTGCTTTTAAAAACCCCAAAAAACAAGCAAAAACCAGCCATAAACCTAAAAAGAATATATTTTATGTTTTTCTATTGAGATGCAAAGATGAGGATCAGAAGTTGTTTTGAACAGAAGGAATAAATTGGTATGCTCTGTATTTCCTCAATTCCAATGTATACAGTGTAGAGCATGTCTAGCCAGCAAAACAAGGGAAAGTCTTTTAAAATGTGCAGGAATAAAGATAATAAAGATATGCATGGATTAAAATCCTGCCCCACTCCAGGGTTTTTGCAGTTTAAAGTATTTTAAAATACCCTCAGCATTCAGTACACTCTGCCTCATCTGGGACCACAAAATTGATTAAAATAATTAAGGATAAATAAAAAATGAAGGATGTGTCGCTGCATCCTCGGAAAATAAAATCCCCAGCATGCGTGTACTCCAAGCATGGAGCACGTGAGAAGAGTGAAATATAGATGGCTGAACCTCCCTGAGTTTACTCTGAGTTTAAAACTCCTTTGACAAGCTCTGTGCAAAAGTCTATTAAAGCAGGAGGTGAAGCTGTGCAGCAGAAGCTGCTTAAGGAGCAGACAAAAGAGGAGGAATGAGTCACCCCTTTTAGAGCCTTGAAAGAAAGTGCAATGTCCCACACTTCCCGATGGAAATCAGCCAGCCTGAGAGAGAGACAAACCACCAGAGCACACAATCACTCTCAGTCAGAGCTCCAGCTTGCTGGAATTCCAAGAGGAGGTTAAAAGCTGGGAAAGTGAATGCCCAGTCTGATAGCAGGGACATTTTCACCCATGGGAACAGGGGATGGTCAGCTCTGACTGAAGGAGACCTGGGCTTCCCTGCACAGGTCCTTCTACTCAGCTGAGCTCCTAAAGGAAAAGAGGCATACATGAAAAGCTCTGCTTTTATTGCTGATAGGTAAATAGATTATCACAGTAGTGAAATATGTCTATTAGTGAGTTCTAGACTGTGGGGAGGCCCCTGCTGGCAGCAGGAGGGACCTAAAAGCCCTTTCAGGAGCACAGCAGCACTCTGAGGACTTGTGGGTTTAGTGGTGCTCACATTAAAAGCATATTTTCAAAAAAGAAAAAAAAAAAAAAAGATAAAAAAGAGAAAGTTCCTTTATAGCACAGACCAAGCAACTCGTAGGCCTTTTCTCAGAATCCAGACTGAGAAAAAGAGGGGAAAAAGAGGGCATTAGGCGGGGCAGAAACTGAGCTGCTTTTATAAGGAATTACTGCTTCCCAGATTCCACAGCTGCAGCCTCCCTTCACAGCCCAGTATCTCCAGCTCCAAAATCTCCCCACCACCCAATTATAATTCTCATCATTGGGGCACAACTTTGACCAGTGCCCCGTAACTTTTCCATATCCACCTATCCAGCTGGCAATTCCTTTGTATTTGCCCTGCATGATGAGTTTTTATCCATCTGAGCAAAATCCTCTCAATTTCACATAAGCCAAAATTTAATGAGCAAACATCTAATAATATCTTCTAATCATGGCAGAAAATCATTAATTTCTATCCATCCTGAAAATTGTATTTTGTTTACAGCTGCTTGCAGTTGACCCCTTAGCCATCTTTCTATGCAATTTTTTTCCACCTTCAATAATCATTTCCCCTGGAATGCTAAAGTAATGTTTTGTTTCAAACCAAACAGATTGACTCTCCTGCATTAATATTGTTTAAAAAATCAGCTAATCTCTGCCATAAGTCTTTCCAAACCAGAATGAAAAAAAAAAAAAATCCCTTTATACTAGTTCCTATACACTTCCCATTCACTTTCAGGTTCCCACCTATAATTTTTTTAATTCTGGGTTAAAACTTCCCACAGAATTGACCATCAGAAAACCAGCAGCTTCCTCACATTTTCTCTTTCTGAGCACAGATGTCATGTTCCCCACTCATCTCTCTGCTGGCCTATACTCTGACTCCTGTGAAATCCAAGCACCACAAATGCAGTTTACCAGCTGTGTGCTTGACTGCCAGGCTCATTTTCAGCACCTGATCACCCACATGCACCATGTGAACCCCACAGAACACTGGCACAAAGCACTCTTTTTTCTCTTCAGACTCAAAGAACAAGTGGTCCTACCTGTTGGGAGAGGTATGAATGTGTTATATGTACCCAAACATCAACAGGAATGAACATTTTTTAAAATTTCTCCTCAAATCCTACAGATGGCCACAGCCTCCTTTGCCGACTTTCTAATTTTAAATGTGCTTTGCACGTTTAAATTTGATGGCTGATAATCCTGCCGGTATCTGGGCAATATTTAGTCCCCACAGAAAGCTGCCATCTCTTCCTCAAGAAAATAAAATATCCCAAGTCTCTCCTAGCATTATCATTCTTTTAAAACTACATTCAAAACCATTTCACAACTCCAAGTTATTTCTCCAGAGGAATCCCACTAAAGTTCACCTAAGCTGCAATGGCTTGGAGCATTTTTCACACCGTGTTGTACCTGTTTCAGCAAGACTCTGGCTGTACCACTTGTTACAGCAGTAATGATAATAAATTGCCTCTTTTCTATTCCTCAAACATGGGCTTGCATTTCCTCCTTTAGCTGTCAACACTGCTATATAGGTTTTCTCCTAACACGTCTATCTCCCCTTGCCAGGAGCCCCCACTGACTCAGATCTCTCAGGTGGCTCGAAGCCTGTAAAATGATCCTCAAAACGTTTCTAACTCACCGTGACTCTGATGCTGGGCATATTTAATGAGCTCCCTCTTCTCATCTCCATGGATTGGTCTGTCTTTCCTTCCACACACCAGGCGCTCCTGGCTTTTCCCTCCCGTTTTTTATAAGAGCAGGACTATTCTATGCGCTCCACAACCAAACACAGCAGCAGCAGCTCCTCTGGAATTCCCACATGGTGGAATCTCCCTGTGCCATACAAGTGTTTATCCCTGACCAGAAAGAGGCAAAAATGGAGGAACACTTTCTTTACACATCTCCTGGTCTGTCAAAACAGTTGCTCTGCCTGCCAGCACCTGCTACCTTCACGACTGGCAGATTTCACTGGTGTCAGCAAGACCCAAAAGCCACCAACTGCTTAGGGGGGGAAAAAAAATTAAGTATGAATGGAAATGAGGTTCACAAAGGCAAAACAAGTTCTTGTATTTTGCCATCATGTTGAGGCCCATGCAGGAAATCCATGGCACTAGTACCCTTTTAGAAGCCCTGTCAGAGGGCTGAGGGAAGAGCCCTGAAGGGTCTGCAGTCCTCTCTTGGTCCAGCCCCCAGGGAAAATGAGGCAAGAGGCTGGGAGAGATCCCAAATGCAGACTAAACTTCCCTCTGGCATTTTTCTTAGCTGCCATTTCAGCCTCTGCAGATACTTCATGCCAAACTTTATCCCAGGTAGTTTCTCATTCTAGAATCATATTCCTTGCCAATTCTCCATTCCTAAGACTTTTTAGCAATGGCTTAGCCTCTATCTTCTGCCAGTCCCAGTCCTCCCAGTTTATCCTGAGTCCCACTCGTCTTCTACACTCATTCCTACTTCCTTTTCTTGGTTATTTGAGTATTTCACTTGCTCTACTCCTCATGATGCATCCCATTTCTCTTTATCTATTCTTCCTGTTTCTTCCTCTCATTCAGGCTCTCTCCTTCCTTGACTCTTCCCTCCATATAGATGCAGTTCCTGGGTTATCCCTGTTTCTCTCCATGTTCCTGTCCCTCTTCCATGGCTGTTTATAAGGCTGGTTCA
Source organism: Taeniopygia guttata (assembly GCF_048771995.1). NCBI lineage: Eukaryota > Metazoa > Chordata > Aves > Passeriformes > Estrildidae > Taeniopygia > Taeniopygia guttata. Next base: position 10,570,720 of record NC_133030.1, read on the forward strand.
GCCCAGCATGCTCCCTGACTCCAGGTGTACCCAGCATCCAGCTTCATTAGCACTGGAGAAAAATGTCTGGGATTTCCACCAGATTTCGGAAACTCAGCTGAGGAAGCAAGTGCAGTTAGAGCACTGACAAACAGAACCAAACACAGCATGTAATTTGGGTATGTTTTCAGAAGAAAACTTCTTTCTCAAAAGTACAGGAGCACTATCATTTTTCTAATCAAAGCTCACCAGAATAGAAAAAAAAATTAACAAAAAGAGGAAAACCAACTAAAGCAGAAAACATCAATTCAAACAGTTTCAACAAATACTTAATAACTTGAGCAAAGTTTCTAATAGGTGCAAGTATCTGACAACACTTGTATCCCAAGCAGTAGAAACGTTTTTATTATTGAATCAGAGAATGATTTAAGTTGGAAGGGCCTTTCAAGAGCATCAAGTCCCAATACCCAAAATGGGCAAGGATGTCACTCACCAGACCAGGTTACTTAGGACCCCATCTAAGCTGGCCTTATCTTATAATCAGGCTTAAATAAATATCAGATGTGATTGTACAACATCCATGAGACATTTCAGTGCCTGAGAATCTCACCACAGAATTTATTAGAGGATGACCAGTAAGGAAAATGCAACTTGTCTTTTTTTTGCCTGCATCCCAGCACTGAAACAGCCCCATTGCCTAAGAGAGTAAACCACATCCCTAATTAACTGAGAGAACATAATTACCTGCTTAATATACTTCCAATGCATATTTGTAAAGCCACAAGAAAGCAGCTTCTTTATAAAATAAAATCTGACCTGTCACTTGATGGTTTCTCAGAAAAAAAGGTGGAGGGGTTTTTGGCATATCCATGGGAGATATTTAATATTTTCTGTTTTCAACTTACCCCCAATTTACTTAGCATGTGTTACTCCATTATGATTTAATTTGGACAAGAAAACTGCATGGCTGCTCAAGCAGTAAATTTAAAGTGTAAATGGATTCTTGGCTGCCAATGGCCCAGTTTCTGCTTCTGTTTCCATAGAAACCCATGTAGGAGTGGCAAGGAGGCATCTCTTAAAATATGAACTCAAGGGTTTACTTCTCCCTTTTTCAACCCTCTCATCTCCAAGCAAATGGAAGGTAGCTTAAATTTTCAACCCCTTCTTTCTCACCCTTTGATTTTACTCCTGTAAGCATATGAAGCAATAATTCCACTGGCCAGCAATTTCCTCTGCTAAATTACAGATTCTGGGTTGCAGGAAGCATGTACTTGGAACAGGAGGAGGAACGCCACACTCATACACCTCACACCATGCCACAAACGGTTTCTGTCCAGTGAAATTCATCCCGATGAAGGGAAGTAAATATAGAAGGTAGAAAAATCATCTTTAAAATGAATGTACAGTTAAGCCTGCATAAGCGGAAACTGGGACTCCTCAGGACAGATGCTACACACAGCTAAATTCACCTGCTAGGTTAATAATAATCCTCTAATTTATTAACCATCACACTCACAAATCTTCAACCCAAGGTTCAATTTATGTATATGTGTGATGAGTCCCAAATGCAGTGTATTTCCTACACTAATATGTCCTGTAACAAAAATATCATTTCATCAACACAAACATTTAGTGAGTTTGTTCAGAAGAAATGGTTAAAGCCCTCAGATGTGGCAAAGCAATTCTTTAAATGAGTGACAGAGACAAATGGGACCTGAACCATGATTTAATGTTAAGTAAAAGACAAAGATCTAGAGATAGGCAGAGTGTCTCAATCCCACCACTGGGTTTATTTAATTGCCATCAAGATCCAGTGCACACATTTTGAGCCTACTTGCGGCACTTCAGCACTCTTTTCAGACTCTTGCAGAAATGAGCCCCACATCACAAAAGCAAAGAAACAACCCCCTCCTGCCCTGAACCAAAGCAGATCAGGCAGGGAGACAGAGGAGGAACCAGTGAAGAAGTGAAGGCCATCTCCACTCATCCTCCTCAGCAGATCCTTTCCTACTCCTTAAACACATTTTTCCTCCTTTCCATAGAACTCTAACACAGTGACCTACCCAGATATAAAATCCATGAGGGTTTGCAAACTTTTCTTCCAGAAATGGGGGAACTCAGTCACAGGGCACGAACCCCTCTTCACTTTTCCTGCACAGCAGATGTCTGGAGTCTGAGACTCTTATCTTCCATAAAAAGCACTTGCAAATAAAAACCTTGTCTTTTCCTACTGGCATTCTTAGGTGGGCAACAAGGCCAGATTATTTCTTCTCCCAGCATCAAAAAAATTAAAAAAGAAAGTAGCAACCAAGGGGACATAATTTCAGAAGCTAATTAAGCTTGCTCTCCAGAACACATACGCCTTGTTATCATCAAACCTGCTGCCACATGGTAAAAGGAACAACTTGAAAAAGAAAGAAAGAAATAAAATGTAAATTTTCTTTACATGATCCACATTGTTCTTGAAGTCTGATCTCCTTGTTAGACACCTGTTTGCAAGGGACGAATTACGTTTATGGCTCTAAGCAAAGCCATTGCTTACACTTTGCCTGTCCATTAAAAAAAAAGGACAGAAACAAATCTTAGTTGCATTTCTCAATATTGCATAGATTTTTCTTGCAACAACATAATATTTTTTGATTCACGGAATCATTTTATCATAAAAGCATGACTGTTCAGCTGAGACCAGGACTTCCTACTATGTTTTGCCTGAGAATTCCAAGACACCTAAATCTTGTGCAGACTAAAGGTAAGGATGTATTTATAAATTGCCTTTGGATATTTATTTTTATTTATGCAGTTGCTTCACAATTAAAGTAAGTGGGGCACCAAAACCTATTGGGGTATGAGGGAATAATTATGCATCAGAATCTAAGGAAACCAATTAAGCCACAAGCATCCTTCAGAATAAATCCCTGATGCCCCCAGACAAACAGGCTTCTTCCATATTTGTGCAGCACAAATGAGACAAACAATCCTTTGGAAAAATCCTTGAGATGCCATGGCCTATAATGCAGCTCCAACCAACAACATAACTGACTGTTCAACATAAAAGGCACTTTCTAAAATTTTGGCTAATCTCCAGGTGCTACTTGTTGGCTCTTCTGCTGTTCAGCTGTAAGATAATGACTGTGACAAGTATTTTTTCTTACATGACTAGTCCTAAATAACAGAGAGTTGTACAAATCCTTTCCAGTTGAATCCATGCTAATCACAGTGAAGGCTTTGCTGTACCTATTTACAAGCACAGCAAATTTTCTGGTGGCACCTCTAAGGCTCAGGAGGCTTAAAAGGATAATTGCTGCATTTTCCTTGGCTCCTGTGTGACAGAGGGAAAAATGTCTTCTGAATAAAAAAGCCACTCTCCACCTGAGATCTAGATCTGAAGGATTCCAAATCTCACACATCATCAATTTGCAACTCCTTCTAAATGATAAAGCAGAAAATTGAATATATTTGAAGAAAATACAGTAGTAGAGTATGTATTATCTAATATATCTGTCCTACACATTTTATTGAAGTGAATTCCACCGGTTTGTAAGCTGGGTCCTACATAAAACTATGCTGAATACCTCACATTGATCACTGAAATCGGGAGTTTTTATTGCTAAAAATACATGGGTGGATACAATAAAATGACAATTATAATTTTGGTGTTCTTATGCAAAGGTTATGACTCATTCATTAAAATATTTAAATTAGCAAGCCTACTGCTAGCTAAGATGGCAGATGCTAACACAGCCAAAGACTCAACACTCTGCATTATGTATGACTAACAAATCTTTGTGTAGAATGATGTGTAAATATTTCATACTAAGCAAATAGGCTTTGTGGAAAGTAGCATGATCTGAAACACACACAGATCACATCCCAAGTGTATTCAAAATACCCCTGATTATGTCACACAGGCAGAGAAGAACCAGCTCACACACACTGAGTTCAATTCACCATAAATGAGCATTTTTGCCATTCGCTGGAAATTGAGCTTTCATAGTGAAAATCCTGTTTGCATCTCCAATTTTGAATCTCTGCTGCCTATTTGTTTTCTGAAAAAATACCAAAAGGTATAATATGACCAATAAGTCATCTAAAATCTTTACATACCCTCAGTAATGCAGATATAAACCAACAGGTCTATGATCACTGTCCAGATATCAGCAGAGCTTCAGATAATTGTTTTCATAATTTATTTTTAAATTAGATGGTTTGAAAATACAGACTGTTTCATATGAGACGTTCAAGTTTACCACTTGGTTTTTTACACTTTTAAGCTTTTCCTGCCCTCATCCTTTCCCACAAAAAATAAAAGCATTTTGAGTTCAGGGAAGGCTTTCCTGTACACTCCAATTCATGCTCCATTACCTCCTGCACAGAGATAGAAACACGAACCTCTGTTAAACCTACCAGAACAGCAGCATGGAGCAGACTTGAATCTACCACTTATTTACCACTGAGCTGCACTTTCCCTAAAAATTCTTTCATTATTCTCTAATTTCCAGTTTAATTTTGCGTGTGTTCCATTACAGGGTTCACAGCATCAGCACTGCATCAGCAGAGCCCCTGCAGCAGAGAGATGGGAAATGCTGATAAGAGGAGCTTTTCTGCTGGTTCAGGAGCATCATCTCTGAGCAAACAGCTCAGACTCACTGAGCAAACAAAAGCTCCTTCACGTCAGCAAAGTGGCCAACTGCACCAAAAATGTGGGCACTGTACCAATGTCAAGCGAGGGGCAGAACTGTCCCTGTCTGGCTGCTGTGACCACAGCATGAGGATGCTGCAGGACAGAGGAGAAAATACTGAATTTATTCTGTGGAACACCTTTAACATCACAATAGGCACAGGAGCAGGAGCATCACACCAGCAGCAGGAGTTTTCTATTCAAATTGGAGGCTCACCCAAGTAAGATCTGAAGTACTTGACACATGAAGGAATGTTTAATTCCTCTTCCTAGATTATAAACCTGCTTTAGGGACAGTCTGTAGGTTCTTCTGAGCGCTATGACTACCTGGCTTTTATCAATAAAATCACTACAAAACCCACCTTCAGCTGTAATAGTTACCCCCAAAGAAAGAAAGAAAAAGCCTGATTTGTTTCATTCAGCAGTGAAGAAACTTGTCCCGGATGCCTCTATTTCCTCCATCCTTCCCTTCCTGCAGCAAATATCTCACTCCAGGACACAGATACAAGCTGTTTTCTCTAAACACTTGGAAAACTATTAGAAAAGACAAGACCCCTGAACACAGACCACATCTGCCTCAGGGAACAGTTAAGCTAACACAAAAAATCCAGCAGTGAAATTCAAACCTGCCTCTGACTGCTGAAAGTAAAAGCTGCCAATTTAAGGTTCCAACACAGTTCCTTTCCTACAGAAAAATACGAGGCTCAAAAGCTGCAAGGAAATAAATCCCCGCAGCTTCAATACAGCAAACAAATGAACAGTGCCCCAAAGTCCAGCTCCAGACCAATGTCCTGACATTCACTGCTGTGTAAGGTGATGCATGGAACCTGAAGGTGCCAATCCTAAAAATTCTGCTCTTCTCCTGAAATTTTTGTTTCCTTAGAAAGCAAAGGCTGGTCTTCCCACCCATTGAAAGAGATGTTTCTAAGCCATGAATAACATAAATCTTCCCCCAAGGAAATAACTCTGCAGCCTCTACAGTACATCCCTGAGCTGCAGAGTATCTATTACAAGAAATATCTATCCAGATTATCTGTTGACTCATAAAACAAACCAGGTACTAAGATGATCACCAGCAGTACAGGTGAGGGAGGAGTAGATGCTGCCAGAGTTACTTCCTCATGTTCAAGATGTACTCAATCATTTGTGTTTAGTAGTCTAAATTAAGACCTTTGCATGTTCCATTTGGAAAACAAGGGTTTTTTTATAAGGAATGACAACAGAAACATTCTAAAACCTCCACATGTAAAACACTCTGTGCATGAACAGAATGTAAAACCTTCCCTGAAAGCAGCACATCAATAAAATTACAGTGCTACCTCTTTCTTAGAATCCTTCTAGTCAGTTACAGATAACCATGGAAAGGTCTAGGTTTTCAGAAAAGTGGTTTTGCTCCTGTAACAATTAGGAGGAAACACAATATAAAATTAGTGTTAAAATGGAGCAAGTCGTGTCTCACTCTGGCAAGCTTCAGTTTAACTATGGCAGCCATAAAGCCTTCCAGCTTCGAAGACAGCTTTCCCTTTCAGCTTGTTTGATAAAGATGTGGCAGTTCAATGGTTTCCCCTGTCACTATCCACATCCAGAATATCCACTTTATATCACACCTACAATGAAAACACACTCTGGAAACAATAATAATTTATTTGCTGTTAACGGCAGCTTTAGGTCAGGTATTTGTACACTGAATTACTATTAATTTCTCCAGTTCTGTTCCATCACTTAATCAAGGTTCACTGCTGCTGCATGGGCATTTACAGAGTATTCAGAAAATACTAGAGGTAGGAGTAAAGAGACAAAAATCTGCGTTGCTATAGCTAAAATGTGTGCAGTCTAGAACCACCTCCACTAGGTACCATCCTACTCCTCCAAACTGGAAATATTCAAAGTGTCTTCTCACTCTGTCAAGCTGCACATTCCAATCCCCAGCAAGACTCAAAAGGCAGGTTCATGGGGTCAGGTCCTTCCATCCCCAGCTAGTTACTATCAACACTTTTAGCCACTATCTGCATCTCCCCACATTTAATCCATTTAAAACTCTACTACAAACTGCTGCTGAGGCTTGCTTAAGGATCAAGACAACCAAGCTTTGCTAAACATATGCAAGTCCTCAATGGACATATGGTTACTTTAGAAATGCAGCTGAGGCTGTGCTTCTATAAATCATCGTCTCTAGAAAGCCCTGACAAAAAAATAAACATTCAATGACATTTCTGCTTAGGCACAGGTAAAACTAGAGAGCAGAAGAACATAATCATCACCTTTTTAACTGTAAAACAGTAACGTGAGCACAAATTATCATCAGCATCAGAATGCTAAAATGTTACTTACCCTGGAAATGGGAATGGAAGCAGACTGGGAAGGCTGTTAATTAGACTTAGATTTTCAGCCCTCAAACATTATTAGATACCAGATGTCTCAAGGAACATGCACATTCTCTCCTGAAAACCTGACATGCTGGAGATTGGGATGCTGTCAGACCACAATCAAAAAGCAAAAATGTCTTCCTACAGTTCTAGAAGAATTTCAACCCTGCAATTTGTATTGTCTACAAAATATTTTCTGATATATATGTATGCACATATGGAGTGTACCTAAAGACCTATATAAATTAGGTTTACAACCAAATCAATTCCTTGGTCTGTCTGTCTGTCTATCAACCCATTCACATTTTATCAAACATCTCTAGGCAGGAAAGCACCAAAGAAATGCATTTAAAAGCTTGATATACTACAGTGAGGGGGAAAAAGAGTCAATGTTCTTCCCACCAGGTAGTGAATTAAATGCAAGAATCACAATAGCATTCTAATGTTTAAAATAGAATCCAGAAGACTTTCCCTTCTGCCAAACAAGCCAGGGAAAACAAATGAGCTTCCCCCAAATCACAGCTTGGGACATGCAAGATTTAACATTATATTATTATTTTTTTTTTGGTGCAGAAAAACCTAAAAACCCCAATGTTTCTTTTTCTGGAAATAGAAACTCTTTTGTCACCCGTGTTTGAAATGTGACATATTTTGAAGGGCTGTTATTCCTTAAATAAAGGCAGCCTAGAATTATGTCAAAACTATGGGCTAACAACTATGGAAATCACAAGTTAAAACTGTGTGAACATGTGTAGTTTTCCATGGGTGACACCTTTCATTTCTACTTCTTTGGTGCTCTTATTAGGTTGGGATAAGGTCAAAGTCAATACTCAAGGAAAGAACTGCGTTCACACCAAAGGTGGGAAGTTATTCTTTGTGTTACGTGCTGGATGTGGATAAAGAAAATCACTTTAAATCCCAAAGTTAAATAATGTGGTTTTAGGCCAGCAGAAGACATTTGGTAGAAGGCAAGATCTTTACGAGTAAATCTCATTCCAGGCATAGATGGCAACTCACAGTAATATCTATAAAAACAAATTACAATTTGTATTTCCTTAACCACCTACTTAATTATGTTCTTCATAGCTGAATGCAGCAAAAGGCAGCCTTTATATTCTTTTAACTTTATTTTTGCGTGCTTAGGCACTGTAAATTCATAATCACAAAGATTAGGAGAATAGGCAGCATAGCAAAGAATAATGTGTCATTTTTGTATGGAATAGTAATTACAGCAACACAAAATGGTGAAATCCCCTGTTTAGGTTTGAGTCAATGCCATAGCAATGGATTCAGTACTCTGGAAAGACACTGTCCTCTGAAAGTGACCTAAAAAGGTTAATTGAACAATAACGGATGTAACCAGTTGTTCTGTTACATAACTGAATAGAATAAGGAAAAATATCTGCATAAAATGGCAAAAGCATTCTAGTTTGGGAAAAAAAAAGGGCAAGAGTTCAGAAGCCTGAAGGTAAGTCATTGTCTCTCAGGAGACTGTGGTCTAAATGCTTGAGCTAACAGTGAGTTACCAAGATTTGTAGAAATCACCATGAGCCAGAGCCCATGCCATCTCCCCTGGACTTCTTTTTCAATGGTTTTCCCCTTGTGCACTCTCAGTCTGGAGTCACTGATTGTTCCAGGAGTTGCATTTAAAAAGGTCTTGAGAGTCACCCATGGACCTGTCCCCTTTTGTGTCTTCCAAGCTGGTGATTCCAGCCTCTGCAGTGATCTGAGGCCTCGTGTGATGTGGATAAGTAGATTTAAGCAAGCACAAAACCAAAACTGGAGCCTGCAGGGTATGTGGCCTGAGGAGCACATCGTTCCCAGGTTACAGAGGCAGCACATCCCAGAGCTGTCCTGCCGCCTGCTCACTGCCACCTCTGCTGCATCCAACCAGGCCCCGACCTGCACTAGCTGGACCATGATGAACTCTGTGACTCTTATGTTTTGCATTCCAGAAAAAAACCCCAAACCAACAGTCTTAATTCCAAATCTTTTAGTTAAACCATTTAGAATAATTTAGAATGGATGGGCTTGGAAGGGAACCTCAAGACCATGCAGTCCCAGCCCTCTGAGGATGTACAGGGGTGAAGCTCAACGAGACTCAAAGCTTTTACAGTATTAAAACCAGGAAGAGAATTCAGGCCTGGTTTGAGAAGCTGAACTGAACCTGAGGATTTCACTTAGCCTTAGTCACTGTGAGTGAGATCAGCACCAGCTCAATGCACAAGGCTCCTTGGGAGTGCAAATGTCAACGCAAGCTGACACTGCAGCTGATCGTTCTTTTAGTGGTCTCCAGCCACACTCGACCAGGGAGAGGGAAAATTCTCCAGCCAAGCCAGAACACAGAGAGCAGCCAGAAGGAACGAAGCAGTCCTGTGCTATTTCTCCCCTTTTTTTTCTTTTGGAGGGCAATGATCTGGTGTCAGTGTACTTCCAAAGGCACATGTGATTAAAGCCATGACACTTTTAGTAGTTGTGCTGCATAATGCAGTATAAGCACAAAATTCCCTTGGGAAAGTCATCCTGCCCATGTGCAAATAAAGAGGAAAAAAGAAAATCAGAGAAAACTTTTTTTTCCCCCACCTATTTTTTTTTTCAATTACTGTCATTTTAAACTTCAGCTGCTATAATTTAAAAAATATTAATTAAAACAAGGCAAAAAATTAGAGAGAATTCCTCCACTTAGCTAGCAGGATTCAACATTTGTGTTCTAGGGAAACAGAAGGGTTTGTGGTTTGGGATTTTTTTAAGTATGAAAAACCACAGCTGAAGTGTTAAAATTTTTATTATATTCCTGAGCCCAGGACTCAGTTGAGGACTAAAGAAAATCTTGTTCCTTACTGAGACCCAGAATATCTTTCTGTTAGTGCTTGAGCACTCTCCTTTGAGTGAGCAGTTAGTCCCGAGGGCTTTAAGAGGATATTTATGCTCAGGTATCAGCAGTTCATCAGCTATTCTATTTGGAATAATCATTTGCTATCATCTTGCCTGTTTACAAAAGCAATAAGTTAAACTGTATTTCCTGGGAATGGAGCAGAAACAAACAGCAGGAAGCTTCCATACTCAAAAATCCCTGACTGTGCCACAGATCTGAAAAATGTTATGTTAATCTGCATAACCAGAGAAAAACCTAAACAGGGCCCAACAACAGCTGTCGCCAGATATTCTGGCCCCACTGACCTCCTGCCTTGTCATCTTGACCCCTCATCTTCTGTTGCAATGTGCCACCCCTCTGCTATTTTTGCTTCAGAGCTGAGCTATGAACCCGTTGGGTTTTTTTTGTTTGTTTGTTTTGTTTTGGGTTTTTTTTTTGGGGGGGGGGGGGAAGAAAAAAGCCCAATCCTATACTCATTTGTTTATAACTCCATATTTAATTTTTCTTTGAAGAAATCTTGTATCAGTGCCTTGCTGAGGGGTGGGGTGGGGCAAGCTCTCTATCAACAAAGAGCTGTTTTCCCATTTACACCTTTATCATTACACAGCCTCTTGCCATGATTGCTGAGGATATCTTTACTGAGAAAAGAGACTCAATTGCTTCTTCCACTGAGCCTGAAAGAAGGAAATTGGCACAACTCTAAAATGTCTTTCAGAATTCTCCTAAGGACCCTGGTATTTACTGGCAGGAATTACTGTCTTTTAAAAAGAATTTCAGAAAAAAGCAACCCTGATTTGATTTGGCAGGGGAATTACATTTCAGGGTTAATTACTTTGGCAACAGATTTAAATAGATAGCCATCCATTTAGCAGATTTAATGACTAAAAAGAACTCTCTGGTTGAAAGATGACAGAGAGGATTCGGATTATTGCAGTTCCAAGTATTATCAGTAAGTTAACATGGAAAATAGCTGGGTTTTCACTCCAGTTTGGCAAAAATTAAAAAAAAAAAATATAGAAAAAAACACCAGGATCACCAAAAAATAATTACAATTGTGAAGGACAGCAAGCATCAGGTAACCTAGTGGCAAACATCACTGAGCAAATCAAAAAGAGCTCAGGCACAGTGGAGGGCTGGGGGTGGGAACAGCTTGGGGAACATGCTCTAACCCAACCCAGCCTTCAAGGAGAAGAAGAGAGATCCCAGATCGCTCCTGACACTCAAACCTCTTGTGTGAGATGGGCCTGAGGGACACATCCCTGCTCCGCTCTCCCTTCTCTCCATGCCTGCTGTAGCAGCTCAGAGCAGCAGCTCCATGGATGCCTCAGCTTTTAGCTTTTACATTTTTTGGATTCTGTGCTGCTTTAGTGTGTAGTTCTGAGCTTTATATTAGAGGATGGTGAGCTTTCTGCACAGAGCAAGGAGACAAAAGAATTCCTTCTCTAGCTGGGGACCAAGGACAACCAATACAATTTTCAGGCCCAAGAGCACAAACAACGTGGACTGAAAAGAGAAAACAAGAAGGATGGGACTTCATAACCTGAAGCTGTAATTGGACAATTAACTCCAATATGCAAATGGAGCAGAACTTATAAAAGTGAGAGACCTCGTGACTGGTCGTCCATTTTGTGATAATTTTGGGTTCATCTGGGGTATAGCCCTGGCTGGGCTCTTGTGCTGCCCAGGGTGTATCCATTGAAGCCTTTTAATAAATACTTTACTACTTTAATAAATACTACTTTATTCTTTAATTCTATCTAGCCTCTGTTCTAGGTCAGCCTTCACAAGGCATCAGTTTATGATGACCAAGAACCTGCCACACATCCCAGTCCCCAGCCCAGATCCACGGCAGTGTCAAACCTGATGGAACATTTTCAGACTCTCACAGGGAATCCCCCATTGGAGTGTTTTAAGTACACACACCTCAAAAGGCCATCCTTGCTGCAGCTCATGCTCAGGAGGAGCTATCCTGAATGAGAGGGTAGGCTCAGGAAGAGTGTTCATCACACACTTTGGGCTTTGTTCCCCTTGTGGGGGGTTAGGCTTGAGCACCAAGTGGGCATTAGGTCTCAGCATAGACACAACCAAGGGAGGATTCTCCAAGGAAAGCACAATTTTCACCTTAATCCAATTTAAAATATGGCTTGAGACACATTCTAAGAGAGCTCCTTTTGCTGCCTGCCTCCTTCTCAGTGAATCTCAACATGAAATGCATTAAAACAAAGCAGGCATTGGACCACAGGCAGCCAAATAAAATCCTGCTGGGTAGGACGGTGCTCTGTTTTGGAAAGAAAATATGGGATGCTCCTGCACTCCAGGTTCTCATGGAAAATCTAATTCCTCAGGTAACCTAAGCAGAACACTGGGAACTCTGCCTTTTAAGAGGCACATCTGGTCTACAAAATAAGCTTAATCCAGCAGTTACAGGATAAATCCAAACCAAGGTCACTTGTGCAAAATATTTTTTCACTATGTAAAAACTTGTTAAGATTAATCAAGAGGCTGGAACTTGCATTGTGCATTTAACAAGAGCACAAGCAGAAATTAAAAATTACAGGTGTGTAAATCTCAGCAATATATTTATCTGGGAAAAATACACAACAACAAGTCATATAGAATTTGAAATAACTACGGTTCTTGGCATTTCTATGTATTGATCACAGGTTAAAAATAATACCTTACACTATTCCCAGCAAAGGAGCAGAAGTTCATTGTTTGACACTTCTGGCGGCTTCATCTGATCCTCCCAAAATCTATTTCTTTTTAGAGGTGTTTTTGGGTTTTTTTTTCCTTATACATGTTCAATCTAATAAAAAAATAATTTGATATTTATGAGGAAAAATACCATCAAATCAGGCTTCTCTTGAACTCAACTACTTTCTGCAGCTCACTAATAACTATATATAATGCAATAATCATATGGACTTCATTTGATAGGGGCCAATAATTTGATAAAACTAAAATAATTATTAGTGTTACTGATGGGGAGAATGCAATTAAACCTCTGGATATTTGATCAGATTAGCAAACCAAAAGAAAGTCAAAGCTCATTCAAATAATGTTTATCTGAGTTTGCTTCCTACTACTATGATATGATGGATGTTGAATTAAGGCTGTATCCATCAGCTCACGTACTGCATTCAGATTTAAGGAAGAAAACAAAAATAAAAATGCTTATCAGCATGGAAAAAACAGATGCCATATAATCCCAAGCATAGCCAATATAAACACAAGATTTGCATAACATGATAGTCCCTTACAAATCTTTGTGCTAGGAGACATTCGAATTACGGAAGAAGCGTGTTAAAAATACGGCCTGTCCGTTCTGTGAGCAGCCAACGTGACCAAGCCCTGTGTTTGGGAGGGAATTATCGAAAAGATCCATGGCAAGGTCCTGGGCACCCTCCCCATGGCAGCTGGCAGTGCTCTGGGGAGGTGGAAGGGAGAAGACGACAAACAGTCTTGTTCCTGTCACATTCCCCTAGTGCCAAGCTGAAACACAAAGAGAAAGGTGCAGCCTTCCCAGAGGTGTTAAAAGTGTGGGAGGCAAACTTTCTAAAAATTAAGGGACTAGATACTAAATAACAGGCTGCATTTGGTGACAGCTTTATTCCCAGTGCCCGTGTGAGGGTGGAGAATGGAAGGAGTGGAGCAGGGAGCTCCAGGGTTAGCAGCACGTTTTCCATCTCTCCCTGCGGGAAGCACCAGGGCCGGAGAGGAGCACGTTTGAGTTTCCTCACTGCTCCCTGCAGTGCCAGCCCTGGAGGGGCCCCAAAGCTCTCCCCATGCCTCACAGCAAGGCTAGGGCACCTCAGGAGCCAGCAGCTTTCCCTCTCCACTGCTACCCAAAGCTAGAGAGAATGAACTGCCTTTTTTCCTGCGATACACAGAAAATATTCCAGAGGAAGAAAAGGAGAAAGAAACCCAGCAGCTTCATCTGTATTCACAGAAAGAGAATATCTCTATCTATGTATCTATCTCATGTTCTCAGGATGGAGATCTAATCATGGAATGGGTGGGATGAGTTCACATCTCTTTGTCAAGCAGAAAGTAAAAAAAATAAATATATCTATATATCTCTCTGTGTGTGTGTGTGTATATATATATATATATATATATATATATATATATATATATATTCATAGAATTATAGAACCATCCAAGTTGGAAAAAGATCACCAAGTCCAACCATTCCCCAGCCCTACAAAGCCACCACTAACCCATGTCCCCAGGTGCCATATCCACACAGCTTTTAAAATCCCTCCAGGCATGGGCACTCCACCATTACCTTGGGCAGCCTGGACCAGGGCTGGACCATCCTTTTAGTGAAGAAAGTTTTCCAAATATCTAACCTAAACTTCTCCTGGCATAAGTTGAGGCCATTTCTTCTCAAATGTGATGGGACCATCGTGAAAACATGGATTGTTCCAATGTATTGGGTGTGCACAAAATGCTGACTGTGTGCCATTTATGTTACAATAAAAAATGACCAGAATAATAAAAAGGGAAATAATTATAACAAAAAATTTGTACTGAATAATAATATTAATTACGGTCTGAAAGAGGCTAATCACAGGAGCTAGTACTCATGAAGGGCTGTCAGCACATTGATGTTTCTACAGCATGACCTGCCACATTCTCCTACCCAGATGCTTTTACTTCCTTTTAGAAAATTCCAGCTGGAGAAGGCAATGAAATGTGTGATATAAACGTGTTTCAGTGAGTTTGTTGGGTTGAGTTATTCAGATCACTAGAGCAGTGCCTCTGTTTTGAATAGCACTGATGAGTGACAGTCCAGAAAGTGTAAAATGGGAGTAGAGTCATCTGCTATTAATGTGTGGTCACTAACAGAACTCATTCACTGGAGACTTTTTAAAATTGAGGAAGCAAAAAAAAGGGAATAAATGAGGACAAGCAAGGCAAACCTTACAGTGCATGTCTCAGCATCATCCACAAGCCTGACAATTTAGGCCTGGGGAAACGAAACAATGGCAAACTAACAACCAAAAAAACAAGCTCATGTTTGTTCCCTTTCCTTTCTTTCTAGCTCTTCATGCTCCCTAACAAAAGACTCAAACTTTTAATTTCAAAGCACTTCTTCAAAATTATAATACCCCAAATCAACAGTCACACAAAAGACTACCCAAATTATACCATAAAAGGAAAAAATCCTCTTAGGTTACTAGGTTGTGTAGCAAGTATTTCATAGATTACAATTCCCTTCCACAAAGAGTTCCAAATGTTCTCCTGGAGTTAAACTGGGGGAAGTGGATTGCTACATTCCTGCAGCTTTTAAACAGTTGGAATGGGTCCTAAATGAAACATAATAGAGCAAATTAAAAAATGATGAACTTTCTCAGAAGAACAAAGACTACAAATGTACATTATTACCTTTTAAAAGAAGACGTTTCCTACATATATTGTTAGTTTTGTAATTTGATAAAGCAGCTGGGGAGAAATTATATTAAACATATAAATTTTCTTTCTTTGTTGTATATTGATTGTAGTGAATTAGATTCAATCTACAGCTACTTTGTTTTGGTTTTGAGAGCTTGTTTGGAGTCAGTTGGCTGCAAAAAGACCATTTTTCCAAGCCCCACTGGCACAGACAAGGGAGCAGAGTTGATTAATACGTGAAGAGTTATTTTGGCAAAATGACTGATGTGGGCAGCTGACGGCCCAATCCCATCTCCCACCCGCAGGGATAGCTGCTTCCTGCTGGCAATTGCCACCTCCAAGGCAGCTGGAGCCTTTTCCAGTGGGGGCCACAGAAGCCAAGGCTGGGTGGGAAGGGATGCAGGGCTGCCTGACCATCCCTGCCCCGCTGGGTTCTGTATCCTGGTTGTGCATCCCGGTATTTCTCACAGTTGCTTGGAGACAGTTGCTGTGTTACAAGTCAACTGGAGCTGTAAAACAGCACCGATACTCTGTCAAGGGGGATCTTGTACTTGCTGATTGCTCACAGCTCTCTCCTTGCTCTTGAAGATGCAGAGATTCAGGTATGTCGGAGGGAATGACTTAGGAAGGTTTCTGTCCTCACTGATACATTTGTGATCCATGTTTAATACCAAATTAAACCTTCTGAAACTGCACTGATCATTCATTTCCCAGTGTTGCATTTTGCTCACAGGATTTTTCTAGTTGCATGAAAAAATGTGGAGATTATCATTATACAGGATGAGGGAAATCTTTCATACACTTGCTCAATAAATAAAAGACATATTTTACAAATTAGTAGCTGCATTTTTTTCTTGCTCAGTATTCGGATATACAAAATACATTTCCCTGTTGTGCATATGAATATATAGCACATGTCAGAGCTACCTGACGTGAAAGACAAAGATTTCATTTACTGCCACCCTTTATGTCCCTTAGTAGCTTATCCCTGCTCATATTTCTGACATCTTTTGCACTTTACATGCATGTATTTTAAGCCAACCATGAAATAGAGGCACAAATACATTTAACAAACAGAAAGCAGAAATACCAGGATCCCTGAGTCCTCTGCAAAGCTGCTTTCCAGCTGGTCAGCCCCAGAACATCCTGGTGCCCAGGGAGATTCCTCCCCAGGTACACTTCCTTTGACACATTCAACATTGACATCTCCTACTCTTCTAGTTAAGCTCCAAATGCTTTACTGGTTTTGAATTATGCCTAAGATCCTATATCTGATTATTGTTGTACAAATTTAACAGGACAGCTCACAGAGCACAGCCCTCAAAAACTGTGCTCCTTTCCCCTGTGTTTTGAAATAAGTCCATTTATCTCTAGACTTTATTTCTTATCCCAGGAGATCTTTTTCTCATGTCACACAATAAGCTGGTTTTCAAGCACATCTTTCCCAATGTCCAAATGAAAGCTGAGACTGCCAAGGCAGTTATTCATGCAACCACCAATTTCTTCCAAAAACATTACTTTCCATTTTGGAGTCACTAAAGTTGGAAAAGACCTCTAAGATCATCAAGTCCAACCTTCAACTGAACACTGCCATGCCCCTGAACCATATCACGAAATGCTAAATTTTGGCTCCTGAAGGCTGGTGGGTTTTTTAATCCCTTTTCTAGCAATTCTAATCTTTCTGACACCAGGGCCAGCTCTCCAGCTGTGGGAACATTCCTAACTCAGTTCTCAGGTTGTTTCTCTAAGTGTCCTGAAGAAGCAGCCATATCCCAAACTCCTCTATAGTTGGACTATGATAAAGAACTCTCTGAGGTTTCCATCAGTAACATTCTCTTTCAACAGTGTTGCCTTTTAAAGGTCCATCATCCTCAGGTCTGCTGACCTCTGGCAGACCTCCCTGTTTCTAGCACATTTGAAAGAAAAACATCTATCATCAGCTTTTTATGCCTCTGGCTACTTCTTCCTTGACATCTATTTGGGTGAGCCATACAACAGAGTTTTAATTCTGCAGGGTTAAAGTCTTTTCTCCCTTGTTCATATTTCCAGTTTTAAACTAAGGCTTCCTAATTCTTAGTGACACTCTTTAGAAGCCATTTAACAACACTGTGGTTTTGGTGGCTGCACTCCTAGTAGACAAAAGATAAGGAAGGAAATAAAAAAAAAAAACTATCAGATATCTTTTCTTTTAAAAGGTGTCTAAGGCAGGCCAATCTGTGTAGAAGGATGCTAAATTTCCAGTCTCAGAGCAAATAAAAATACTTGGAGAACCAAAGAGAAATCCTGTTTAGCTTAATTCAGAAGAATGCTTTAATTTTGCAATCCAGATATTGCTCTGGAATGGTTTAATTTTTCATCCTTGTGCTTGTTGTAGCAAGGGTTATCCTGCCACATGCTGGGTCAGGCTTTCTGCAGAGCCATCAATCCACATAAGTGTATCCAGACAGCTCCTTGGACACCAACCCAAGACAATTTTGAGAGCTCTCAGGAGCTGACCTGTGTCTCTCACTAAACTGATGAGGCAGCACTTCCCTGTGAAACCAATTCTTTGCAGAAATATTTCATTATATTCTATTTTTTCCGCTGCTTTTCTGTATCCCAGAGACCACCAACTCAGTCCTCCTAGAATGGATGGCTTGAAGCAGCCAAATTTCTTTTCAGACCAAGCAAACTCAGTGAAATTTACCCAAAAGACCATTGATGGAATTAGGACATTTTAGTGACAAACTGAGTCACAAATGAACGATTCCCAGCCGTTAATTTATTAGGTCATATAACAGGGAAAGAATTTGATCATAACATTATAACACAGCTGTTTTATTTCAGATGTGGAATGAGGCCAAGGATTGGATAATTGTGTTGCTTCAAGTAGTGGTGACTTGAGAGCTGGTGAAGTGGCATTGTTTGCTGCCAGGCAGGAAGCCCAGGGAAGCTCATTAAACAGCCCCAGGATGTGAAGGGCTGGGGGGGAGCTGATCCTCAACAGGCCATGGCAGGTGACAGTACAGCAACAGCAGGGACCTTCCTTTCCCATACTGAGCAGAGTTTCAGCCTAAAATCTGCATTTCCCATACTGAGCACAGTTAGCAGCGGTTCAGCCTACAATCTGCATTTCCCAGCAAAAAAGTCTGCATCTTCCAGCCAAAGGATATTGGGCAAAATTGTCTTGGCCTATGTAGAGATCTCAAAGAATCATGGAATCACAGAATGGTTTGGGATGAAAGGGATCTTAAAGGTCATTTAGTTCCAACTCCCCTGCCATGAGGGAGACTCTTCCACTAGACCAGGAATCTGGTGAAGATTCTCATAATCAGCATCTGTGGTCTTCTGTTCATTTCCCTGGGAATTCAATCCTGTGTGCTTCTCCTTTTTTTGTTCATTTCTCTGCATTAGAAGTGTTTATTCATCCTTCCTCTGCCCCGCCCTTATCCAAATGCAGTCATCCCATCCCCATGGCAGTGATGTGCTGTCAATATTTTAACACTGCCATAACTCAGCTGCCCCCAGCCCCCAGCTCTTGGGGCAGGATTAGGGTCCTCTGGAAATCACTCCATAAGGAAGTTGGGAAGCTTTTGCCTCAGCCAAGGAAAAAAGCTCACCATGCTGTATTATATTGCCACTGCAAATCTCTCCCTTGTAGGAGCCAGACAAGGATGGAGGAAGGTTGTCAGCATTAACCACCGCGGTTGCCATTCTTATCTGACCTTGGGAGTGAAGGGGAACGGGGAAAAACAACGAAGCACTCTCTGTATTTTCAAACTGCTGGAAAAAATTGTCAGAGGGAGAATCATATCATCTTCCTTTTTTATATTCTCACCTCCTTAGAAAGCATATTCATATCTCTGTCTCTATTTAGGCTTCCTAACATGTACTCATTGGTGCATTTTTGGAGAGGCACAGGGAAAGGGGGGGGTAGGGGAGGCTCTGTTCCCCAAATCACCCTCCTGGCTGGCTGAGAAATCAAAGGGTTAACAGTATTATTATTATCATTCCTCACCACTTGCATTACTCAGAAAAATCCCAGCAGGTTGCCAAAGCTGCCACAAAACATGAACAGCCTGAAGAGATGGATACACATGGTGGCTGAGGCAGCTATATCCAGCTCAGGCTACCAGGAAAGCTCAGAGAAAAGGGATCTCTCCAGACCACACAGCCCCAGGAGCGCCTGGAAAACATGACAGCACTTCAGGGAGCTGGACTGGCATTGCTCTGTTCCAGCTCTCTCAGTGTTACTGGGTTCTGAAGTTTATTTTGGGATTGAAATGGGGTGCACAATTTGGACATCTCTGCTTGAACCACAGGGTTAGCTGCAGTACCTGGCAGAGGAATCTGAGGGGACATCTGGCACTAACATCAGGATGACAAGACATGGAGCAGTGAGAGTGCTACAAATACAATCAATGGTTTCACCTTTTTAAGAATTCTTCCAAAAGTGAGGAATTTAAGTAACCAAAATAGTGTTTAATAGATTGGCCAGGCTTCCCAGATGTTAGAAAGCGCTGGGTTTATGCTTTTTTCCCACATATAAACAATATGTTACCAACCTAACTCCCATTTTCTACTGTTTATAATCTTTGAGTGATTTAGTGCCTTGATACAAAGCCATAAATCTGACAATTTTCAAATGTTTAATTTTTCAAAACATGTACTGGTATTTATGTGAAAACACATGGACTGGATTTATCTAGCCTGGATTAATCTAACTTACATACCTGCCCAGAGTGTGCTCTGAGCATTTGCTTCCCTAACCTGGGACAACCAGACCCTAGGTTTAGTGCCCAGCTGTGACCTGAAGTCCTTAAGATTGAAATAATTTCTACAAAATTTTTTAAGGGGGAAAAAAAAAATCACTATTTTATTTTTATTTGCATAGCTCTTAGTCTTTATTCCTTCTGGAAATAAGTTGCCATACATTTTCTATCTTGCACAGTAGGTTATTAACCTAACATTTTGAATGAGGTTCTGTAATACCAAGTCTAAAGCTAACTTTCTTCCTTCAGCCACTCCTAATATATCATAAAATCCCAAGAGAGCCATTCAGCAACAGTGTTAACTTGCAAATACAAAGTTGATCCTCAGGTTGATATCTTAAAGCTTTATTCTTCATCACAAAACATCTCAGTCTGTGAAACCATCAGATCAAAATGTCTCAGTAGGCTGATAGAAAAAAAACCCCAATTTCTAATCACTTTTTTTCCCCATTTTCTTGTTTTCTCCCCATCTCTTTCAACTTTTGAGATTACATTTGTAAGAGTTTTCCTTCCTGATTTATTTTTCCTCATTAGCAAGAAGACTGACAAATGAAGAGAAGTATGCTGGGATTACATATTACATTTTATCTATTTTTGGCCGCTCTGCCTGTCTGATAGCAGCTCATCCACTACTTGGAGGATCTTACTCCAAATCAGAATGAAACACTCAAAGCTGAACTTCTCAAAAGATGAGCACAAGGCAGCAAGACTGGATCTTACAAAACCTTGTAAATACAGATTATCTATACTGAAAGCATCAAATAAAATCAACCCCTTCTTGTGCTAGAAGCAGACGGGGCTTGCAGCGAGCAGGAACATCCTTTGGGAATCGGTTATTGAGCCTAAACTTGCACACATCACTCCAAACTCCACAATAAGCAAATTCTAAAGTCTGCAGACTAAAGATCTCATTTTATATTTTGTATATTAAGGACCAGATGGGCAGGAACCTTCCCACAACTAAAGAGCAAGTGATTTTTTAATGTCTGTCACTGTAACAGGGCAGTTTTCAGAGTAAACTTTGTGCTGAGAGAGCTCTCAGTGCACACAGGAGAGAACAGAAACCAACATGAATCAAAACTAATTAAAATAATAATTCAAAAGAGACACTTCTCCCAAAGACATGACTGCAGTACAATAAAGAAATTGCTGTGCAAACATGGCATATTTTATTGAAGACAGCATTTCTTTACTCGGATCCCTATGGACTGGAAACCAAAATCCAAAGCGGGAAGAAAAATGTTCCTTGTCTATAGAATATGATAAAATTGAGATATTAGAAGTGAAAAAAAAATACAAATCCAAAAAAAAACCAAAAGCAAAAAACCAACAAACCTCTGATATTCTCCCATGGAGACAAATAAATAAGAAAAAGAGTTTCCTAAATGTGGATTTGCACATCCATGTCAATTTGAAAGTTAATGCCTGGAAGGGGTCATACATCTCCCAAAAACTGCTGCCATGTCACTAATCTGTGCTGATTATGAGTAACTGTGTTAAAACTATCTGGGTGGATAATTGCCTGGCAGCAGCAATTTTGCATATGAGAATGTTACTAAAAAAAATTAAAAATAAACATCTTTTACATCTTACTACATCAAAAGATCTTTAGAAATATGTAAATTGGATTAATGATATTCATTTGTACATTAAAAGCAGCAAAACAGAAAATATAAAACTGCTTAAAATACCTAATGTTTTTTAATATTCAGAGAGTCAAGCTGAAGCTTCAATAGTAATCCAGCAATTAGATATGGGTTAGTATGCAAATGAAGGAGGAATTTCACTCATTAAAAATTCCTCTGTAATGTCAGGAAGGTGGCAATATTCCTGTGTGGAAAACCTATTCTTGGTGACATTTACAACAGTGTCAAATACTGTACCAGTTCCATTTTTTATGTTCCAAGCCCTTCCCTGTTTTCTAAGGTTAAAGACAGAATTTACCCACTATATAATCCCTTCAGAGATGGAAAAACCTACCCATACAACCTTCCTATTCCAGCGACAGTTAATATTAACATTAAAAGATCCTAATCTACCCAAAATGAATCAAACCTTCATTTCAATCTGCCTTGAAAAAGGCCAAGAAAAAGTCAGTGTCTGAATGACAAGATTTAGTGTAGCTGCTTTAGGAGCACTTGAATAGCTCAGAGAGGATCCAGCCACCACATGCAGCCATCAGAAGATTCATCCACCGTGGGAATGTTCTGAATCCAGCATTTCCAGCTCCAGTGAAGCAGCTGAAACATGAGCACTTGGATAAGGCAACTGCAGAAAGCTGGAACGGCCTCACAGAATCCTAAACCCCTGCAAGTTATCCCAACTTCTTTGCAAGGATAGAACCAGAGAACGGTTTAGGTTGGAAAACCCCTCAAAGATCACCAAGTCCAACCACTAACACAGCACTACCAAGGCCACCACTGACCCATGTGCCAAGTACCACCTCCACATGGCTTTTAAATTCCTCCAGCAATGGTGGCTCCACCACTGCTCTGGGCAGTGTCCCAGGCCCTTCTTTCTGGGGAGATATTTTGCCTAATATCCAATCTAAATGTCCCCTGGCTATTTCTTCTTGTCCTGTTCCTTGGGGGAAGAGGCAGTGGCTGTCATAGCCTTAAAATGGCAGCAGCTGCTCAATTTAGCATTATTTGCTACCATTAAAGGCATGGACAAGTTTCTTTACTGTCAAAGCTGCCAAAAAGAAACACCAGGTCTCAGGCCTGAGGTTTTCACACCTTGACATGTGGAACAAGATTCATCCAGAGAAAACCACCTTGGATCAATCCCTTGGGGAGACCAAATAGGAACAAGTTCAGGCACACAGATTTGGGGCCATACCATGAGAAAGGAGCAAAAAGACCAAAGTTCTGAACAGCACTTCGGCAGAGGCTTGCTTGGGATACAAAGAAACAGGAAAAAAATTGCAGGAAAAGGAGCGTTGGAGATGAATACTCCTAGTCTTTGAGTCTTTGATAACAGCTGCCTACATAATTTTCAGCTCTGAAGAACCACCATTTTTTTAGGTGTGCACATGATTTCTATTAAATATCTCCAAACTATTTGAAAAATGCACAGGGAATTATAAAAACCAAAGAGCTACTCCCAGACAAAACTCATCTTCAATTCCATTTCCAATCTATCCGGTTTTGTACAAGCCAGCTCCAAAATAGGCACTGTCAATAAGGCATATTTAAATATAAAAAACCAAACCAAAACAAAACAAAAAAACCAAGAAGCTTTTACAATAGATGTTTTGCTGGTCATTTAAGAACAATTTCCTCTTAAATTTAGGAGTTAAAGTGAGCCATAATCATCCCCAGTGTAAATAAATACACCAGTTAACAACTCACAAGCCTGTCAGCAATGAGCATGTCTTCTCACAAATCTATCTGGTACTGAAAAGTCACAGGTCAAGTCCATTAAAAACAATCACAGTTGTTTGGAGAACAGTTCTGGAAGAAGAAATTGCAGTAAAAAATACTGGAGAGATTGATGTGGTGAAATAAAAAAGGATTCTTGCATTTTGCTGTTTGTATTTTTTCAAATAAAATGCAACACAATGAACACAAGACTTGCATCTGCTCTGCAGATTTTAGTATGATATTTGTCCAGAAACAACCCTTTTTGTAACAGGCTGTAAATAAACTCTTCCATTAAATCTTTTTATGAACTTCTATGCCTTCAAATTTTCTCTTCATCAGCAAATAAAGGAACATTTTGGTACCTACTCTTATCCTATCATCCTACACTCACTCATTCTTGAGAAACTTCTGTGTATTTGCCAGGACAATTTCCAGTGCTCTGATCAGCAAAGCTCTCAGAGACCTTCAAGTGCAGCCACATCCAGAACACAAAACAGAGGAGTCACCACATGGCCATGAAGACAACACAGGAGATCCTATTTTGAACATGGAGAAATTATGTTTTTCTAGAAAGTGAAAATTTTCTACCACGAGATGAGGAGAACAAGAAATCCACCTCCCCAGACAGCTGCCAGAATACATGAGGCAAAAACGAGGCAGTGAAAAATTATTATTATCCTTCATTGTTGTATGCAAGAGTCTCTGAAGATTCCTATCAGTGGCACACAACAGGATGTAAAATGTTATTTCTAATCTCATTGATTTAAAGTACATTTCAATTTGCTTATTAGATGAATTTGCTGAGCCACACAGTTTCACAAGGCATAGGAAATGCTTTGAAGGTAGATTTAAAAAAAAACTAGGCAAGCATTCCTTGGAAAGCCACCTTCTCCCTCACTGGTGTCCTACAGAGTTGCACAGTAATTTCAGAGGAGCACAGCAGCTCTGAACGGGATGGCCACCATTTATTGTGATACCTCCAACACTGAATATTCCCATGTATTTACCATTAGCCATCTTAGCAGGAGAATAGCAATGAGGAAGGAAGCCTTCTCCTGCTCTTTTTAAGCAATTAATGGATTAAATCTGAACCCAGTCTTATGTAGAGGGCACATGCTAGAGATTGGATATAAAAGGAATATTAATCAAAGGAATGCAGAGTTTCTGCTAGATCAGACCCAAAAGTTCAGAATGTCTTCAAACCATTTGAACTGAAGAAACACCATGCAGTGTTTCTGCAGTTCTTAGCACCCACACAGAAGCAGTGGGGAGCCTGCTGTGTGTACCAACATTAGGGATTTATTCAACCTCTCTGAAACCTCAAGAACAGTTTAGGGAAAATCATTCCACAGTAAAGGTTAAAAGGGGATGACACTGAGGAAATCCAACCAAAACCACCTAAATTAATACAGTACATGTCCACCTACAGAGTTGTCATTTGCTTTTTCAGATTTGGAGATAATAGCAAAGATATATTTGCCTTGTAGGGGTCCATGAGGGAAGCTATTTTGTTCAGAAAACTTGAAATTTTGAGATAGGGAGGGAGAGGAAGGCTACTGCTCATGAAGCCTATGATGATCAGGTGTTCCTAATCTTCCTTTTAACCTCCGCACAGACTTGTGGCTCATGAAACGCAAACAGCAGGTGAACTGAGCATTTCAGTGTCTGACAAATTGATTGGCAGTCTCAGAACAGGAAAAAGAAAATTGTCCATAGATAAAGAAAGAAACCACGACAAACACATGTGATAGTATTTCTCCTGTTTGTAAGATGCATGCACCTCCCCCAGAAAAAGGAAAACCAAAGAAAATAAAGAAGGAAAAATTCCAGATTTTTAGATTAGTTCTATCCTAAGCAATAAGAGTTTGCCAATTCATTCTCCACCATTTGAAACAATTCATCTGCTTTCCCTCGCCTGCAGTTTTGCAGGTTTGTAGCAACATCCTGCAATTAAAAAAACCCCAGTATTTTCTCTCCTTAAATACCAGGCACAAGTAGTGTTTTTCATATAGTTCCAATCCAGCAACCAGGTTTCCATAGTATCCAGAGACTAAAAAAAAACTAACGAGCTTCAGGGAAATTAATTTTAATAGAATGTCTTGGTAATTGCTCAACCACACAACAAAAATGACATTTATTTATTTGGTGTTAGTTTTAATACTTAACCCCAGCATCTGAGAGCTGGAAATGGAAGAGATGCATTGTTTCTGTGCTATTTGAAGAGAAGCTGGACAGATTTTTGCACAAGTAAAGACCATCCAGAGCTGAGCTTTATGTGAATTACAGGATGGCCAAGGCGGCTGGATGCCATTGGATGGCTTCTAGGTGGCCAAGAACTGGCTATTTGTACTAAGCAGCTTAACTTTATACAAATTTGCTATGTATAGAGAATTTTGTAGTAGGAATTTGAGGAAAGAGTGGTTTTCAAATTCACTAGGAATCAGAAAGTTCCCTGTGGATATCTCCACACTCCATGTGCAGTCCCATGAGCTTTGGCAGAATCCCTCAGGATAGGAATGTCAAGAAATACTGCTAAAATACTGTGGCATCCAGGCTAAAATGCCTTAAAACTGAAAATGGAGAACTGAATGAACACAGAGGTAGCTCTGGATGTTGTTGCTGTTATCGCAATTTCTTGCAAATCCCCCTCTCAAAGAAGCATAAAAATGAGCTCTGAGTTTCAAAGAGCTACTTGTTAAATTTTGGGGAACCAGAAGTTCAGTATACACCTCATGGAGGGTCAAAGCTAAAGGAAAATGGTTCCCAGTTCTGCTCAGATCCTGGAAAGAAAAGGGCTTTCATTCTTGTCTGCTCTTTATTCTTATTTTTAAGCATATTACTTGCTTGTGTGTGAGTAACTGTGATCCTTTAAGGACCATATTATTTTTTGTCTGCCCATTTCCATCTATGTCAAAAAGAAAACAGTCTTAATTAATAATTAATTTTTTAAATTAACCAAGATTTGTTCCTCTTTTTAATGATCATACTGGCACACTTGGAACACCATCACTTCCTACAGGTTAGAGGATACATGTGAAAAACAGATAAAAAGAACAATCAGAAACAGTTATGTACAGTGGGTTTGTGCACATCCAAAGCACTCTGAGAGCACAATAATTTCACTCAGGTGCCACCATCCACTAAAAACATAAATTAAGAAAAAAAAACCTACCCAAACCCTCAGTTACTGAGTTTAAGTGGAGAGAAAGTAAAACACTTCTCCATTAAGTGAAAAATTAATTCCCTCGGTCAGACGCTGCACAGATACACCAGGCTGTTCCACACTTATACCACAGCTGCTCTTTTTCCAAGAGCCCATTGTCCCAACCCTCCAGTATATCTGGAGCTAGGAGAATTCCAAAAGCAAAACAGGAAGAAAATTTTCTTTGGACTTGAGAGCTTGCATTTTAGGCAGTGTCAGGGGCTTACTGGTGCTTAATAGACATAATTTACAGGTGTCACCAAGAGGATGATGAGTAACTGGTTAATAGAAATAAGTTTTTTCCTCTAATGGTTGGTTAAATCAAATTGCGTGTCATTTTAATATACAGATTTAAAAATAGTGGTGCCCAGCCTGGTGCTATGTACACATATTAAAAAAAAAAAAAATCACAGAATGGTTTTTGTTAGAAGGAACCAAAGACCATCCAGTTCCAAGCCCCTGCCCTGGCCAGGAACTCCCTCTCCAGAAGCTCAAACACTGCAGTGCTGCTGCAGCTTTGGCAAAGCCCTCATCATTAAAAAGATGTTTGTAGAGTCGATCCAAACCCAAAGTAGGTGCTGTCTAGGAACAGAGCAGCTCCCAGCCTGGCTGTTCTCCTGCCAAACAGGAGGCTCCCCGGCTGGGCAGGAGCAGTAGCCAAGTTGGCAACAAAAAACCCTCCTGCAAGACACTGAACTAATGTGGACCTGACTCTGCTGGTCCCCCAGAAAGGCCTAAGTGTGAGAACTAAACCCAGCCCTCAGAAATGTACTGAGAATGTTGGCTTTGCTTTCTTCCTCCTACACACAAGACTCTTATTAAAAATGTAGCTGGTGTCCATACTGCTGGGATGGGAGGAGCAAACTTTCCAGTGCAGTGTGAGAATCCTAGTTCATACAAAGCCATTAACAAAGCCTCCACTTACTTCCAAGAGAGAAAGAAGTATCATGGGTCTCCTGAATCTGCCCATGAGAAAAAAACAAATAAATTTAGATTTCTATCTGGTAGTAGAAGCGAGCAGAGCTTACACTAGAAATAAGAAAAGATACCCAGGGGGTAATTAATGAAGATTATCAGGGATGGGAAGGTTTCTTTCTTGCTAAAAGGATTGGAATCAGTAATAGCTGGCTTTGTAAAACCACTAATTCACTCAGCCACTGAATACCAATGTAAGGCATAACATTGCTAAACATATTCATAATTATTAGAGTTTAAGATACAACAATAAAGTCCAAAGTTTGCTTCCTACAGCTGTTTTCAAGTTTGTATAAAGTGCTTATTGGAATAAAACCATTGCTAAATAGGCTTATTTGTGTATGAAGGTGGGGGTTTTTTTTCAGTTTTTTTTTAACATTTCAGATTTTTAAAAATTTCTCCCTAAACGTTTATTGCAACTTCTTACATGCAGCCAGCAGACAGATATCCTTAATACAATGATAAAGTAATGCTGTCTGTAATAAAACATTTATTTTCTACCCAAAATCAGTTAAGGAAAAGTTTGTACTAGTAAATTGTATAAGCTTTTGAGGATGAAGAAATGCAGGCAGTTATACTGAAGATATTTTGCATGTTTTAGTACAAGCACCACCTGAAGAGTTCTGCAGCAAAATTATGACATCTCTTCTATTACCATCTCTGGATTTGATCCTCAAATTAAACCTTGAATTTTGCCCCTTTGTTTTTATTTTTTAAATTATAATTCACCAGGTTTATCTAGCTTACATACTAACTGGAATGTAAATAAGCAGCCAAAGATTGCTATTTTATATTGCTATTCCAAAGACAATAACATTTCAATTTATCTAGAAAAATAAGGGATTTTATGGCACAATAATGCGAACTGCAATGCCTCATTTAGAGAACAAATACATTGTTCTGGTAAAATATTGCAAAATTAACCTGGCTTACTGGATATTGATATTGTAGCATTATTGTTTGTGTGACAGGGAAAATCCCCACGAGCCACATCAGGCAACACCTGCAGAACAGCTGCACACTCATGGGGACAACAAGAACAAAGAGTTAGTAATCCACTGGGGGTTAAATTTAAAAGACAATATATATCCTACCACATTAAAACCCTCCACAAAACTCTATTCTGAGTTAAAACAGGCCTTCCAGATTAAGGGATTTCTTTACTCAAAAATTGTTAGACTTGTTTATATCATCAAAGCAAATCTCCAATACAACCCCACCTTCAAGAATTCTTGAAGTCATGTCTCAAGGCAGAACTCTCTGAATTTTTCCAAACTTGAGCAGTTATAATACAGAAATCCAGTCATGATGAGTTATTAATGACCTACAAAGGAATTAGTGATGGTTGTAATTTTTTAACCCTTTTCTAATGGTGAACGTAGTATTTAGCACTTGGCCTAATATGCTGATTTATTTTTATATATCATTTTAATCAGGCTGATATCAAGATTCAAGAAAACATCAACCAAAATAGTGAAAAATAACACATAGGGCAAGCTGTAAAATGTCAGTTATAACAACCAAATCATAACCATCCTTGTTTTCTGATTGTTCAACAAAGCTAAGAAACAAAAAAATCACATTGAATTGGCATCTCTTAAATTGCTTATGAAAATCCACATCTATTGACAGCTGCCTCTACCTCACTCCTTCAGCTCTAAAACTACTCCTGCACTTTTCCAGCACATTTGCCCTGTGCTCTATCCAGGAAAGCCACTACACACTTTACAATTTCTATCACAAAAACCACGGCTGGGTTTGAAGCAAGGAGGAGACAAATCACACACTGTCAGAAATTTCCATGGAGACTCTGTGAGCACAGTTTCCAAGGGCAAGTGTAATCTTCATCCCTGAAGTCTCATGTTAAAATTAGTTGTACAGGTTGGACAAATCAGGAACTGCACATCTGATAAAAATTCAGTCATACAATACAATGCTAGCTGTTCCAGGTAATCTCTACTCCATTTATCTGCTGGAGCAAGACAGCACCTTTTCTTCCTTTTGTGTGTGGATCTTTTACTTGTTCTGCTCCACATATATCAACCCCAAACATGAATTATTATAACACCTCCTAGCTGATACTGAAGTTTTCCCTCCTCCAGAAGATTCCAGACTATAACTGTACACAAAGAAATGGTGCCCTGTCCTCCTAACCTTGTGCTCTGCAAAGAAAGGATCTATCTCCCTGTCAAACCTGTCTTTCCACAGTGAAGTTCACCTCATCTCCATGACCCCGAGCCACCAAACCTCCACAAGCAACAATGAAGCATCTGCTCTGCCTCTCATTTTGTCCCCTGCCAAACTGGACTCACCCCTCCCTAATGCCCAGCGCCTGCCACGAGTGTTACAAATAGCATTAATTAGGATCCTGCTTGCCCATTAACTCTTTCATTATTCATGTGACATTTATGATAAATGCCTGATATTACTCACAAATGGTCGAGGTGGCACTTACACACAGAAGTATAAACTTCAGAGTCATGGGAGAAATCATTTAGCAGCAAGGCAGGCTGACTATACCAGGGCTGACAACCACTTGCTGGTGTGAAAATTTAAATCTTTTAGTTCAACACAAAAGAGAAAGTAGTTTGGCATTCCTAGAAGTGCAGGTGGACTTCTATTTCAACATTCTTTTGCATCACTGTAAATATCCCTAAAGAAGTTACTTTCTCCATCCAGCCAGGGTTGTGCACTGCATGTTGGCCATAAAACAGAAAAAAAATCCTGCCTTTCTCCAACAGAAAAGGCTCCTGCAACAGCCAAGTTGTCATTTCTCAGGATTATCATATCCTCTTAATTAAGTTGCAAAATTCAGAACAGAATAACCCCGATGAACATAAATTACACAGAAATGGATTTGATTTGCATGTAATAATGGCTTCTTTCAGAATTAATTACAAATATGCTGGAGTATGGATTAACGTCCTCCTGATTCAGCACTGTATGTGCATGTTTAGCTGCTCTTCTAAGCTAAGGCTAGGAATAAATTGTCTAGACAATTAATTTTAATTTTTCTCTCATTTGCCAAAAAAACCCCAGTAAAGCTTTGTGCAGAATCAACTACCCAGGCTTCTTCCACCCCTTCAAAGATCTTAAAAAAAAAAAATTCATGGGCATATTTTTCTTTCCATGAGGAATTAAATTGCACATTGTTCACCATCAATGCTATCTGTGCAATCTGCCAGCACAGACTCCTCATATTTCCTGTGGATTAAAAGCCTAAGAAGAAACCCACCTCCAAAAATAGAGCCTTGTTTCAGAACCCCACATAGCAGAAACAGGGAGAGCTTTGGAAGGATCCCTGCCCAGGGATCGCAGCAGTTCCATTTGTAAGCTGGTCTCTAATGCTAAACGCTTCTTCTTAAGTAAACAAACAGCAAGGGAAATGTGCTTGAAGACAGAGATAAAAATGCATATCTATTTACTTTAGAAGCCTGCAAAACCTGGTCTTTCATGGCTACAGTGTGAGGAAGTGGCACAACTATTTAAATTCAATCACCATGGGAGTTCAAGGCACACTCCAAAAAAAGCTGTATGTTGTACCCTCTCCTGCGTGCAAAAGCCAGCTCTGCAGAAATAGATATTGTAACACCAGAAGTATTTTA
The DNA here is from genome assembly GCF_048771995.1 of Taeniopygia guttata. Classification (NCBI taxonomy): domain Eukaryota; kingdom Metazoa; phylum Chordata; class Aves; order Passeriformes; family Estrildidae; genus Taeniopygia; species Taeniopygia guttata. The sequence continues at coordinate 10,601,910 of NC_133030.1, forward strand.
CCAAACCATACATGAGCCTGAAGAACAACACATCAAGTAATGTAAAATCAATAGCTCTTACCAATCCATCCCAAAAGATTTATATTCAGTACCCAATTTCACAGAACCAGAGCATCCCTTTGTTGGTCATGAAGAGATTGTGGGGGGAAAGAGGAAGAAAAATCCCAAATCATGATTTTGCTGTAGACTTGCAAACCAGAGACCAGCAACACTCAAAAGGAGAGCCGACTTTTTAAACAAAACCTAAAACACCAACAAAAAAATCTGCCAAAATATCAAACATTAAGATATTTTTGGCATGAATGGAGTATTTAAATATACCCTTTTTATATTGCAGTATAAATTACTGCAATAACATTCTTTTTTTTTTTTTCTGTTTTGTATTTCAGTGTAGCATTGGAAAAATTCAATTTCAAGCCAAAGTAATTTGCTTTATTCTCCACGGTTACTAAATGCCACTGGACCATGCCTATTTCTGAGTGCAGAAATAGTTGCATAAAAAGACATTAATTTTGGTTGCTCCTTAAAAATATTTAGAAGAAACCAGAACTGATAACCCAAAGTAAATATTGAATCTCATCTAAATTTCAATAACTGAAAGAAGACTGTGCCCTCCCAGATTACACCCTAAGAATACACCTCCCAGGTATCTCTGAGAGGGTATTCCCAAAGAACAAAAATAACAACCAGAAAATTCCCAGCCAGCCTAACCATTGTTCTCTGTCACTGCTTTCTTGAATGCTGCATGAAGTTTTAAATTGATCAAGTGAAGCACATCACTGGTGTTAGCCCACAGAACTTGCTGCTCAGAGGCATCCCACACTTTTTCCAGAGTCAATTCTCCACCAGGAACATCACTCTTTCCCCAACACAGCACTGAGAATCAAATTTCAGGATCTCCTACCTCGATCAAAAAGTCTCCAGTTCTCAGGCCAGCTTGCCATGCTACTCCCCCTTCATCCACAGATTCCAAGTACTGCAAAGCAGGAAAGGCTGGAGTTGGGGTGAATTCTTCAATTGGTGTGTCAGCTTTAAAAATAAACACCACATTAAAAAAAGAAAATTATGGAGTGCTTGCAAATACCACTTGACTACAGGCCTATCATTGGCCATTCTGATTTAGGGTTAAAAAATGGTGGGTGCTGGAAGTGAGACTGATGTGCCTCACGGGAGCTCAGGATGCTGGGGACAGAGTGCAACCCCCTGCAACAGCAATCCACAGGTCTTCCTTCCCGAGGGGGAAATACCTGCTCCTTTCCTGACAAAAACCAAACCAAGCTGCACCAGACAATAGCTGGGTTCAGATATTCCAGGATATTCAGTATTGGCTCAAATAACCCTTTTGTGTGCCTGGCAGAATGCTGTAACTCTGGCAACATCCACCTAAAAATGAATTATGTGCTGGAGACAGGAGAGAACATCTGGCCAAACTAGGAGGCTGGGGTGGGTGGCAAAGGATGAAAACAAATCAACCAGAATTTTTTTTTCCCCTTCTAAATTTAGATGTGCATAACAAAGAAGAGACCAGAAGAAATCACTTTTTAGGACAGGAGGCACAGCTGGTCCTGTGACAGCCCTGCCTGCCCCTATGTGTCATGTGCACAGACAGGCAGAAAAGTCCTTGGGTCTTTCACATGAGCTGCCCCCACTGCTACAGAGAAAATCTGGGGGAAACTGCTGGGCTCAGCCAGAGGGAGTGAGCCCTGCTCAAAGCACTGATAACCCACACCAATGCTCAGAGATAAGGCAGTGCCTTGGGCTTCCCTGCTTCAACTCCAAGCATTTCATTTGCCTAAAACTGGCAGAGCCTTCCCAGCCCTGCAAATCCACGGTAGCACCAGTTTAGGTTTAGGGGTGGGGAACAGGGAAAGCAAAAGCCATGTCCCAGCAATGAAGACATGGAATAATTTTCATGCTCAAGCAAGGCAAGGGAGAACCCATGTGAAATAAGGGGGAGCAAGAGATGGGACATACCATCACACACATATATATATTCTTTTTTAAAATACAAAGGGAGCAAACTACACTGGAAGTTAAAAAGCAAAGTATTAAATAGAATGCCTTTTTTAACTCATAGGAATGCCACCGTGATTGATTTTAGCCTACGGAGAAGTGCTGTGCAGCTTAATATATGAACAGCTTGAAAAATGAGCACACTACAGGCCATGCAACATACGTGCAGCTTCTCAAGATACAAAAAAAAGATCATATTTTCATACTAAAACTGCACCAATGTCACCTTGCAGAAGATCCACACCTATTTTAAACAAAACATCCCTCTCTTGTCTATTCCTATTCACAGCCCTATTTAATCAGGCTGGCATTTGAAATAAAGCAGCAGTTTTTATGAGGAAAGCAGGTTTCCCACAGTTAAGTAAACGGCACAACAGAACAGATTAATAGCAAAATACTACATCCACCAGCACGAGAAAAATACAGGCAAAACTTTCTCCCCCCAGAACGATTATGCAGTGCTTCTCCTATGTAAAAATGCAAACTGCTTCACAGAGAAGGCACCGAAATCCATCGGAGTAGTATAGCATACAGAGAATCTTGTTGTCTAGCAACCAAGTGCACCAAGAATAATTCCTGCTTATATTCCGAGATGTATAAATTTCTTCATGCTACTGCACATCACACACACACACTCACACACACAGAAGCACATACCTTTTGCCCCTCTGAGCACAAATCCAAATCCTTCATTGTCTTTTTTCTGCAGGACCACTGCCTTTTCTTCTATTATGCAGTCACTGTAGAGAGAATTCCGAGGATAGCGACCATTATTACATCCCTTCATCACCACTGTAGTAGCTGCTCCTCCAGTGTGCAGGTTCATCATCATCACAGCCCGTTAATCAAATAATATTGCAGTAACCAAGCATGGGAAAATATAGAACAAATAGCAGCAAGAGGAAGACAAAGACTAAGCTGGATGGTAAAAGAGAACATGACAAAGCAACTTAAAAGGAATAAAAAAGGCAGAGAGGAAAAAGAAAGAAGAAATCATGCATGGTGGTTTGTGTTCTGTATGAATGACTGGATGAACATGTGATCATGTAATCTGTGGGCTAGCTAGGACTCTAAAAGGAAAAAAAGTAAGTGAACTGAACGACAGTATCATTAATAAACTCCTCAATCGTGGATGTACCAGATGCATCTTCTAGTGAAGCCAAAATGAAACCAACCAGAAGAAAAATGAGGCAGCATTTTAAATTTAAAGATAATAAATTATGATTTTCTATTAGCTAACTAAAAGGCACAAATATATTCTGAAAGCTATGCCTTGCATCAAAAGCCCTTTTTCAATCCTATTGAATGTTGCATGCTGCAAGAATCCCACATGATCATCTGACAGCCTACAATGCTAACAACGTGCAGCTGCCTTGGCGTCATCAAGCACAAATTTCCACAGCATCAAGAATCTGCATAATTGAAATAGTAACAAGGCATGCACAAGCAGGAAAACACATTTTCTAAGGAATATTTCCTGTCTCCTGATAAACAATTAATATAATAAAACAAGGAGATGGTGTAAAGGACTATTTATGTAAGCAGTATTCCCTTAAAGAGAAAGTAGCCTTAGGAATCTCACTATCATTGGTTAAGATAGAAGTAGAAGGTAGATGAAGAAAATGCACAAAATGAACATTAAAATGGGATCTTTCAGATACAGGGAATGATCTGCAAAAGCCTGGTGTTCAATAGCTTTCATTAAACATGAAGTTACTAAAAATAAGCTCAAAGCAAAAAGAAAAAAAAGAAAAAATTTTGAATGCTCTTTTGGGTACCAAAGCATGGCACAGCACGAGTTGCAGGGGTTAAGTTCATGAATTGTCAGCACTGCAAATTTTGCTACTTTAAAATACCTACAGAACTAGTTCAGATAGAAAGAGTATGAGCAAGTTTGCTTTCCTTAATTTTTTACTAGCCAACTTCTGTTCCCACTGGTCTGGTACAGAATCCAGTCCCCAAAGCAGTGAATGCAAGGAGAGACTAGATCTGCCTCAGGGCCATTAATAATCCCCAGGGGGAGGAGGAAACTAAATAAAGAGAAATTGTTGTGACCTTTTTATTTAAAGCTCTGAACAAAGAGAGGGATGATGATATCAGAACACCAATGGACAGCCTCCAAACTCCAGATTTTTTGTGCATCACAGACCATCTTTTTGGTGCCTTTCCAACTCTGCGGGATGAAACTTCCTATGGCTGCTGAAGCAATGATGTAAGGTTGTCTTCCAAATTGCAGAGTGTTTAACACCACACATTAATTCAAACTGCCACAGTGGTGACTTTGTGGGCAAGAGATGGTCTCCATCAGCACCAACAGTTTTTGTATTCTCAACTTATTGTAATTTACTGTATATTTCAGACATTTCCTGTTCTTACAGTTAAAAAAACTTCTGCTTCTTGAGAAAGCCCAACACCCTCCTGCTCAGGGATATCAGGATGGGATGGAATATGCATCTCTCAGAGCCCACTGCAGCTCTCCATCAACACCCTGATATTCTAGAAACTGACTGCTCCTGCCAGTGCATTGGCTTATTTCCCTCATTTCATCACTACGTTCTCAAGGTGGGTCCCTGTACTTATCCCACTGAAGAGTCAACAGTGTAATTTTTTTTAATACTTGGTCAAATTAATAAAACCTATTCCCTTCAAGTTCCATTGTAACCAATCAATAGCTTAATAGAGCTTAGATGGCAACTTCTGAGATCCTAATTATAGCAAGAGTTTGGTTCAAAGAACCCCCTCGTGTCCCCTCCCCAAATCCCACTCTCGTGTCAGTTCCATACAGAATTCAAGAATTCAGAAGTTTATCAGCTCAGGAAACTCAGGATCAATTCTCCTGTTCTACATCCAAAAAAAAAAAAAAAAAAAAGGTACAGATTAAAGGTATAAAAACCACTTCTGATTTTCTTCTCATGTACAGCACATCTATTCAATAAACTACCCAGTGTTATGCTTCAGTTCATGTACTGAAAGTGGGGATGCACAACTGCCAACATTTAACAAAGTTACATGCAAGGGGGAGGTGAGAGGGAAGGGAGGGAGAAGCGCATGATTTTTTTGTGAGAAAACACACAAATTGATCTCTATTATTTGACAAATACAACTTTCTAATATACAGTGGCAGTTATAAAGAGAACAGCATTACAGCCTGGAAAGTAAAAAGACAGGCTTGAAAAAACCAGATGTGTAGCATTTCTTCTCAATTGTGTTCCCTGGGAGTAGGAAACCTGCAAAAGTCCTATGGCTTGAGTAGCTCAAACTTGTTCAAGCAACCACAGAAAGCAAATTGATTCTCCCCAAACACCTCAGTGCTGCAGAACAAGGAACCAGCAGCAGGGAAAGGGGGGCACAGAAGCACACAAAAATATTAACTGAATTTACAACCTGCACACCCTTTCTCCCAGAAAATTTGCATTCCCAAGAAAAGGGGGCAGAAGAGGGGCAGAGTTTAACCTCTGACTCTTTGCAGTGCTGCTTTTTGCTTGCTTTGCCATGCCAGGGCTCTCTGTGCCAGCCAGGGTGGACTCTCCACCAAAGGTCTGTTCCCAGTCCACCAGCTCCTGGCAGGCAAAATGGTGCCAAATGTAAAACTAGGTCAAAATTTCTCCCCATGAGCCTTCTTGGCAGCGTCTCTTTGATGCTGAAGGTGTTGTAAATACTTAGCAGCAGAACAGGCTAAGGCAACCAGTGACAAATGAAGGTGGCATTACATTAGGAGCCTGCTCAGAGGCCTGAGTTCAAGCAAGAAGAGGAATTTCTTCCCAGGCTCTTTCAGTACAATGCACAGCTCTGTGTGAGACCAAGCAGCCCCTGTTATCTGTGATATGCCAAATTTCAGCGGGTGAAATTCCTGAAGTCCATTTCTGTCCCATCCCAAACCAAAATTAAACAGCTTCCATTTCAGAGACGAGTCCTCAGAATGTGGCCAGTTCCATATGATGGTAATAAAATTAGTAATTCTAAAATCAATAGCTCATTATTGATATAGGCAAACACTGCTTTGACTTTGGGCTGTTTAAGGCCAAGATTCATTGCAGGCGAAGTTAAATGTAAAAGGCATCCTATCAAGTGCAGGACATTTCTGTGTGGAGCACAATCATAAAACTTCAGGTCAAAATAACAATCAATGTAAATCTCTGCTTTAGTCAAGCAGTACATATTAGAAAACATGCTTGTTCATCAGCTCATGTAGTTTCCTTAACAACTTAAGGCTCAAGAGCTGTGCAGAGCTGTTACTATTTCCATAATTTTACAGACTGACCAATGAATAAAGGGTCAGACAGATATGTGAGTTTGCCCATGGTCAGACAGATATGTGAGTTTTGAACTCGGCACTGTTCCATACAACCACCACCATTTGTGTGGGCTTTTCTAAACAGCAGGAATTTCTGCTTTGCTAACAGCCCATTATGATGATATCTGAGGAAGGAAGGAGAAATGTCACGTCTTTCATAAAAACCTATATGAAGAAAATAAAGGTTGGAGTGCAGGTTCCTGCTGGAGGCACGCCCACAAAACCTGGCTTCCTGTTCTCATCAGGGATAACTACACCCTATCTTAAGGCATGACTTATTCCACAAGCTAAAATACTAAATTACAGAGGTGGAGACTATCAGGACTACAGGATGTGTTTAGGTAACTTTGTATCAAGTGTTCCATTGCTGATTTCAATCTGAAAAATAGCAAGTAGAGGACAATCCACTGAAAATTATCACCATTATCTGGAAACAAAAGTGGCTATTTGGTATATTGCCAGTCTCCCTCTAAGGCAGAGGAAAAAATGAATGTAAAATGGAATTATTCTCCTGATTCCCTGAAGTCATTCATCCCCTGGAAATATAAACCAACCTTTTCAGCTTCAGTAGCCCAGGAGTCCACAAGCCCTTCAGTAAGGACTTGCTCTCCCCTTGAGTGAGAAGTGGGCCTGGCTCTCTCCAGGTTCACTTCTTTCAGTTGGCCAAGTAAATCTAAGTCTCTTCATTAGCCCTTTTTCCTCTTCTCAGCACTCTTGCAATTGCAATCTTTTGAAAAGATCTATGGAGCTCACAACTAGATACATCCTAGAAGAATCAAGTGTTCTGCCAGGTGCAATAAAATGATATCTAAATCATTCTATAAATTTATATGCAATGTCTGGAAGCAGTCACACTAATTCCTTTCAGGATAAGATGGCCAATTTATGGTGGTTATGCTCAAGCCAGAGAAGGGCATTTGGGAAATCTGTTCAAGAGGAGGAACCCTTTGTACATTATCCAACCATCAATCTCTGTTAAAGGAACATCAAAATATTCTTTTCCTTTTTTCAGGAAGTAACCTGTCCTGATACTACATAAAATGGAAATTATATCTACATCAAACCTTATTGTAGGATATAGCAAACTTTCAGTGGGAAAACATTTCCTGTTATTGCTGGAAGGGGTCAACCTTACAATTTATAGTCAACTACTCTAATGGTTTCAGGAAAATTGGCTAATCCTACTAATTAAGGCCTTCAAGATTAATGAAGACACTTTCTGTGATTGCTCAAGTTTCTCAGGCATCAATCATCCACTTTTAGGTCTCACAGAAGAGTTCCCACAGCTCTCCTGTGTCAGGCACAGCAGCAATCAGTTGCTCAAGAGGCAGCAGCTACAGCAGTGAGTGGGTTCTGTGCACAGCAGATAGGAAAACAGACAGGCTGTCCCTAAATAACCCACTGGCAACCCAAACAGAAACAGCAGTCAAACTCACAGTGACCTCTCCCTTCACAGCATCCTAGGATTGAGAATTGGGGGATGTTGGCCCACTCTGTACAGCTGAGCAATGCTAATGTCTTACATGACAAGTCTAATGATTTTCCTTTAGAACACATGTTTATCTGGAAGTTTACAGCAAGCTGTGTTTGGGAGGAAGAAAATATTTCCAAATAGATGGGTCAGTACCTCAGCACTTTCCTCATGGCAGAGAGAACCAAGCATTAAAATAGAAATACTGGAGAGAAGCAAACTTTAATTTGATAAATTCCTTACTAGACAGCTGAAGATAAAAGTCCAAGGAGTATTATCATGGTGCAATATCTAAAATATAACAAAAGGGATGAAAAGAATCACTTAGAACTAAAAATTCTCCAAGTTGTTCTGCTATTTCATTAGAAAAAATAAACTGGAAAATCCAGGCTGCATATGGAAGTGTAGCATGGATCTTGGCTTCACAGGTGCTCTCAAAGAAATCCAAGAGCAGAATCTTCACACGCACAGACAACTGGTTATGTGTCAGTGCCTGACTGGCATGGCTGACACTCAAACAAAAAACCCAGAGAAGTCTGACAAGATCACCATTGCCCCTGCTTGCACTGTGCTCCTCCCTGGCTTGATAATTTCTGGCAAACAATTTCAAATTGCAACAGAAAAGACATGGTCTAATTTGACCTTGGTAAACTTCGCATAGCTGTGTCTTCCTCAGCTGGCTATGATCAAGCCAAATAAAGGAACAGGAAAAGAAGAAAGGCTGCTCCAGCAATACTCCTGTAACCTCCCCATATTCATATATTTGTCTTTCCAATCTCCTGTACCAGTGCTGTTTCTCCAGAGTTAGTAAACATCTTGTGGAGCTCTTTGATCATGAGAACAGCAAGACTGTAGATTTTGCTTTGAAATCTGCTGATGAAAGAGGAATATGTCAAACTGTGACTGTTTTAAAGACATGGACATATTCTCCAGTTCTGGATCTGTACTGCACAGTAAGGGAATCACAGGCTCCAGTAAAACCTCATAGCACATTTTCCACCTAAAAAAGGTGTTTCATTCACGCTTCTAAACAAGGAATCAAGCCAACTTTATTGGATTTTGAATACTTGATACTCTGGGTGAAAAAAGAGCAGTTCTTCACTAAGTCCCCAAACCCACACTAATGTCAGCCAGGAAGAGATTCAGTAAGAATTAGGAAGTCAGAATGATGGTGCTGTTTTTTCCAGCCTGTGATCAGCAGAGGCACCCCAAAAAAAAAAAAAAAATCAACAAAAACCAATGATCATTACAAGAAGCAACCTATCTTAAAGAGAGTAACAGTGCTGTACACTTCAATGGGTTTATGCTACAAAGCTTTGCTAAAAACCATAGGTTTAAAAGAGAAATATTGAATTCCACAACAGAAGGGCACAGTAGTTGCACAATTTCTTTATGTAGAACCAAGGAGAAACTTTGTCTCTTTCGCTCCCCCTCAGTCCACATTCCTTTACTCAGCTTTTAATTACACTCACTATCATATTTTTGGTGTTCAGGAGAAGAGAGTAGCCAATCTAAAGTAATACTTTTCAAATTAATTCATTTGGCTACTGGTACTTGTAGGTTGTTCCCTGGTTTCACCTTATGTGCTGAAACTGCAACAAGTAAAGTAAAATATTGATACAGCAAATCAGGAAGTCAACTTCCTGGAAAGAGAAGTCATCCAGTAAAAGTCTGATTCTATATTATGTGGGAATCTCAGGATATGAAGGCAATAAAAAAAGTCAGTGGAAAGTTCATAATCCTAAGCAAATTTATATATAGGGTATATATGTATGGATATATTAATACCCATGTATGAATATATTTATACACATTCACAAAAACCAAGTATTTTAGCCTTTTAAAATAGAAATGTTATTATTCTTTCACATCTGCACTGGTAGAGCGAAAACAAAAAATCATTGGGGGTGAGGAAAGCAGCAAAATGAACTTAAAAATAAAAGTTTAATTCCTCTGTATTAATTAATTTCATTTTTCTTTTAAAAATGAACAGCCATTTCAAACATCACACATGACAAACTGAAAACCAGACATGAGACATGCAGGCAGGAGCTCTCCTGCTATGGAACAGGAGAGTTTTATAGCCCAGGGTCCCTCCAACCTCTTCACATAAATGTTCTACCTAGCACAGGAATATTTTGGTTCCAGAAAATTCCACTTGCACCCGATACTTATCAGTAATTTTCAGTTTTATTTATCAAGTATTTGAGCAATGTGAGCCTGGACTGTGAAAATATTAATATTCATCGCTAATACAATGAGCCTTGGGCAAACAGGCTGAACAAATACTCACATATGTTCAGGTAAACAGGATATTTATCTAATAAACACTTTACTGTTTAGGTTTGTATATTCCTACCCCAAACCAGATGCAGTACCAGCATCTGATGTTGCCACCAAACCACGGAGAAATAGGGATTTTCTCCCTAATCATCTTAACATATAAAGTATTTAGATAAAAGGAATATTAATTATAGATGTTAAACCCACTGGTTTTTTATACAGTCTTTTTTTAATTCATAATTTTTCTGCTGTTTTTGCTAAAATTGGTCATTATTATAAGACAACCTCAGTAGCAAGGAGAGGAACGTGCTCAGGGTTATCAAACAGGACAAGTAAAAGGCAGAACAAGGGAAGTAACTTCAGTCACACCTGGGGGTTAAAAGAAAATAAACAGAAAGTGTTTTATTAACACTTTTTAAATGTGCTACAAGCCCTTTAAGGTAGCAGTTTGACCTTGGAAGTCTTTAAAACAATTATTAAACTTGCAGTACATTTTGGTATCATAACTCCACTTGCTCCAAGAGAGTCTAAACAAAAATAAGCTACAAAATAGGGGAAGAAAACAGGTGATTTCAGGACTAGTGACAAACATGAGTTTTAGATTAGTTTTAAGGGATCCTCCAAGTTTTCCATCCCACCCTGTTTGCTCTGATGAGCAGGAGGAATTATCATCCTCCTGTCCTGCACTGCTTGGAAAATCAACACAGCCCTGACCACAAGAAGTGTTAGTAGCCCTGACTGTACATTTCAGCTTTACAGATGTAAGCATTTCACTTAGAAGTCTTCATTGTACAGAAGAGTACAGTGCTTAAATCAATGTTAAACACACTGCAAATTTTTATGACAAAAATGTTATGCCTTTAGTATATAACTTACAAGTTTGAATTTCTGTCTCAAAACAAATGAGGCCTCACCAAAGGCATAAAGTTTTTCTGAAAGCATCTTTATTCTTCTCCAAGAGCTTTGAAAATACAGTGCACAGTGAGAAACTTTGATTTTCAGGATTTTGCACAAAAGAGCTGTATAGGTGACATGAATTACAGTAAAATTTTTACATATCCCTTTAAAAATCCTGACTAATCACGTTATTTCCCAGTCTCATTAACATCAGAAAGAAGGTGGCAGCTCTACCTTATTTTCTGAAATATATTCTCCCTCTCCATTTCTCTAATTGCACTAAGCCCTTGAGTTATTTTAAGTCTACTCCAAATTTTGCTTACCTGCAAGACAAAATGTCCATCTTAACAGCTCTCCTGCCTCCCAACATCATTATTTTCAGCAATTCTGTCAAAGCATGGCCCGTTTAGCCCAAAGTGCTGGTAGCAGTGAAAAAAATCACCGACTTTACAATTTTATTTAAATTGGCCATGGCTTCTCTTAATTCCGTGAATGTTGAACTGGAACCTGTCTTTATTGTCCCCTTGCCTTTCACATTCAGCTCATCGGTTGCACTGATGTGGAATTTCTAGGAACATGAAGCTTTTATTTTTTGCGTACTGGAGACAGGGTAAAAATGTTGGTTTCCCATTTTAAGTCAGTTCAGATGCACATATTTTAATGTATTTCAGATTTTATGGTGCTGGATGTGGTTGCAGTAGAGGTATAAACCACTTCTGCCATAGGTGCAACTGCTCCAGGTTTGGATGTGCTGCTCTAAAGGATCCCACAATCTACTCAGTATCAGCCCTGGTTTTCAACTGGAGCACCAAACTCTTAGTTCTGTTATCTGGGCCCTATAAAAAAATTAGAAGACATGTGGGTAACAGGGTTTTTTTCCTTCTAAAGATGCAGTAGCCTCTTTTTCTTACTGCGCATATTCAACACTTACTATTCCTCTGCTCAGAACCTTGCCATGAACTCAGTTTTTGTGTAACACTTATCCCTTAAAGCCAAGCTTTTGTTGATACATTTTAGTGCTTGTCAGACATCATCTCTCCAAAAGCAGGCTGACATTTTGTGTCAGAGAGAGAAGGGAGCCCCAGCAGCCTCACCAGCCACTCAATTGGTGCATCTGCCAATCATTCCCATGGAGCACCCCCTAACATCCACAAGGATGGAGAGAGCATCTGCTCCTGGCTCAGGGAAAGAGGAAGACTTTCAAAGGGCTTGGATAAAGCCCTGCTCTGTCCAGTAGGTTCCTGGCATTCAGCAGCAGCTCAGGCTGTGAATTTAAGTCTGACACACACGGGACACAAGCCCAGACCTTCCTTAGTCCAAGTGAATGCTCCACCACCAGCTACTATTTGCTCTTTAGCTGCTCCTTCTTTGTTAGGTTCAATTCCATTTCTCAAAGAATCACAGCTCCAGCATATCTGTTTTGTCCCAGGATGAACAAGACACCCTCCCCCCACACTTTCCTTTTGCACCACCAAAGAGACTGAGCATGAAAATCTACCCCTTTCCAATTTGGGATTATTTCAGCTTTCAAGAGGAACAAAGCACATACTCTGCCTGCCAGCCACCTTGAGAATGTTGCCTCATAGATCAAATTCTCCAAATGAAACAAATATTTGTGAAAATCTGCCTGGAAAGAGGGGGTGAAGGGGGAAGAGTGGTTTAGATCACTCCCACTGGAGGCAAGCCCATAGTGCGAGCTCACCAGTTATTTGTTCCCTTTGGGCCTGCCAAAACTTCCAACTGCATCATTCCCAACCAGAGGCACCATATGGAGCCTTTGCTCATCTGGTGATGAGGTGACAGCATGGCAGCCAAAGTTGTCCTGGGGCAGGGAATAAAATCATTGCAGGGGCTGGGATGCAGGAATGGAAAACACTAATTATTAGAAACCTAATCATCCTCCTTTCTCCCCCCTTCCCAGAAAAATCCCACTTGAACCTCCTGTTTTCCTCTTCTCTAATTATGTGGCTCTTGTTTCTAACCAACCTGGTGTCACATCCTCGCAAACTTGTTCTGCATCTCAAATCCTTTTTATTTTCTTTTTTATTTCCTCTATTCTAATTTAAAGAAAAAACCCACTTTAATTCCCCCCATGCACAGGACACAGGCTGCTGCTTTCAGTGGTGACATTTAAATCCATGCTGTCCTCCAGCATTCAGCCGGAGGAGTTGCAGAGGAAATCCTGCTGAGCCTGGGAGCAGCAAGTGCTGTGCAGGAAATGGCACAGCCCCCAAATCCCAGCCCTTGCAAGCAGCAGCTTCTCGACCCTATGCACACAGTTAAGTGTGGACTAGCAGTAGAGGTAGATCCTAAAAGTTTTTCAGAAGGAGCATTGTAAATCTACATTTGGGAAAGGCTGTATATTTGTTTTTCTTAGCTCTTGAGCTCTCTTTGCTAACACTTATCACTAAAAATTTAGGCAAACATCTAGCCCAGAAAATGCCTGACACAATTTAGTGATTAGTTACCAAACCATTAGCTGCTAAAAGTCAGAATCTTACTGAAGTGGGTTGAGCAAACTTCACTGCTAAGGCAGCAAACAGCTTAAAAATGCACTTAGAAGCTAATGGAAACTTCTATTACTCACAGTAGTGTTTTGCATCTTACCATAACTGTATTAGACCTTAATAGTGCAATTATAGTACAGGTTTAGATGGAGAGGCACCACAATTCAGATGCACACCCCCCCCCCCCCTTTTTACCTCCTATTTCAACAATTCCTTTCAATATTTGCTACAGCCACCAACACAAAAAGCTCCATCGTGGCATCACACAACAGCAGGGGAGGCAAAGTGCAAAGCTGTTTATTACCAACCAAAGGAATTTCCATCAGAAATTGAATAACTGCAAATGAAAAACTTCACATTTTACATCTCCACCTGCTCCACATAGGCTACAATGCATTAATTATTGCTTAAATACATATACAATTCTTCAAATTGCATCAAATTATGCTCTTCAAGTTAATGAGGCACAAGGTATTAAAATTGAGCTACCCTTGCCTTTCTGCCTCACATTAAGAGCAGCTCAGTGCTATCAGGCTGTTATACTCACAGTTAATGAATTAATTCAGAACAGACAATAGGCAAGGCCAACAAAATAACTTTAGACATCAGGCAAGATTATATGCACACAAAATATTTTACATACTTTTTTTTTTTCCCCTACAATTTGGCTGGTGCTGACCATTCTCTGTGCTCAAAAGAACCATGATATGACATCTTCAGAGATTTTAAATCATTAAAATCTCAGAGAGCTTTCAGATGTAACCACATCACTGGATCACAGGGTTATATTTAATTACAATGAGTAGCATACTCAAATATTTTTGTTACCATCTTCTAGGCAAAAACTGAGCTATGTGTATAGGCAAAAAAGTAGAAGTGCTGCTGGTTTTACTTATTTCCACCAGAGGAAACCAAGGACTACGTTTAAAATATATGCCTGCAGGTAAAAACAGCTGTAAAATCACTTTCCACTTATTATCAATGTGTCAATCCCAGATTGTGGATTTATTGTTAAGAGTGAACAACACCATTTTAATCTCCTTACTCCCATTTCCTTCAAGAGATCACCTGAACAGTACAGACTTTCCAGGAAACATTAGTACAGTGGAACTAGTGATATCCAACAGAAAATGAACAAAAGAGAAGCTCACAGAATCCTAGAATGGTTTGGGTTGAAGGGGACCTTAGAGATCATTCAGTTTCCATCACATATCATCTAGTTCTTACCCTAATTCAGAAAACCTCTTTTATTTTCCATGTAAAAACACTACTCTCACTGTTCTGCCCAGGCAGAACCAACATGAAAATGTGGGAAGCAGGATATAACAACAGCTCTTATACCTTCCCTCAATTTTTGCAAGGATCCTTTTGCCATGATTTAGTGGATTGCTGCCAGGCAAGCAGCACTCAGCAAGCACATAAGCCAAATTCCCCACCCCAGGGACATGGGGCCATCATAACCAAGGAGAAAATCCCTCTGTTCCCCGTCTGTTTTACATTCCTCACTGTAAATGTGAGGAATGTAAATACTTCCTCAGTTGCAATGGCCAGAATTCCACTAAAACTTTCCATCTGTTTTAAATCTATATTTTATTATTTTAAAATCTATATTTAAAGAGATAAGCAACTGCATTTCTCCAGAGGAAGGATTATTTATGTTAAATATCCATGTGAAACCAGATGAAAGTATTTCTGCATAGGACTGAGATCTTCCACTAAAATAGGTGTGGAACATACCTAATGCTTAAACTGCCAAGACAGCACCACTTACACCACAATTTTGGGAAAAACTATCCAACAGGCACATTCTGTGGGCTAAAAAAATTAAAAATATAACCAAGCTCTCCACAGCATGCTGAGTTGCAGGGGCAGACTGCTTCAGCTGTGCCAAGGAGCCTCTCTGAGGTGCTCAGGATTAAATCTTATGCTGCTCTATCCAACAGCACAGATGACAACAGCAACAGAGAATGGTCTGAAAAGAACTTCTGAGAAGAATCTGTGTTTTTTATTAGGTGTTTGTAAGTAAATTGGCTTTTGAAGAGTTGCTTCTGTCAGCTTCTATACTCATGGGACATGGATGTTGCCACCTGATTCCAAGTAGGGACAGTAGGGTGAATGAATTAAGCCTTTAATTAAGTTTTCTTAGAGATTACACCATCCTGTTTTCCTCTTTGTCTTCCTCTAGAAAAACAGAACAAAAACCATAAGGCAAATCAATTGGGTCTGTAATTAATGTGGTGGCAACCAGCCTTTGGAAAAGGTTATTTGTCATCACATCCTTTCCTGTGAGCTTCTGGAGCCATGGGACATCAAAGAAAGGCACCAGGAAAACTTCTGCCATGCAGGGATTGGAACCAGTTAAAGAGTCTGGAGAAAACCCCCCATGTGAAAGTCAATAACTCTGAGAAGAAAGATACAGAACAGGCAGAATGGAGACCTCCCATTCATGTGCAGATTTGATTACTGATACTTGCATTCAGTTATTATTGACTTCTGCTGCTGCCCTGTTCTGCTGGGGTTGGGAGATGATGCAATGAATGCAGTAGGAAAAGTTTCCACTGTTGTGTCCTAAAGTTCCCAAATTCACGGGAGCAATGGATCATTTTTTCCTTTTTCCACCACACCAAGTTTATCATTTTTACATAGCACCACACTATGTCTCATATAATTTATGTCTCCAGAGTATAAAACTAAGTTATCACTGTATTAACGGTCCCTTTCCATTTAAAAGGGTGATAACATTTTACATTTGAAATTAAACAACTAATTAATTCCACATATTTTCCTGACTGAACAATTCACTGTCCCATCTTGAAAGGATTAATCAGCTCCCTCACTTCAGTTAAAAAGCAGACAAAAAATTGGTAATTCCTAAATGTTTGCCTTAGCTTTAATTTAAAAAAAAATAAAGTTTTTTTTTTAAATTCAAACATCCTTGCTATGCCTTAGCAATAGTTTCTGTTATTAAACTGGAATTCAACCTTGATCAATTAGCTCATTTATGCCCTACAAATAATTTAATTTGAATTAACTGCTGACAAATCCAGGGAAAACAGAAAACTCCAGAGATGTGGCAGAGCAGTTTTGCATTATCTCCTTGCAGTTTCAGAGGTGTATCTGCTCTTTAGGACAAGGAGTGGGGATTTAAACTGAAAGAGGATAGACATTAAGAAGAAATTCTTCCCTGTTGAGGGCATGTCATCAGCATTTAAAGCAGATAATACATCAGACCAGGTAGTTTCAAATACTATATTTATTTGTTTGATGTTTAGTGACTATTTGTATGGGCAAGCAAGTCTCAGTGCCTTTCTCCACATTAGTAAGCATCCTCCCCATTTCCCCAAAGTTAATGTACGAATAACTGATCTCTTATGCAAAGCTGAAACAGGATTTAATGAACCTCCATTACTCAAGCTGTACATTTTCCTCAAGATGAAAAATGCCATGTACAATGTATTTTCCTGTATGTGAATAAGCCCATTAATATAGATTTCTGAACAGAGTGTTTCTACTCAGCAATTTTTGCCCTTTGGGAGGGAGAAGGAATGAGAGAAGGGAGCAGACACTTCCCCTCACTCCCCCACACCATCTCTGGAAAGGAACTAGATCAGCTTTGTTAGTACTTTGGATTCAGAGCTGTTCTTAGCACAGAGGCACAATTGCCTTCTGACAAATGTTTATGAAACCTTTGCTGCCAGCGTTAAATCTGTTCTAGTGTATTCTTCCCCGACTCTGATACAAAATAATAACAGAGAAAGTAATCAAAGCAATACAGATCTGGCAATATCAAAAATTGCTCTCACTTTCACACCTTGTTTGCCTCTTTGAATAATTCCCCTCCCTGAAGAAGCCCTTGTGAGGAATTAAATCTGGATGTACCACCAAGAGACATTAATCTCCAGACAGGTTCTGAAATGCAAGTTCTCTTTGCTTTAGCAGCAATGCACGAGCGCCAGTGAAATCACTGTTCAGAGGTACAAAAAGTTGATTTGCAGCCTCAGTCAGGTACCTGAAACACAACTTGGTGTATTATTGCTTTTTTTCGTTTACCTGGTGTTACTTTACAAAAATTCTAGATTTACCATTCTTTGCTGAAAAATGTCTTAAGCAAGTTCACCTTTCCACTTTATTTCTTAGAATTTCACATTAATTCTGCCTTCTCCTACCTTTTCCTCTCAATTTCCACCCTTCCAAATGAATCTACTGGGTGTTGGATTCTCTGTGGAAACTCAAGGAGAGTTTTCTTCCAAACCTTGTCAGGAGAACTCTGTTGCTGTCCCTCTCTCTACTTAGACAATTAATAGATATCAACTGCAGACACACTTAATAACTAATTCATATAAGACTGTACAAAATTAATTTTTTCCTGATTATCTCTCCTGCTCAGTCCTGAATCAGGTAAGATACATTTTTGGAGAGCTTTACTGTTGCACTGGAAAAACCTTTAGAAAAAAACCTCAAAACAATAGAGAAATAAACCAATAACCCCCACCCTGCCCCCCCACCCAAAAAAAAAAAAAAAAAAGAAAAAGGTGGAAAGGAAGGTTTTGATGGAATTGAACATTTTCTAATGAAAAAAAAAAAAATTGTTAGAAAGTAGCAGGAGGTTTCCAAGTGGAATTCTTTGATATCTCTGAGGCAACATGCAGCAGACATGGTTTCTCTCTTTTGCAGAAGCAACCCTATCCATTCACACTGAAACATAGAGACAAGGACATGGATTTTGTAGACTAATGATCACTCAAAGAACCTTGCAAAAAGTCAACTCTTCTCACTGCAAATGTCCCCGGTAACCACTGAGTCTGCTCTGCAGAGCTTGTCTCAGAGTCCGGGCTCACAGCTGCTCTTGACAACTTTACCATCAGACTCCCTCCATCAATCACATAATTTCCAACTGGGAACTCACTCCCCAAATTCTTCAACTCACATAGAAGCTAGCTATGTCTTAACCTCAGAACAAAGTCTAAGATCACAGAACAAAATCAACACCTTTTTATTTTTTTAGTATTGTGCTACATGAAACACTGCCATTGCTTTACACATTTCAGAGTTTTTGTCCTACAATAAATGCAGTTTCCTTGCAAACAAACAAAAAACCAAACCCAAGTTGTAATTGGACACTCAGGAGAAAAGCATAATAATTCCAGTATGCTACCAAAATTTCCTCAAGAAGGCACCAAAAGCCAACTGAGGTTCTGTGTTTTGAAGGTCATCCTTCCTGCTTTCTACCAGCAGTCACCTGTATGTTCAAGGTATATCCATGGGGGAGAAGAACCTGCTTAAAAATAATGAATTCTTCACAAATAAATAATCCAACTTCTCATTTGCAGCAGCTTCAGTTCTACTCAGGTTCTAAAGTTACTGTTCAGCACAACAAATCTCTTTCACCACTCTCAAAACAAAACAGTGAAACTCATGACTTGACTGCTCCTGAATTTTGTACACCTATCCCATATGAACAAAGAAAGCTGCAATAAAAACCGATTTAGAAGTAAATTGGTACCCTCAGAAGTTCTTTCTAGTGATCTGTTTCCCTCTTCCCCTCCGAAGCCTAAACCAAAAGTAACAATTAAATAAAACCTGGGAAGGTTTTGTAAACAGATTGCCAAAAGGAACCCAAAAGGAAAAATTCTTACCTTGAAGCATCAAAGCTGTCATAGGATCCAACAGTGTAGTGTCTAAACAGCTTCTTTGTTCTATCTGTTCGTGTTTCTGCACAGAGAAAAAAGAATTTTCACTACTTCTGTATTTCTTAATCAAGTGCTGAAGTATTTGTTTATATTCCCTCACAGTAAATGAATGTAGTTTCAAGGCATTTTGAAAGAAAATCTCGGCTTTGGAGATATTACTTTATGGCATCAGACACCTGAAGTGAATAAGGAGAACTTCTTGCAGATCATTAATCACATCATTCACAGGTTTTAAAGCTCCTCTCATATTCTCAGTGGCAAAAACTTTTGTGTCCAATATTTGGGTCTTTTATAGCTAAGAGGCAAAATAGAAGAAGAAAGAAGAGAAATCTGCAATAGATGTCAGAAAGGTTGGGAAAATAGCCAAAATATTCAAATCAATATTTTCTGCCTAACTATGGTTTGGTCCTCCAATGAAATCACCTTTGGTTTGGCTGAGAGACATCAAAAATCAGATGGCAAAGTTTCTGGGTTAGATTATGACCATCGAAGTCCCATCTGCACAGCGGAGGGACTCTCCATGGAAGAACAGTCTGACACAATCCCAACAGGTTTTATTGAGTCTCCAAGCCAGCCAGAGCCCTCAGGGCACAGCACCTCTGTGGCACAGCTTTTAAGGATGGTACAAATGACTGAGAGATTGGTGATGTCAAATGACCAAGGGCAAGCCTGCAGAGAGATAAAGAACATCAGAGCAGGATGGAAGGGCTTTGAGCACTGCCAAGGAGCAGGAGAAAGTCCTGGGAGGCAGACTTTGGAAATAAGGGTGGGGAAAATGCCTATTTCCTTGCTTTAACCTATTTTCCTTGCTTTAACTGGATCATGCCCCCAGCTGGAGGCATAAATACAAATATGTCCATAATACAGAGCAATTTCAGCTGGAAATGTACATGAAGGTTGCAGCTGGCTAAAAGAATAAGAAAGATGTTTCTTCAGAGCTGTGCACCAATTGCCAAGGCCCAAGAAAAGCAGTTCTAGGAAAAACAGAAATATTTACATTTGTATATATTTTGTGGACACCAGCCAGCCTCCACCCTAAAGGATGGCCAGAGAGGGAGAAAATTCCTATTATAACATGAACCCTACTTGATAGTTTAGTTTATTTTGCCCCTTTGCCATTCACCTACAACCTGTGTTTTTTGCCTAAAAGGCCTTTCTTTCCTTTACCCAAAATTCCTGCTCCTACTGCACAAATTTCAGTCTGCTTCCCATCGAGCAACATTCATTTTTTCATGCCACTCTAAAAATCAGGTTCATACCAAGAGACATAAACAGAAGAGACACAGAAAATCATAAACCTGGAGTCCACTTTGCATTTTCCCCTGGCCTGTTCTCAGAATTCCCTCAGAAATTATTACAAGAAATAAATTATGATGAAGAACATTTTGAAATCTTAAAGCAACTGCTCGAGCCTTAGGAAGCCAGATGTTCCCCCTGCAGAATCTGTTCTCTATAGCATGATATTTCAGTGCTATAAGGAATACAAAGTGGGTGGGAGGGATGAGAAGGCACAGCAAGACAGAGAGCTTTGTTCAGCTCATTCGGATTGCAGAGCCAGCACTCTTCAGCTGCGGCTTGGATCTGCTCCCCAGCTCTGCCACCCCTGTGTTTCCCCCCACTTCTCTGTGTGCAGTCAGGGATGGTTTGGGAAAACAGAAGCTTTGCAAGGTGCTGAACTCGAGGCTAAGTGGCAGTTTCCCAGGCTGCTGTGTTAAGTTCCCTAATTACCCTCTTTCCCTCACCTCTGACAGATTCCAGGCTGCCCAATTACACAGCACAAGTACAGACAGCCAGGAGCAGGAGGGGAGGACAAGGAATCTGCCATCAGAATAAACTGGGGACTCAACAAGGAAAAGGATTCCATTCCCTGACATGACAAAAGAACACAAAGAACCCATAGGCAAATGCCTAAATGCTGTTCTGAATTCAAGCCAAAAATCACTGTTATAGGTATACTTGCACCAAGGAGTTAGCTCCAGGTTTCCCTGGATTTGTACCTATTCTTATGTCCCAGGTTTTCTTAAGACCAGAACTCTATCAAAATGCTTTGCTTCAAGTTAGGACCACCTAACACTAACAACCCCATCATTATTTAAGAAGCTTTGACCCACAGAATATTTTGAGGATTTCTTCTTAAACTTGATTTCACACAGATTAGAAAGACCAACAAGAAGATATGGACATGAAGGTCTAGAAACACATTATTTAGCAGTTTTATTTTAATAAAGACAATTATTTTAAAAACACTGCATTCTTACTGAGAGGAATATCTGTCACCACAGCTGAAAAGTGACTACATCAAGTTGAATGAGTTCAAAAAGTTTGTCTAAGAGGCAGAACAAAATGCCAGGGTTTACAAAAATGGTTCAGTTTCCTTGACATTGAAAATAGAGAGAAACATTGGAAAATCACTTGAAATTTCTAGATCTATTGAGAAACCCATATTTTACCAGAGTAGATACCATAAGTACACCATTTTTTTTTTTTCCTGGTCCATTTTCCACTGAAGCCTGTGGAAATGCAGCAGAAATAAGCTGCGTGCCCTCAGCAATAGTGGCAATCGAAATAATGAAGCTCAAGCTGTTTCTTTATTAGAATAATTTATTGTTGCAGACATCTCAGTAAGCAACAGGCTCAAACCCTGCCCTTCCAGAATGCAATTTATAGAGTTCAAAGAGGGGTGAGCACTGAGAAAGTGTAGGTGGAAAACATTTCCTCTTTTCTCTACCTCAAGAGCAGAGAGGGCTTTCCTCCAAATAAATGTAGGACTTCCTGTGAATTCTCTGTCTCAGTCTTGTAAGTGACCACAGGACTCCAACAGATCTTGCAGACATTATCAAAAGCTGCAAGATCACTGCCATGAAAAGCAAGAAATAAATTTTGGACTCTAATGCACCCATATTAGGCCACTCATGCCCCATTTCAGCCCATGTCACAACTGTGAGCCTGTTCCAGCAGCCAGCTGGACTCCCACCCTGACACTCCTGCTTGGACTAGGTTGATTACATATTTGATATTGCTTTGGAAGTGTCGTGGTTTGACACGGGAAAAGAATTTTTTTTGAAAGGAAGAGGTCAATCCAGTCAGGGGTCAGGTTTGGATACTGACACTTGGGGTGACCAATTGAAGGTGGACACGCCTCTGAGAACACAGAGGGGTTAAAAGCGGAATTCCCAGGAGGACTCGTCCTTCTTTGGTTCCGGTCATTGCAAGGTACGGACCTCCCCCCCAGCCCGGGCTGGGTGAGGGACAGGAGCCATGCGGCCTGCAGAGGTAGGCCAGGGGGTGAAGGATCGGAACCGAGCTGGGCCAGCTCCTGCGGATGGAAGGGTGGAGAACATCTGGGATGTCTTTGTACCCCTCCCCTAAGCTAGAGGGAAAAGAGATAGAGGGCCTGCAGACACCTGGGAGTTTGCCGGCAGAGGAGAAGGAGAAGGGGGGGAAGATGCCCAGTGTGGGAGATGGGAGACGGAGTCCTGGGCCAGATTTCAGCCATCCAGGGAGTCTGGGAATTTTAACCCTTTCCTGTGAAATGAAGGCTTTATGAAATATTACTCCTCCTCAATTTGAAGGAAAGAGAGACAGCCTGGGACCTCAGATGTTCAGAAAAGAAGGTTGGGGGGAGATGATGGAGTGGCTTTTGGCTGGACTCTGCTTGTTTACCATAGACTGAACCACTCCTTCTTTCAAGAGGGACTGCATTTTAGGGGGATGCACTGGTGAGCCAAGAGACCCTCTTCAGCAACTACCAGTTCAGGAATGGATAGAGAGAGCTGAGGAGGGTGTGGGGATGCCCTCCATCTTCAGAGAAGAAGAGAAGGTGATCTCTGTTCTTGGATCCTCGGCCCCAGAGAAAAACGGGGAGGATTGTAGTCCCAAAACGAAACACTGGACTGTTGTTCCTGGTGGTCCTTGGCAAAGCATCCTTAAAGGGGCCCTATAAGCATTCTCTGTCCCTGCACGGTTGTGAGAGCACTGTGACATGGAGAGGAGAATGTCACACTGGCCGGTGTGTCTGGGCGGTGCCACGTGTGACATGGAAACACAAGAGGTGGCAGCTGTGTTTCCTGGGGGTCTATGGTGCAAGGGGGACTCCTCTCTTCCCCGATGGACTCAGTATTGATTATATTGAAGGGTGAAAACTTGATTAAGGATCCAAATGGGTCTTGCTGTGGTTTGGTGGAGTTGGGTGGTGGGAGGAGGAATGTTTTGGAAGGTTTTCATTTTGAATTTTGTGTGGTTTTTTTCCTTTTCTTTCTTTTCCTTTTATAGTAGTAGTAGTAGTGGTGTAATAAAGTTTTTCCTTTGTTATTAAGTTTGGCCTTCTTTGCTCTGTTCCCAATCACATTTCACAGCATTCAATTGATAGGTTGTATTTTCATGGGACGCTGGCATTGTGCCAGCGTCAAACCATGACAGGAAGGTAAAGAACTAGGAGCAATGTATTTGCAAGGTTTAGGCCACTATGTGCTTCAACCACAACATTTCTCGTTATTCTCATCAACACCCTCTGCAATTTGTCAAGGTTATTAAGACATAAATTGTGCTAAATTAAGAAAGAAGAAGCTGAGAAACAGAATACCAAGACCACAAGAACTAGATCACAGGGATAACTAGATAACAGAGGGCTGTGAAACACCTGGACTGTAACCAAAGATAGTCTGAGAAGTGCATGCAAAACATGTGAACAACAGAGACACCAATCAAGAGATGCATGATCAGCATGTGCAGTAAAGTTAGAATGTCTAAATAAGTACATAATATAAACAATAAACAACTTCTACTTAATCATATTAGTTGGTTATCCAAGAGTCCTAATTTCCAACAGAGGGGGAAAAATCCCAAAGCAACTGTTTCCACTCCTTTTCTCCGCCCTGCTGCTCCTTGACGGGCATTTTGGCACCGTGTTTCCAAGGAAACTGCACAGGATGCTGTGCCAGCAGAGATGCTGTCAGAGCTGCCAGCACTCTAGGAAAGGTTCCCAGTCACCAGCATGTCCACAGGATGAACAGAGGAAACAGGAGTGCAACAGCAGAATTTGTGCTGTGATCCTGGGAGGCAAGGAACAGCAGGCTCTCCCCAGATACCACTGGTGGGTAAAGATGGGTTTTATCCCACCCCAAAACATGCAGCTTTTCCTTCTTCCTTCCCTCTTCCCCAGTGACAGCCCTGGGAGATGTTTCACTCCCAACAGACATTTAGAGATATTCTTTGTTAGAGCAGTTCACCTACAGCTCTCTGCAGGTGCAACACCCAAAAGAGTGGCAGAAGTTAAGGCCTTCCCTCTGCACCTTCCCCTTCCTGGGGGAAAACCCTTTCCCAACCACTTATGCTGGCGGTTAGACCAGAAGTTATTCAAAGCTAAGGAAAGCAGTCTAATAATAAAGTCAGCAGAAATTCACTATTCAAGGACACTTGTGCTGGCTTGCAACAAGACAGGGCTCCTAGCTTATGAGTATTTCCTTAAACTGACCCAAATTTGGCCATAAGAAGAAGTTAATGGGATTGAAAACATCACTAAGCGAGCATGCATTTTTCTATCCAAAGTATATCCAAAATATCTGCCATACCAAATAATGCTGCAGAAAATAATCACATTAAAAGATAAAAATATATTTTACACTACAAACTATGAGGTCTCAGTAACTTATTTTATTTATTCCCATTTCCCCTTAGAAAATGGAGATTCATCAAAACTGGATTGTCTATTAAATATGGTACATTAAAATGGTGATAAGTGATAAGTTTTTTCAAGTCAATGATACAATTGTTTAACATGACATTTCTTATTGCTTTTTTTGAGCATTTCATTTGAGCCATAGGAAAGACGAAGTTCAGGGATCCTCCTCCAAATCATGTGGAGTAGGATTATGGATTCTAAAAAATGTACCAAAAATGGGATGAAGAAATAGAAACAGAAATTCTCTATTAACTGTTTGATCATTGACTCTGATAAAGGGTTATAAAAACTCATGAAAGTGAAATCTGCAGGTATGTACCACTCAAGAATTCAGAAGAAACTACAATTATCTTTCTCATTTCTTTGCAAATCTGAGGTAAAAACATTGATGTTTCATTTGAAGGGATAGACTGTGAGGATCAGGAGACAAGAAGCATACGATTAAGGTATTTTAAATGGTAAATTAATAAAAACCTTTAATTCACTTTAATTTAATGTGGATGATTTTTTTTAAGTCCCAGTGTTCAGTTGATGTGATGCTCTCAATTATTCTTTCAGTCAAAGCTGAAAAATAGCAAATATTATGTGGTTTTCAAAGTTTTTCAGATTTGAGAATAAGCATAAAAATGTCTCAAGGACAACTTGAGCGGAATAGCAACTCCTTGGATGTCCTTCTGCCTTTTTTTTTTTTTTTCCCTACTAAATCTTATTTTCAGAAAAAGAGACTGAGTGTTGATTCCCTCCTTCATCTTTAGAGGAAGATTAGCTCGAATATAGTGAATTCATTTACCCACAGAGGATGCTGAAATGGCTGATCAGTGGAATGAATCAGCAAGTTTTTTTGCAAGGGAAACCTTAATAACTGAAATATGCAACTTGGACCCTGCTGGAGAGGCAGTTATGGAAGAACAGTGTTTCCCATGTCATCAGTTTTCCCTTTAACAAAAAGCTTATTTATATACCTGAAAAATAAAGTCCCAGGAAGTAGTTGTGGAAGCATTTGCTTCTTACTGTCCTAACAACTTTACCAGCACTTTGTACAATTCTGGGATTCTGCAGTTCTTCCCTCATTTGCAGAAGGTTTTCAAAATGTAATGGTTGCATGATCTCTCCCTGAGTTCTCCTGTTAGGTTTCTGAGGGTCTCCATTCCCTCTGCCCCTCATTTCCAACCCATCCATGGCAGCTCTATGTCCATGGTCTCACCTAATGCAGAGTAAGCCACTCTGTGTGGGACAGGCACAGACACAGCCCTGGGTGATCTCAAAGGAAATTAATTGGCAAAGGAGAGATTTTTTTACCCCCTCTTTGCTTTTCAGAGTAAAATGCATCTAAAAGCAAAAGGGTGAAGAGCTCATGAAAAGCTGGATGCTGACCTCAGAGCTTCTAGCAGCTGAACATGGCTTTGGTCCATGTGCCCCTAGTTTGATCTTTGCTGAAATACCTAGCTTTTACCAAGTCAGGCCAAAACAAAGCAACGTTTGTGCACTTTGCCTAACCTGTAATTGTGGCTTAACAATATGTACCTGCCTCATAAAAACCAGTTCTCCATGCCAATGCCAAAGTGCTCCTGTACACATGAATAAAGACATCTTATTTTTCAAATCCAGGGAGAAGAAAGGAGTCTTGATGAGCTGCCTGCTAGCACTATCATCTGTTGCAAATGTTATTTATCCTGAAGGTCAGGATGGTTTGTTCACTTACAAAGCTCAGGTGGTGCAATGTTGCAGTTCTTTAGAATGACTCAAGGTACGAATGTTTTTAATCATAACACCGTATTTCACATTTTTCATCCTCCGAGCAAATAGTTCAAATATTGCCTGCAAATATCAGTGTTCTTACTGATGGCAGCAGCATAACACAGAATGATGGCCTGTAGCAAAGGGCAGGTGCCAGGTGAAATCTGGCTTAATGACTTTGCCTTGACAGAGAGACTTTGCATTAAATTTAGGGAAATTCCATTAGAGGTTTGTGAAGGAACTCTGCATTTGCCTGTGTGGCAGGAGCTGTGGTCTGCTCGGCATGACAGGGATTGTTCCTACCTGAGACATGTTTACAGCCCCACAAAGAAAACCAGCTGCCTGGGAGAAGGTCATTGAGCACTCTGAGTTGGAAAGAACAGATGGGGAATTATTTCGGGCTGAGTAAGGAGAAACAGGCCCTGGAAAGCCATTCTTCTATTCAATTTCAAAAATCATTAATTTTCGTGTACAGCAAGTTTCAGCAAGAGTTATTATGGACTTTTATCATCAATGGTGATACAAATGTTTCCCCTCAATTTCCTCCCTTACAAGAAGCTCCATTCAAGTCTAAATCTTTGCCAGCTGTACTCAGGATCAATGATCTGTCAAATTCTCTGCCTTCAATAATAGATAAAATTTTGAATACATAAGAAGCTGCTGAACATGGGAGATATGTGGGAAGTTGCTAGAACCTCACAATCTTTTTCACCACAGTACTGCCTTTTGTTTTTCCTCTGCCTTGATTGTGCACGGGGACTTCTCAGCCCAATTTCCACTGTGAATAACACAGTGAAAATGACCAAACATGACCAATACCCAACAAACAGAGGACTTTCACTGTAAGGGTCTCAGAATAACTTGTAATTTAATGTTATCACTCCAGTCACAGCAAGCAAATAGCTCAGAGCAGGATGGTGCTGAGCAATTTGGTACCCAGGTTTACACAGGACCAGGGAGAGGAAGATGAGGGTGGAACAAGAAGCTGTGGATGTGGAAGTTCCCTGCTCATCAGGAAGAATTCCTGCCTTGCCATGCTGTTGCATGTGATTAAAATACAACATTCAACTACAAATTCAAAAATACAAAAGAAAAATTACTTAGAAACACCACATCACTTTTAACAGGAATACCAGACTTTAGCAACTGAACTTGTGGTGCTGTATCAGCATCAGATATGGCTAGGTATAGATATAATAAAATAAATAACATCTATAAAATATCAAAATAATTTCTAGACATGGTTAGAGGTACTTTGCATTGATTACTGCTAAGTAACACAGGATTCAGAGCCAGGCCACAGCATAAATAATTTTCAAATAGAAGACACTATCACCATTGGTTTGAGAGCTTACTCCTAGAGAAACGACACCAGTATTCCAAATAATTCAGATGACTACAGCAGGAAAGGAGCCAAATCCAAAAATATTTCTACTTTTTAAAAAGTTTGGTAGATACTTATCCTTACAGCATTGTGTAGACACATAAGGGGAATTACTTTAAATGAATGCATTTGAAAATCCCAGTTGCAACATTAAAAACTCCTGGAAATTAGAAAAAAATGCTGAGACTAGAGTTTTCTAAGAAAGCATTAAAAATCAGATATTATATGTTAGGCAGTGCATATAAAGATTGTACCAGATATTGAGGAAAGCAACAGTACTGTGAAAAGTTTTTTAAAAGTAATTATATTTTCCAGGCATTTTAGTGATGGAGGTACTATAAAACCTTTCCATTCCTACCACTAGCACTTCAAAACTAAGTGATCCTTCATTAAAGCTCTGCACAACACCTCCAAAATTAACTTCATTCTTGGTCTTTGACTTTCCAGCCAGTTTCTCATCAGCTTACCTGGGGTTTGGGTGCTTCAGCATCTCACAGAGAAAAACACCCAGACATTTCATTTCAAAATTTACTTCTTCAACCACACTCAAGAAGTTGACACTTATCAAGGAACGCAGGATTTGACAAGCGCTCCAAATTGCCACACAAAATGCTGCTGCCAGCTCCTCTTCCTATGCAGAGAGCAGCTACAACAAAAACCCCAAACCAAGCTGACCACCAGCCAGAAGCTTTATTTTACACCAGGCTCAAAGCCCACGTCCCTTCAGTTCCACGCTGTACCAAAGGGGTTTTTTTCCCTGCTGCAAGTTTCCATGGAAATGCATCAGTCACTAATCTAAATAAGTGCGGCTGAAGGATGCCTGAAAACCTGGAGCAATTACGTATGCCATTAGAGGAACAGAATATGATTCAGCCCAGCGATTAGAAATGTGCCACAGCTATCATTTCTATATTTTGTTGCAGTGTTCTAAAAACAATACTGCTTAATATTTTTTTAAACCCACTCTTTTGCTGCTTATAAGAGGGAGAAAAAAAACCCCAGAAAACGCAGTAAAAATACTTCTCACGTAACAAGCACACAATGAAGTCAGATAGCAAATGTTGCAAAACACAAATGGAGTGGATGTCACACATTTGTTTTGCCATGAAAATCCACAGGGCCTGAAAATGTCTCTCTGGTCAAAGAGACTTCACTTGAGTCATTTTGATGAATAATAAGACAGTGAAAGCTTTGATTTGCATTAAAGGGTTAATGAGCCTTAAAACAATTGACATGAATATAATTTCTGATCAATACAATAGTAGACATCCATGTGCAACCACAGCACACAGATCAGGCACAGCTGGGTCTCTACTAATCACAGAGCTATAGGATCATGGGATCACTAAGGTTGGAAAGGCCCTCTGAGATCACTGAGTAAAAATGTTCTCTCAGCATTGCCAAGGCCACCATTAACCCATGTCCCCAAGTGCCACATCCACATGGTTGTTAAATATCTCTGTTCCAGTACCAATATTCCAATGCCTGGCAACTCTTTCCATGAAGAAATTCTCCCTAACATCCAAACTGAACCTCTCCTGGCACTACTTAAGGCTGTTTCTTCTTGTCCTGTCCCTGTTCCCTGGGAGCAGAGCTTGATCCCACCTGGCTGCCCCCTCCTGTGGGGGCCAGAAGGTCCCCCTGGAGCTTGGACCAACTCCCCAACCCCCTCCCCCAGGCACTTCTGATACTCCAGGCTTTTCCCAAGCTCCATTCCCACTGCTTCGGACTCAACCTATTCCTACTTCACATCCCACAGGAAAATTTCAAAACTGTGCTGGTGATTCTGAACAAATGCTTTGAGGGTTATTTCAGACTATCTGAACCTGGTGTTACCATCCTGTTATTTTTCCAATTCCCTTTACTCTTGAAGAATGAGCTGATAAAACACTGAACAAAACTACAGGTTTCAGATTATAATGACAATTTTGTCAAGTTCTGCTTGACTGTGTCACATTGTGCAGAAAAATGTCTCCCAGGTGGTTGGCATTCTATATAAAAAGGGAGGTGGCTGAATAAACAGCACTGCTCCAAAGTCTGGAGCACAGGCTGGAGATGGGCTGTCTGTGCTACCTGTGTGTACACCAGCAATGTGCAGCCCCCATGCCAAATCTACTTGAAATTAATGCAATTTCTGCCAATAAACATTGCAATTAGACCTCAAACAAGAGAAACTGAGGAGGAGGACACACACTTGTGCAGGAAAAGGCCTCTCAAATGATTAATGTGGTATTTCTACACCATCTATACTGGGAATATCTACTACAGGAAGCACCCAGGAGACTGAGAACTGGGGGTTTTACCTGCTTGGCATTCTCCTCGCTGACACCAAGCCACCACTGGGAATAAAGTCTAATTAATTAGATTCAAGTTCATAGGCTGTAAAAAGCAGGAAAAGGAGGGAAAAAAGGGAGGGGGCATAAGTATGTATTAAGAACACTAAAAGATCACACTAGAAAATCAGTCTGAAATACATATATATATATATATATATATATATATATATATATATATATATATATATATATATATATATATATATATATATATATTATCCTTTCTGTTAGCTTTTGGTTTGTTAGTTCTTACAATTTCACCTTATGTCTTTTCTTCATCTGCTGAAGTCTTCACAAAAAGGAGCAGAAAGTAGGTCTTCCTTTTCAAATCTGACAATCTTTTATCTACACCTCAAGCCAGGCCCTTTCAAGTTTCATTTTTCACCATTTAGTTGACTCTAGATTAAGGATTTATTTTAAATGTGACAGTAAAATTATTTTCAAAGTTAGATTTTTGCGTTCTTCTGTGATAGAAACTGGAAAAGTTTTATTTATAACACACTTTGAAACCCTCATGAATGGATCACTAGAAAATTAGATGAATTTTAATTGTGCACTGGTTAAATTGAAGAGTGATTTGTCTAGCTTTCCCCAAAATCCAGTGAAGGTTTAAAAACTGTATGATTTTACACAAATTTGAAATAATACCTGAACATGCAATTGTAGGATAAATACTTGTAATACAAGTATTACAAAAATTAAACGTAACTCAAATCATGCAATTAGGATGAAATTGCCTAAATAGAATTGAAAATCAACCCTGAAATGGATCACATAAAAGACCAGCTTATTGGTGAGGGTCAATATTCATGAAGTTTCTCCTCAGAAAAGCTTTACAATTTAGAGAATGAGGTACCTGGGGCACAGGGAGCGCAAACAGCATCCCAGAGACCACAGCAAACACCAAAGGCAGGCAATAAACCTGGATTAAAGTTGTGGAGCTGAAAAAGCACCTGAGCTTTAAGCTTGTAAATTTAATGATAAAAATGTACATTTGTTTGATTGTTACAGAAACGTCAAAACCCATTTCCAAGGTGCCCAAAGGCTACAAAAGCACAAATGGTAAAATAAACTTGTAATTTCTAGATGTTTTCTGCAAGCCTAAATTACTAATTCTTGGAAGCAAGCAGTGATATGGAAATTAATTCCCCTAAGAGTGACATATTCCTAAAACTCCATTATGTGCCCCGCTTAATGCCTATAAACTAATAAGAAAAAAGGAATTGTGCTGCATCTTTGTGCTTATGAGATTTTTAGTTGTGATATTTATAAAACATTATAACTGAAGAAATCAAATAGTCTGGGTGGTTCTTAAAGAGAAATTATGTAAAAAGCTTGAACCTCTCAACTAACATACAAAACCTCCCAAAACCACTCTCAAACCTGCAATGTGAAAATACAGCCTTGACCTGTTAGCAGCTTTCATATTGTGGACTTTGTGACCTCTCATATTTGAATGGAAAAAGGTAAATAAAAAGAAGCGAGAGAGATTTTGAATACGTGAATTTTTGTTTTTCAGTGATGTCTCAAAGATGGGATGCACTTAATTAAGAACTCTACTTAGTAGGTTTATTCATTTCTAAAAATGTAATTTAGTGTATTAAGCCCACCTGGATTAGCCATCTCTCTGTGCTTGATAATCACACTCCCACCTTCTCCCTCTCCTTTATCTCCTTCTCACATATAAATTGTATCTCAGCATATCCAAAATTAATCCACAAAGAGACCATGAAAATCTAATCCTCCAAATATATCACTTTAAAAATCCCATTTCATTATTTACCCTAATCCTGCACACAGACAGCACATGACATAATCACCTCCCAGTGATAATGATTTGCACAGCTTGAAGAGTTCTTTGGACACTCAGAAAGATCCAACTGGTTAAACAATCACTCTTTCATGCATCACTGTCTAATTACTCTTCACAGGACTGCTAGGGCACCTCAATTTATTGTCTTACACCAGCAGCATTTCAGGAGAAAATGGACAAATAACTGCTTTTAGATAATCTCCTTCCTCATCACACAACCTGAAGTTGACAACTTGTCACCTCAAGAACATTATGATGTCAAAATTTTAAGATAATATGGTTTAAAAGAGGCCTCATCTAGAAACGGGTAACAGGAATGAGGCAGATAAGGTAGATTTGCTATTCACAGTCTGGGATTTAGAGTTAACTGCAGTTCTGCCAGGTTTAGATGCATTGTGATTTGTTTTGTCGGCCTGTAATCACAAAAGTCAGTTGCAATGTTGTGTGTTGACAGCAGCAGCCCAGCTTCACTGAGGAGTTTTCAGGACAGGGAATCGGGGTGCTCCTCCCAGAACCAAAGTAGGAATAACACTGATTTTTAAAAAGATTTTTATCCACAAAATATCATGAACTGAAATACTGCTGGCACACATCAAATTCTAAACCTGCCTCTAGATAAAAAACACTCAAAACAGGTAGGAACTAAAACAATCTGTCTTCCACCCAGGGGTATTATAGGTAAAGCCATCAATCCATTTTAATAGTGTTGACTTTACTAAAAACACTTCAAAGATCTGAAGGTTTACCCCCCTCCCAGATGTTGTGCTAAATGCCATCTGCTTTATTCCTGAAGGAATAAAAGCCATCATACATTTTGCTTTGAGATAAAGCAAAGCAGAGAGGTCATTAGCCAAAAAACAGCGAAATGAGGAGTTTCCTGAATACATAATTAGGGATCTAATGAAATGGACTTCTTCACCCAAAAAGTCAGGAGATTAGAAATCAGAGGAAGAAATAAGAAGGCCTCATCAGCTTTGTGGAAATTACAAAATATAGAGAGAAGAAAAACACCCTCTCAGTTTTATAAATTGAATGTAATTTAAATGCATATTTTTGATTGATGAAAAATCCCAGAGGACACTTCCCAGGCCAAAGTCTCTCCTGTTTTATTTTGGTTCTATTTTAGAAACTATACTTATGGATCTATTTTCTTTCCCTCCATTATCAAAGATAATAAATACATTTCCAAACTAAACTTCAAGTGAAATTTTGCTTCACTGCACAAATCAACACTTCAAGTTGCCCTCCTCTGGTAAGAGGCACTTACTAAAGACATTTTAGAAAACTACCAAGCAGACCTAACTTTTGGCATTTTCAACATCCTGAAGCAGCAAGAACCACTTAGAATAAGCAACAGCAATTAGAGATGATGAGCTCTCCTGTCATATCCACACATCAATCTGGAAACAGAATTTAGCGAAGATTTATTCAGCTCTGCATTCTGCAGCCACGGACACAACCTCAGAATGTGATTCCTCCCCTGATCACAAGTGAGGTTACAGACACTGGGAAGCCCCAAACGTGCCTTTGGTCACCAGAGATCTCAAAGACATTCCCAAGATAATAGAAGGTGGACTTGTGTTATTTTTGCCC
This sequence comes from Taeniopygia guttata, assembly GCF_048771995.1. Classification (NCBI taxonomy): domain Eukaryota; kingdom Metazoa; phylum Chordata; class Aves; order Passeriformes; family Estrildidae; genus Taeniopygia; species Taeniopygia guttata. The sequence goes on from NC_133030.1 coordinate 10,635,608, forward strand.
AGTCAAGCACAGCAGTGAGAAGGTGATATCCCATTCCAATCTGCTTCATAGTTTCACCCAGTCAAACTGTGTGTCACTTTTTTAAAGGATTTCTGCAGCAGCTCTTCCTTTGCAGAGTTATTTGCCCACTGCACAACATCCTGCATGGCCATTAAGTAGCTATTAGAGTTGTGTACTTTACTTTGGCATTTATGTTGCACATAAAAAGATTAAAGGACCATCAACCACTCTATTTTCATTTAATTATTTATACTCCACTGACTGTATTTCCAGTACATTATAGAAACTGATGGAATCCTACTATGTTTAAAAACATATTTATTCCTAGTGGACAAGACTATAAAAAATAACACACAACTGTTTATTTTAGACCACTACAACACAGATTTGCTCTGAGTTTTTCCCAGGACCCAACAGTTTTCTCTGATTATCTCTGCCATGATTTGTCAAACATATACAATCTGGGTATAACCCAGAAGATAACTTCTGGGGGGTAAAACCCACAGAAGTCATCCACTCACACCTTCACACACAGAAGCTGTTGGAAACAACTGCAGCAGCAAAGTTCATGAGAATTCTCACTTTTACACTGTCCCTCTGGTATAAGACATTTATTCATTTCTCTCAGACCTCCTTTGGCCTCCTTGGAAATATTTGTATTTTTGCCACATTTTCTCCCCACACTCTACATCTGGCCAAACACATGGGAGAAGGACAAGCCACAGTCACTGTCAAAAACTCTTGGATGTAATCAAATCTGCCCTTCAACCTGCCCAGACTCAAGCCCCCTGTGTGTCCACCAACACTGTTAGAGCACCTTAAGCAGCTTATCAGAGCTTTTTGCCTCTGACACCTTCTGTGTTTCAGGAAAACAAGCAACTCCTTGGCCTTATTTAAAGGCATCTCTGAGTGCACTCCTTTCACATGAGGGGGAGTGATCATAGGCTCCATGAAAGGGGCTGGGAGTAAAGCAAATAGACAGAGGGATGAAGGTAACCGGAGTTATATTTAACAGGTTTAGAGCTTACATTCTTCTACACCACTAAAGCTCTGGCTTATTTTATTTTAAATGAATTTTTGTGCTATTACTTTTCAAATTTTGCATGTCACAGTCGAGACAGCCATGATACAGAGTATCACCACACAATTTCAGAGAGCATCAACCCATACAGAGTAACACCTCACCTCATCAGAAGGCTGCAGGTGTCTGCCCACACAAAGTAACATCCCATCACTTCAGAAGGCTGCAAGCATCTGCCCTTCTTTTTCTTCAGCCCAGCCTTTTGTACCCCTCATGTTGATGCACTGCACCTGTGTGCCCTCTGTTCCTTTGGGGGCTGGGCAGTGCACATGGGCACTCTCACCTCCAGTGCTGCTCACCTGCTCCTCACAGCTGCAGCTCACTGGGGATCAGTCTCAGCCCATCCCCACTCCCAATCTCCACAAACTGTGTGCCTAAATTTGCACACTCCTGGGGTAACAAATCTACCTGGTAGGTAAGCTAAAAAACCAGCACCCTGCCATGGCAACCAAGAGTACTGACTCAAAGAGAGGTCCCTCATGCTGCTGACAAGGATAAAACCATTTGGGTGATGGATACTGCAGCATCATGGATACAAATCCATGGCAGACAAGCTTTGCACAGGGGGAAAGGGAAACAGGTAGCTGACACCATTGCCAAAAGATTTAACTTCTTTGGGAAGAGAGCAAGAGGAGATTTTTAATAGCGCAGGGCATTTATTGAGTGAGAACCGTGATTCCTGTTGTAAGGATCATTCTATAAGAAATTCAGATGAAAACACTAGGTAATCTGTGAGTGACAGATCCTTCTTGTTGTGTGAGAAACAAGAAAAAAAGAAAGAAAGGAAAAATAACCAAAACAAGCTCTAGACACACAGACAAGCACTTGGGAGAAGTCTGCAAGAAGAACTTTTCTCAAATACATTTAGAGAATTATTATCACAATTTTACAGAACAGCTACAGAAAAAAGAAATTGTCAATAGCTTGGAGGACTCTAAATAAAAAATGCAAGCCACACTGATTTTAGATGACATGGAAATGTTCAATAAACACTTTATTGCATTCACATCCCACTCTTTGATAGTCACACTGCTTCTTCTTTGGTTTAAGAGGACTGCCATCTACTGAGTTACCCTCACCTTCAGCTAGTTTTAGGAAAGAGATCAACATTACCTTCAAATCAAGAGAATTTGGACAGCAGTTTTATGTATTTCTATATAAAAATATAAAAAGGTATCTTAATATGTAAGGATTAGAGTGCTGGACATATTCTTCTTTGCTGCAGAAGTTGTTTTGGTTTTAACCTGGAAATCCTTGCTGGTAACTGCTGACTGGTTGCTTTCAGTTTTAAGTATTTTCAAGATGTGATTTTATCTGGAATATTTCCTAGTGATTGACTACTATCTGCAAGGAGTGCGAAACAAAACCTCACAAATGACAGATTCCTAGATCTGGTTTAATACATAATCTAAAATATTTCCACAGATATTACCTCGAAATGTATTCCAAAATGTTTTCACATAGTTATTAGAATTCAAGATAAACCCCACTGCTCAGAAAGTACAAAAAAATACAGAAAAACGTTTCCTTCCCCCCTGTCTCCTGCTGCCTTGGCATGTCCTTTCTTAAGTTTTTATATCCAGGCAGAAATAAGAATGAACCGAAACGAGGCTGAGTACAAATGAAACGTTGGAGATGATTTTTCCCTAAATTCGGTACCCAAAGATGCCATCTAGTGACCACCTCCTGAATGCAGGGACAGCTCCCGAAAATGCAGCTCAGAGCCCACGTTACACATCACTGAGTGGCATGTCCATCACTGTGTGCGTGTGTGCGAGAAGCAGAAGGGTGAAATCCTTAGCCAGGGTGGTTTTATTCACGGATATCCCTTGCCACATCTGTCACTCCCTCCGTGCTCCGAACTCTCCACCCGGAATGGGGCTGCTGGCTCAGGGAACATTTCCATCAGACTCTGAGTGCATCCCTAAACAGCAGAACACTGAGGCATTCACTGTTCTCCACCATTTCCTAGCCAGGAAAGGTCCTGTCTGCTCCTGCTACCCATACATATTAATTTTGACTTTACTTGGAAAAGAGTAATTTTTGGCTGGTAGCCAAAAGGATGAGAGCACTGGCTCTGGTAGCTGAACACAGAACACAGGCTGGGAGAGGAGGATGCTAATCCCAAATTTTGGTGAGCCAGGAATTTGGGACCAAGTCAAAGAAAAAAAAACCTCACTAGGGATGGCTCTATGGAAAATTCAGTCCACTTTCACAGTCAAGAGAAAGCCCTGGCACCCTTGATGATACTGGCTGTTAGGAAATTAGGGAAAAGCTTTTGCACAGTAACAGGTGCACAGTGGTGACCTTACCATTAATTTAAACAAGGCCCACAGAAGAGCTGTATGCACACACAGCAGCCACAAGTCAAATAAGAGAGTAAAATTCAAGTTTGGATTGTATCTTTTTAAAATTCTGCTGCTGTAGGGCAGGGTAATTGATTTTCCACAAGGAAAAAGGTGCAATCAGCATGTTCAGGATGTAGCAAGACTTTTGAATATTGATATCCTAGATAAAGACACCAGAGCAGTCCGATTTATCGAGCTTCCAAACAGATGCTTGGGATTTTAGGATACTAATGGAACAAATTGATTTGTGTAATACAATATATTAACTTCAAGAAACCCTGACTCAAATATTGTCATCAAACCATTAGCTAGCTCATCAAATGCATTGAATCAAAATTCAGCATATGTTCTTGCTTCTGAAATGCTAAAAACCATTAAGCACCAGGTCACGTATTACACATATTCGGAAGATGTTCTATAGGGTACCTTTTACTTTTTTAACTTTAGAAAAGCTCAGCAAGAAAATCAGGGGAAAAACCAACAAGGAAGAGAAAAATCAATAGAAATCATTGGTGCTGTCATATTCACATTAAAGTCTGATCGTGTAAGTAAAATGAGTATTGCAAAATCTGGTAAAACCTGATTTAGGGCATCAAAAATGAATGCTTGAAATATACATGGCATGTACACATGTCACAGGAAGGAAAACCACAATGTTATCTACTGCAGGTTTCAGAAAAAAACATTTTAAATTTATCTTTGCAAGATAAAGACTTTCCTCAAAAAAAAACCCAAAAAATAAAAACCAAAAAAACTGTGGCAAGCACAGTTCTCTCCCTCTCAGGATTTTTCATAGAGGTGCACAGAGAGAAATGAAAGAGAAAACAATTTCTATTTCTGCTCTTTTTTTTTTTTTTTTTTCCATGTGGAATGTGTTTGGAGAATTGTTTACCTGGAGTGATTGCTTGGTTGGATTCAGGTGAGGATTGTTTGAGCCTGATGGCCAATCCAATCCACCTGGGGCTGGGCTCTCCAGAGAGGGTCACGAGTTGTGTTAGAGAAAGTAGTATGTAGTTTTACTATCTTCCTTTTTATATAGTATATTAATGTATTTTAGCATAGTTATAATTAAAAAAAAATCATTCAGCCTTCTGAATTGAGTCAGACATCGTCATTTCTTCCCATTGATTTTGCCTGCATTTACAATAAAAAAAAACACTTTAAAAACAGTGTACATCTAAAATCAAAGCTGTAAAAGTATCTTTTATCAGCAATGATGCAATTTTAAGTGTCCTAATGCTTCAAAGCAGCCACATTTCAAGAAAAATGTAGAAAATATCTCCAGAAAAACAACCAGTTTCCAAGAAATCATTGATCTCTTACATTTATAAATAGCAATAATGCTGTATCATAACTCTTCATATGCGTTTGGGAAAATATTAAAGCCACTCTTACATATTTTAGGTGGTGAATGAAATGGGTTCCTTATTTTCATGCTCCTTCAAGTGATATATTTGCAATCTTTACCTTAAAGCTTGACTATAGGAGACTACAGGCAAATTTAATTTACTCTAAAGGTATGAAGTTAGAAAGGATTTTTAAAAAATTAAATCAGAATGACAGGGATTATAGCAATTTAAATTCACACATGCAGTTCAATCTACATTTCAAGCAATCACAACCTTTTATTGACCAAATACTCTTGGTCATCCCAGTCTGTGTCTGCCAAACCTGATAGGGCTGGATGTGGGCATGCCAGACTGGGAATTAAGTAATATTCATGCATTAATCACTTTAAGCTGATTGATTTCCATTCAAAACTATCTGTTGTTGTGGTAAGTGTGGTTTTTCTGTGCTTTGAAGTGAAAGCTGAAAGTCAAACCATAAATCTGCCACTTAGTGACAGGTTGCATATTCCAGAGCCTGCACTACAAAAGGTTTTTTCAGAGCTAAGCCCCAAGTTCTGGTTTAAAACACAAAACAACCACTGTTCTCCCAAATGCTTCCCAGAACAAGATTCCAGCAATCAGGGATAAGTGGTATTTTAAGCCTACCCATTTCAGTGCCCAAGTAATCTGTTTGAGCCATCTAAAATAGGAGGATTATTAAGGGAAAATCCTTATCAGGGTGAATCCTGTTAGAAAGCCCAGATCCTGTTCCCTGTTTGCATGACAGTACCTGTGATCCTGCTGCCAACTATTTTCCCTCTGTTCTGCCAACATCTTGGACTACTGGATGCTTTTTCAAGCTTGTCCCTCATAAACAAAAAGACAACTTGAAATTTATCCCTACTTATAGTTGTACTGGAAAACACTGGGAGAATTCCAAAATTACGTGTGCTTAATGACATATGAAACGCTATATCAATATTGTTTCCATACAGTACAACCTAAGAAACTGGACAGTGTTTTTTTAAAGAAAATTCTTAATTATCTTTTGGTTCTGAGCAGATCTGATGGTAGATTTTACATGCTGCCTTATTTGTAACTCAGGTCAATCCAGAAGAAGGATAATCAACTATTTACTGATTCTTTACGTTTAAAAGATTCAGTAATACATCTTAAATTGGATCAAAACAGCCTTGCAAGAACTTTCTGAAATGTTTGGCTGATCAACTTAAGTATTTCCACTTAACTTTTAAATGTGATGAGTTGCAGCATCCTCCAATGTAAGGTCAGAACTTCAAAGAATTCTAAATATTAACTTTTGAATAAGAATATTTATCATACATTTCAGTTTTCCAGTTCTATCAACAGGGTGAAACCTCACTGAATCTCCAAATACAGGAACTATGGTGTAGTTCAACTCATTATAGTTCAGCTGAAGGACTTTTTATATTCAGAACTGAACACCAAAACATCTATCAAAATGAATACTTAAAACATCTTGGCAGAGGTAAAGCTTCTCATTAAATAATCAGTATCACCTGCATTTATTAGCCAGCTAATAAGACTCATGCTAATAAACTCAACACCTGTTAAATGAGGAAAAGTTCAGTAACATTTAACAGTTCTCTTCCAGACACAGAATGATTAAATATAAGTTTGGGTTCAAGGTTACTTAGACTTTAGACACAGCAGTCACTTTTAGAAACAATTTGCAGAGAGTTTTACACACAAACTAACCTAAAAAAAAAAATTTAAATATATTATTTCTATTTATATTATTATGTTATATAGATTATATATATTTATTATATATGCATATAATGGATATTATTACTTATTTTTAAATATAGATTTATATATATATACACATATATATACATATATATATATATATGTATAGATGTAATTTTTTTTTTCTGCCAGGTTAATGGCAGCATTAAAAGCGCAGTTAAAAACACACACACAGAGAGAAGCTGGAGGTAGTGGCACACCCCAGCTCATGGCTCTAGCAGCACTTGCAGCCCCAGGTGTGTATTTCTCCCTGCTCCTCAGTCTCATAAACACTTCCCACCCTGTGCCGAGGTCTGGGACTGTCTGCCTGTGCCAAGAGGTGTCTGTCCTTCCCAGCACTCTGCAATCTGCTTTGTGGGAGTGAGGACCTGAGGAGAGCCACTCCTGAGAATAGCATCCCTGTGCTGCAGCAGGCAGGAAAGCAGCAGCAGCATCCCACTGCTGGGCTGCTCAGGAAACACAGAAAGTGTATCACCCACCAGGGCAATGATGTATCACCCCTCTGACAATCATTTCCACCTCCCTGTTCTCCTTGTCCCCAATAAACAAGACATTTGCAGAAAAATAATAGTTTCTCTTTTTCATCTGTCGACCTGCTGCCCAGAATGCAGGTAATATTTCACCAGCTCACCCTGAAAATGGGAATTCATTTATAAGCAAAGCATTAAAACTAGTGAGAAAGAGTTATATAAGGAGTTCAAGAGTCCATTTGAAAACAAATTACACCTTTTAAGATTTGTTTGCTAAAAATGAAACAAGATTCTTTAATTTGCCTTTCTCTGGGGCAAGCTCTTAGCAAAAATCTATAACATTAGAAACATCCTCTGCTTCTTCAAATAAACCAATTCTGGCATTATTTCTTCTGACTGTCTTTTGTTTACTGCATGTAGCTGTGTCTTGTCCTTCAATGATAAAATCTTAGCATGAAAACTGGGGGATTTTGGGAAGGTGTCTTGGATTTTCCTATCTATATTTGTACTTTTCTCTCAAACAGTGGCCCAGGGCCTTAGTCTCCTATGAGATCAACCCAAAGGAGAGGTTTGATCCTAGAAAAATGAAAGAAAAAGTATAATCTATAAGGATTTACAGTCAGGAATGTAACTATTTTCCTTCTTTTTAAAGTCTTGACTAACAAATGTTAATATAACTTTTAAAAAATAACTTTATAACTTGACAAAAAACATATGATATAAAGATATGTTATACTTAATTTCCTTAAACTACTAATGTGTTGTACAGGGTATCCAATATAATTATTTTCATTATTTTCAGGAAAACAGCCAAAATACAGAACTATTTTCAGTGTCTCTCTAGACAGCACTAAACTAATTCTTGATGTGTGTAAAACATAACTGCAAGCATGGAGTAAAGACTCAGTGATTGTTGTATAATTAGAGTTCAACCCTTGGCTACAAATAAAATAAAAAAATAATAAAAAAAACCCCAGAACAATACATTGAAGTGCTTTTTGCTTGTAAGTCATCCACAAAATCTGTTTGACTTTCACAGCCACGTTTTATTTTTGTGAATTGTGGACTGACTGGATGGTTGAGAAAGTTGATGGACATTTTCCATTTCAGTTCAGAAAGCAAAGCCCAAGTTTCAGACTCAGCTACAAACACAAACACACTTTTGTGTGGATAATATAACAAAGTTATACTACCATTTAAAATTCAATCCATTTTGTGAGTTCACAATTGGGACATTCGCTCAGGTCTGCTATTCTACCTGGAGACCAATAATCTATTTCTGATCCCAGAGTATCCCTTTAGGACTGATCTATAACAAAATGAGTTCAGCTCTCTAGCAAGGGAGGGAAGCAAAAAGCAGAGCCATGATTTCAGAACTGAATATGGATTATCTGACATCTGCTCTGTTTAGGCATCATTTTCCTGATCACCTCCAGCACTGCCATTACTTTAAGCAGTTGCTCCATCATCTTACTTAAATTATGAAGAATGTGATCTCATCTAACTGGGGAGTGTTTCAAAGAGTTTTCAGACTTTGTTGTCAAGCCTTTTATCTGAGCCATTAAAAATCAGAAGGGAAAAAAGCCCCAATGTGTCATTTAGTGCAGCAGAAAAAGATGACTTATCAACACTTTTGGAATATGTATAGATCTAAGTCTTGCCTTGCTATTTTTTTTTTTTTAAGTTGCTTTTAAAAGTGTTGGGTCATGTTAAATGTAATGAGTTAGATTAATTAAGCCATTTTATTTAATTTTGATAGAGAGCCAGAATGATTTGAACAGAAGTCGAGTTTAGATATAAATAATATTTACACAGGTGCATCAGAGAATCCTGGTTAAACAGAATTTCAGGGGGAAAAAATGGATATTAAATCAAAGTAAGAACCATTGCTACTGTCATTTAAGATATTTAGAGAAAGCAAAAGGATCAAGTAGGTTCATAAAAAGATCACAGGTTCATAAGATATTACAAAGTATCATTAATTATAAAAATAACCCAAACTATTAGTATAGAGATGTTAGAATAAAAATATATATTCTTTATGAAATTTGAAATGCTCCTGAATTCCAGGAGGTAAAAGCTGCAGATTTTTGTCTACTAACAGTCATTAAGATCTGCTGGGTTTGTTACAATTTGAGAAGCTCAAAACAGATTTTAATGGCTTGAAAAAAAAATTATATGAGTAGTTTCCACAAGAACAACTGGGAATCAAAAATTAGGTATTACTCCTAGGTTTTTAGCATGTTGCAGAACAGAGCTGCTCAAATTCTGCCACAAGTTGAAGTATTCTCTCTTAAACTAATAATTGAGCTTAAATTCCCCAGGAGGTTCTACCACTTCATAAATCATTCACTTCATAGCTTTAACTTTTTGGTGCTTCTACAGTAATTCATAACATTAAACATCTCTGATGTCTCTATCTGCTCTCAGACTTGAATATGTTCCATGGGCTGTGATATTGAACAGAAAACGGGAATGCATCACTGGAAGTAAAAGGAATAAACCATCATAGTAACTCCTTTCTTGAGACATCCCTCAGAGTTTGCACTTCTTTGATCCTGTAAGGTGTGACAGATGATTTCTTGAGGGAAAAAAAAATGCAGAAAGAACCAGAAGAGGAAAAGCTCCCCACCTGTATGTCCGATTTCACACAGCAGCAATCCCAGATGCACTGGAAATGTTGAGTTTCCTACCACATAACTCTCATTTTATATTGCTATGCAATTTATTTTTAGTCTGTTTCAATGCTTTGGAGAGTTGTGCTGCTCCTTTCCAGCTGATTAGAGGTATTCCTAAGTGGCTCTTAGCAAGCATGGAAATGGGAGTGAAAGGGATGAAGTACGTGTCAGCTGAGCAGCCCAGATAGTAAAATATTATTAATTAAACATTCCTTATTCAGATATAAGCATGCATTCTCTACAAGCTCTAGACATAGGCATGCTTACTTGTTGGTTTTTTTTTTTTTAATTTGAATAATTTCTTTTCATGTTTTGGCTTTATGCTGCCCTCAAAACCTCGACACATGATGAAATTATTATTATGGAATCCTTTGTTTTACTCTTCCTTCAAACCAGACCTGCATGATTATTTGAGAAATGGGTTGGTAGACACAGTGTTCCAAAGGATTTCTAACAAATATTCCTATTAGATTAAGAAATCTCTATTGCTTCTTGCTCAGAAGATCCAGACTGAAAGAAGGAAAGGCCTTTCAGGGTACCTTTGGTCAGAGAAGACACCCTGCAGGTTGTGTGGGAAGCAGATGTCTCACTCCCATAGCCAGCCTGCAGATAAAACCAGTTTTCCAGTCACCTCTGCCTCTCAGTTCCCATTATTATTGAGTGATGATTCATTTCAGAGCCTTTCCCCAAACTGCTGTTTATCATTTACTGGGAACACAAATGCCTCGCTCAGCAAAGCTAAAGTGCAGAAACTTGCTGAGGTTCATTCTTTGAATTTCCATCACTTGAGACAAAAAAGTGGGCTTGATTTACATCCTCAGCTACAGAGAGTTGTCAGAATTAGTTGATTATTACTGCACCAAGCTCTTGTGTCAGCTGGGCTTTGTGGGCTGAATTGCCAGCACCTCACATTTAGTTCTTTGCATAGATTTTTTTTTTGGTTGCAGTATCGTTTTCCAACTGATAGATGGAGGAGAATGCAATTTAAGCAAAAATATGGTATATGGAATATTCCTGATCTTTCTAAAGCATAAATCAGACACAGAATATCTTCAGGTATGATCGCTGTGTTGAGTGTTGTCATCCATTCCCATTTTTTTTAATGACAGATCTGTCCATGGGAAACATTATGTGGCAGAAAAATCACTCATCAAAAGATGAAACTGTTCAGAAACTCATGAGCCAGGTGGTTGCCAGGTGGTTCTGTGCAAAACACAGAAGCAAGGCAGGAAAGAGTACTTCAGAGGTCAGAGCTTTGGACAACATCCCTCAAGGCAGGGGCACTGACTGAACAGTGTCTGACCTGTCAGCTTGGGCTCTAGGTACCAGGGTTACTATGGGATCCCATCTTCAGAGCCTGACTGGGATTAAAAAGATTAGAATAGAATAGAATAGAATAGAATAGAATAGAATAGAATAGAATAGAATAGAATAGAATAGAATAGAATAGAATAGAATAGAATAGAATAGAATAGAATAGAATAGAATAGAATAGATATAATGAAGGTGTAACAGTCGTCCCTTGGGTTTTCAACCCATTTGAAATGGCTGCCTTTGTATCTGCAGCACAGCACACTTTTTCAACTACATGAGAGGCAATCTTGCCTTTTAAATTTTATTTTAATTTGACTTTATATTCTCTTGGCCATATTGAGTCCAGCCTGCACTGTCAAGTCAGAACATATTTCCCAGCTCTCAGAACTTCTTAGCACCTTACACTACTGCCATGACAATGTTTGTGATTAACCTCCCCAATGGAAATATCTTTCCCTCACATACATAAATTTCTTTTATACTTCCTCCATTTAGTCCTTCCAGCTGCAGCAATGTTTTGTCCTTAACAGCTGCTGCTCACACCAAACAGTTCAAGTTGCACAACAATTCTGTCACAGGTACACAGGCACCTTCTACTCAAGGTGAAATCTTGTGGAAGGAAAATTTATCAAAATTTATTATCAAAACCCTTGAGGTGCTCATTTAGTGAGATGCCATCTCTTCTGACTCATTGGAACCTACTTATTTCTAGTGGTTTCCAAAGTTATTTGTGCATAGAATTTTTCAGAGTTCTAATAATCAGCAAAGCATTTCTGTTTATTCTTCAGTCGCCTTTCTAGCTGAAAATTAGCCAGAATTAATCATAACAAATCAGGAGTAATTTTTTTATATGGTTTAGCTAATCTGGGCCATTTAGGCTGGATGAAAAAGAGGGTTTTATCTGTTCTTTTCCCCCTCCACTGCTGTGTTTAACACTGAATTGTAGAATCAGTTACATGGGATAAGGCACTGGTTTTACATATGGATATCTATTATGTCCAGACAGCAAATTTGGGAAACCGAGACTCCTGTCGTTCTGGAAGGCCAATGCAGATGTCAGCTCCTCAATCCACAGTAAAGCATCTTTCTTTCTTGCAGGAAAGCAAATCCATTTTCTAGCACCTAGCTGGCTTGACTGCCTGGGAAGGTGTTGTACTAATTATAAAAAGGGATGGTGGAAATGAGGAACAAATCTGGTTTTACTGAATGTACAGGGCGTTGAAAACTAAGAATGTGAAAAACAGAAAATTCGCGTTGAAAACTAAGAATGTGAAAACCAGAAAATTCTCTGTTCAGAAGCAGCAAAATGATGCATTTTATTAACACAGCTTGGACTTGTTTGGTAACTTCTGAGATCTAGAGGTAATGCTGGACAAGGATTGTGGCAGTTTCTGCTTTTAACACCTGTGTAGGGTTACACAGGTAAAAAAGAAATTGCAAGGGAACTCTGCTATTCCTGGATAATCTGTCACTAAGTTTTCTAGTTGCTGTAAACTCAGGAATAAGGGATATCAAACAAAAGCACAGGCACTGTGCTCAGGAAGGGACTGGAGGTGGCACTCAGTCTGGCTGACAGGGTGATCTCGGTGATCCCTGAGGTCACAGAGTTCACAGAATTCACAGAATCACAAGGTTTGAAGAGAACATAAAGATCAAATCCAACCCATGCCCTAACATCTCAACTAAACCATGGCACCCAGTGCCCCATCCAGCCTTTTTCTAAACACATCCAGGGATGGTGACTCCACCACCTCCTCAGGCAGACTGTTCCAGAACTTTATCACTCTTTCTGTGAAAAACCTTTTCCTAATATCCAACCTGTAGTTCCCTTGATGCAGCTTAAGATTGTGTCCTCTCGTTCTGTCAGCTGCTGCCTGAGAAAGAGACTGACCCTCACCTGACTACAACCACCTTCTAGGAAGTTGTAGAGAGTGATAAGGTCACCTCTGAGTCTCCTTTTCTCCAGGCTAAGCACCCCCAGCTCCCTCAGTCATTCCTCACAGTGTTCCAAGCCCTTCTCCAGCCTCAGTGGCTTCTCTGGATGTGCTCAAATGTCTCAACACCCTTCCCAAACTGAGGGGCCAGAGCTGGACACAGCACTCGAGGTGTGGCCTCACCAGTGCTGAATACAGGGGGAGAATGACCTCCCTGCTCCTTCTGGCCACACCATTCCTGATACAGGCCTTCCCCAACCCAAATATCCCATGTCTCTGTGTCACTTTGGAGAGGCAAAGCCAGTTGGAGTCCGGCAGAGTCTGCTGTGACACTAGAGGTCCGCACGGGCACAGCTCCATGGGCAGCAGGAATCTGCCCTGCCAGTGCTGCCTCCGAGGGTGGCACAGCCCCCAGGACTGGCACAGCTCGAGCTGCAGAGATCCTTTCCTGGAAAAAGGAGCTCATGATCACTGCAGCCATGTGCTCGCATCAGATCTAATCTGAAACAAACTCCCTGCGCTCCTACAGCTACTAATAAGTTGTATCCCAAGGGCACAGGATAGAAGAAGGCACGAAAGAGTCTGTGGAATGAAAACTCATCCTAAGACAATATTAAAAATGAAGCTGGAACTCCAGGTGCACTGAGGAGGTCAGGAGCTGAAAGACAGCAAGAATCTCTCAGACACGCTGAGTCTACCTTTGTATCAGTATCACTTGTAAAATCTAGGAGTTCTCCAGACACTTTAAGGAGGGAGGAATAATAAATAATAAAGCTGGAGTGTAGTGAAAGATAACTTCCAGCCTGAAAATGAATACTTCAGCTCAGTTGTGGGCAATCAGACAGCCCTGAATTCTGAAGTATTGTGGAGCATAAAATCACAACTGTAATAGAATGCATTTATGTAGTAAGTCCCTCAATTTCATGTAATACCTTATGATGGAAGAAAAGCAAAAAGAAACATCTAAATTAAAGCAGGAGAAACATTTTTTTCAACTTACCCATAACATTTTAGTAAAAAAACCCCAAACTTTTAAGATATTTCAGAATAGAAAGACATTTCAGAATGGAATTGGCTCATTACTGAATAACACAAAATAACTGTCAATGCAGAAAGAATAAGTATGTGATATTTGTATTCTGTGTTTGAGCTGGTAAAATGCAAGATGATGTGCCAACCTCGTCTGAGGGAATATTTCTACTCTCAGAATATTCTGCAGAATGTAAAAAACTGGCTACAAAATTGACTCTTTTTAAAACAAGGTAGCATGAATGTCTTGTTTGTACTAATCTTTTAAAAGCAGGCAAAAGAACTTTGCAGGGCACAATAATGATTTTCTTTTTATTCTTCATTTTCCATTGGATCTCAAAATGTCAAGGAAACTTCTTTAGACTGGAAAGCAGCAGGTCCTGTGCTGGTGCCATTAAAGGGCAAATGAGACAACCTGGATAATTGGAAGACCACAGACCTGGCATCCACCCTAGCAAAATAATGGAGCAATTCCTACAAGTCTCAATTAATGGAGGATAAAAGAAAAGAAGTAGAATTAATGCCAGTCAATATGATTTTTTTTTGGAAAACAGAACTTGCCAAGCTGGCGTGGTATCTTTGAAGAGAACACAGGAACCAGGTGTTGTTCTGTCCTGCCCACTTCCAGAAAACAGTTGGGATTGCAATAAAGTTCCCTAAAAATGGAACATTCGTTAGAAGAGAGATTATACATCAGCCTGACATGAAACACCTGCCCAGCAGTTTTACTGGGCCTGGAGTGTTTAATTGGAGTTTGTTTTTTCCAAGAACCATTCCTCTTTCCTTCACTCATGGTGTGCAAATGACAAGCCTCTATTAAACACAATTGTTCAAACTTAATAGCAAATGGAAGCTGCTGGAAGAAATGTCCCTAAATCTCTCTTGCTGTGGTGCTGGTGTGGAAAAGGCTGAGTCTGAGCTTCATTTCCTCCACATTGAAATGATCTACTTTCTAAATCATTATCATAAGAAGTTCTGCTGCTTTGGAAAGACTATGATGCAAATTCTTGCAAGTGGCACAAGTTTGTGATGTTTCTCAGCTGACGTTCTTTCAGCAATCCCAACAGACCTAATTTAATTTCTAATCATTTCACCATGCCTAACACATTTTTCTAAATTACTTCTGCATTTTTACTCAGAGGGAATACTGGCTGATTTTTGCTTATAAAGCTTTTCCCTTTCATTCCCATTGTTTCCTATGCAGAGGGAATGCACAGAGCAATTCTGTGATCAGCTGCTTTCACTCCATGCCATATTTCAATAATAATATTGCAGATACTGTGCATTCCATATATTTCATTTCCCTCCCAGCTCCAACCTCTATCACATTACTCACAGAAACACTGAACCTCATTCTGGGTGCGGGACATTTTTTAAGCCAGCCCAGCAAAATATGGGAGTGCACAAGTTCACTGCCAGAGAAAATGTGTCCCTTTTGTTCCTATTTAATTACATTTTCATCCTTTTTAGTGAAGAAGAATGGCATATTTATAGCCTTAAGCTATGTTAACATTATTATTCCCATTGTACCATAAGCAAACAGGAAAACAATTGGAAAGAAAGCAATATTTATAAATTACAGTAAATGTGAAGGCAATAGTTATAAATTACAGTAAATATCTGGTGCTTTCCCAGACACATGGCATAAGTCTTCATAATTTCATGTCAGAAAATTTGTAACATGCTTCTGTTTATATTCTTTTCTTGCTTCCAGCTTTCATAATCCTTTTGTTCCTCTTGTGACAATTCTTTTCTTAATTTTTGTGTTCCTTTGAATGATCAAAGACATTCTTGCTCAAAAAACAATCATTGTCTACTAAGAGAATCCTGTCACATACTGAATTTACCTCCTGGAGTAATTCTCAAGGAAGTCTTTAAGGATTTGTAACAAACAGGTTTGGTTACTCTCTCTTCAAAATCACTAAAAAGATGGAAAACTTTTTTCTTATCTTTGAACTTCACCTCATGCCCTCAGAATTTTCTACAGATTTGGAGACAAATGGACAACTCAAATTTAATGCAGGGTTACTGTTCCTACACTGGGCAATTCCAGCCTCAATGTTCTTTTCTTTAATACATCTCTCCATCTCTAAATTCTGACTTTTGTCAAGCCCTTTGAAGAGTTACACAACTATTCTCCCTGTATTCCCAGAGCCTGGATCCATTCTCTCAAAATATTAGATCTGGTTTTGCCTCCTCCTCTTTTCCACTCTCAAAAGGGAGATAGAAAAGGAAGCGCAATCTCTCCACATAGGAAAAAAAAAAGAAAAGTATACCTTTCAGTTTATAATGACATGCATAAAAGAAAAACACCTGTAAATGAATGATACAATGCATAAATTTTAGTGTATCATCTATGTAATGCCAGAAGTTCTTAATCAATACAACAGAGATCTAAAAACACATCAGTAGATGATTTCAAACTGCATATACTCCTGGAGAACATTAATTATATTCTCAGAGCTCATTTATAATGAGCTTTTAATTAGAGAGGATGTCCTCACATCTTAATACTTAAAAGCAGAGAAATGATGAGATGGTAGGTAAGTCTTAAAATAACCTGCTTTAATGTAGATTACTTTTTCTTTTATTATAGCAGGACTACAAAGGCTCCTTGCTTAAAGTTACTTGTGGCAATACACGTGCGTGATAAAGGGGGATTCGATTTCCTTTGTCCTCAGTAAGGATGGGTGTGGGCATCCCACTAAAGTATGCCTCCTCTAGCATTCAGAGAAAGGTCAACAGGGCTGTGAACAAGAGCTATGACTTCCTCAGACTGGGAGATGACCGGCCAGGTTTTCTTCCCTTATTTATTTGTCTCATTAGACATTCTCCCACACTTCAGGAAACAAAAAACAACATAATCCTATACAAAATGTCTGCATACAGCTCTGTGTAAAAGCTTTGGTACTTCCCAGCATAGTTCCTCATGAGAAAGTCTGCTTGCTTGGACAGTAAAATCCAATCAATAAACCCCCCCATATTTATTAATTCAGCAGCTTGGCTTTATCCAATTCTCCCATTTCTAGCAGTGCACAAAGGTCCTGATGTGTCTGTTGGGATAGACACGTGGCATTTGTCACGTTAGGGCTCAACACGGGTTTGATGCGATTACCTGGTTTGCTTTCATTTGGTTTGCACTGAACTTCTTCCACACACTCTGCAGGAAACCAGCCAATATGTCCCCGGGTGCTGCCTTCCCAGAATCCACCTTCTCCGATGCTCAGCACTAAACAGGGCAGACACAGGCAGTGTTACACTTTGCCTCCTCACACAAATACACAATTTTTGCATTATGCCTTCATCAATCCCTGAAAACAAGCAAACACAGTGCAATAACTAACAATGGTACCCACAAAAACAGAACAGCGTAATCTTTAAGCAGGACCCTCCCTACTCAGTCTTTGTAACCACTCCCCAAATTTTTTTTTTTTACCACAAGTTTCCTTGGCCTTCACACAATTGTTTCCCTTTTCAGTGTTCTCACTGCTGGATTAATCAAGGATAAAAACACGGTAATACCACTACCAAAAAAACACTGTCTTGTCTGCTGACATGAAGTGCTGAACCCATTGTCAAACTGCATCCACAGTGAAATGGATTTCAATAATACATATTTTGATATCTCCTGATTTTTCTGCCTCCTAAGGAAACATGTTATTTCATTTAGTGGGTAGCTCCAGGGATTTGCAATGCAGGTTGAATAATATGATTTAAGGGTTTGAATACACAGCAAACACTTGAACCTCCCATAGGTGAGATCCACAATGGAGATGCCTTTTGAAACATTTCAATTATTTTTTCTTCAATAGAAGAAAACAACAATACGGAGGAGAATGATTTGTCAATACCAGAAGAGGTTTTTATCTGGCACTTCTAATTATCTTGATATTGATACTAGGACTCGGCAAGGATTGTGACAAAAGCCTGCAGAGCAAGAATTTTATTAGTAAGCAATTGGAGGTGAATTATGGTGATGGAAGGACCCTAAATACTTGCTATGGTGTTTAAATTAGTATTATAGAAGTTCCTGCAAACCACTCTATGTTTACTATATATTAGAAGATTATAAATGTACTGTTAGAAAGATGCTGTGCATTAATATTGAAACAAAGGTGATACATCAACAAAAACAGGTTGATTGAGAATATGGATCAGACACACAGCACAGGCATGTGTGTCTGATCCATATTCCCACAGAGCTTCCCAAAATCAGCCCAGCTCCATCCACTGAGTGCCAACTCAGCTGCAACTGCCCCTGCTGAAAATCAAGGCTAATTAGCCCAAATCCATCTCTCTGCTGAGGGATTCCTTTACCTGGGAATCTGTCTCTGCAGGGTATTTCAGTGCAGGAGGGACATAAAGGAGAGCAGCTTTGATGGTCTCCAATACCAGCATTTCTGGCACTGTTAAAACCTTGCCAGGCTTTAAAAACCTGGTTCCTGCCTGGCTGCAAATGAACTCGGGATCAGGGCAGCTGCTGTGACTCAGGAGCACAGAAGCTGAACTTGATTTGCACTGGTACAGAGCAGGATGAAAATTAAATTAATCAGAGCCCCAAAAAAAGTTAAAACAATTAAAATTATTGGTAATGTAAAAGCAGTCTGGTCTGAGACACCAGGAGCTGTAAAACTGCATTTGAAAATATGTGTTTACCAGGCTTTTTATTAATGCAACCTTCGGCTATTCATGGTATCACTTAGAGAGCACAGCCATCTATTAACAGAGACATTTGACAGCAAAATGTTTATAAATACATCTATTTTAAGCCTTTTAATGTAGTATATTCCAGAAGACAAGATTCTATGAATTGCACATTTACACACCACCACAGTAAGAAGTACATACTAAGTCTCAGGAAACATCCATTAAGGAAAAGTCCTACATCTGGAGGGGTCCTAAATGCACAATTTCTCAAGCAACTTCCTGACATATATGAGGAAATCTATAACCTATAACTCCTATAAACCTAGCAAGTTATGGGATACTGGGGGAGGGCATTGACCTTGGATGACACCAACAACTCTACAATGAAAATTGAGCTGAATTAAAAAATGTTAGCATGTCTTTTTTTAAAAAATATAAACATGGGCCATAATTAATGAAAAAAATATGTTGCTGTATTTCAGGTGTTCTTAAATATTTAAAGCCTGTGCACATCAACTAACACACATTGTCCATCTGATAATTCAGTGTTACATAAAACATTCCCTGATTATCCAACCAATATAAATGGGGAATTCAGCAGCTTCCAATACACTTTTAACAATGTAACATCTGCTCACATAAGAAAGCATTTCTTAGAGATGAGATAAGGAACCAAGAAAACTTAATAACCTATATGTATATATTAGAATCATTGTAGAATCTGACAGTACATTGGTTTAATTTCAGTCATAAAAGAGAGTGTAGGACTCCAGCCAAAAGAAATTTCCAAATCTGAGACGGTGAGAGTCCTATTGCCAGTAATTAGCTGCCTTTTTTTTTTTTTTTTTTTTGAGAGGAGTTTTCAGCACTGAATCTCAGTCCTGAATTTCACTCCACATAATGGCAAGATGCTCATAACAAAAACTACTTAGATTTTGAGATAGACTTCCCTAATTTGGTATTTTATTAATCTGTCAGAT
Organism: Taeniopygia guttata; assembly: GCF_048771995.1. NCBI lineage: Eukaryota > Metazoa > Chordata > Aves > Passeriformes > Estrildidae > Taeniopygia > Taeniopygia guttata. The sequence goes on from NC_133030.1 coordinate 10,655,208, forward strand.
CTGCTGACACTCCAAATTGCACAGATATTTCCAGCTCTAGAAAGAGAGAGGCACTGCAAGGAGGACGTTGGGTATTTCAAACCCATAGAGTGGTTTCATGTGTTTGCGGCAGTAGCAGCTGATGTAAATCAACACTTTTGGGAAATGAAATTGGCCTTGGAAGTCTGTGAGTGCAGGGTGAAAAGGGGTTCCTACAGATCAGAACCAGACCTACTTTAGCCCATTAATATATGAATTATTGAGTATTAGCCATCACTAATAGCCAGAGCAAAGGAAAAACTCGTGTAGTCCTGCCTGAAGACATAACATTCATGGAAAAGAAGTGGAAGGGTGAAATGAGTGCTGCTGTAATGCAGGCAGCCTTCAGCATTCTGGGAAAAGCCTCAAGCTGGGGGTCCAGAGAACAAGGAAAATCCTGCTGGAGATGCAAGAGACAAATGAGGGACAGCCCTGGGTTCAGTTGATGTGCAGAGACGGACAAATCGCTGTGGATATGGGGGACAAGCTCATAATCCAATGTAGAAGTTGATCTCTAGATGGTTTTGCATCCCCTAAAACCTTAAAAAGATCTTCATCCCACTCACATGGTGCCATTAATAAGAAATTCTGCAGCATGAGCCAAGGCCATAACAAATTATAGATCTATAAAAACTGGCAATACTTCACTCACTCGAAAGTGAAGAACTTAAAGGGTAAATAGAAAAATGCAATTTATCCATTGTAGCCATGAATGGGCTTTTTTAAAAATTAGGCCTTCATTTCTATCTTTCCTCTCCTAATAGTGTTTAAGAGATTCAATGTAACAGATAATTTGTTACCAGCAAGAGATTTTCTAATCAATGATTTCCCTGCTGAAGGACAAAACTATGGCAAATCAAAGGATAACTTTCCCAAAATTAGTAATAAGGCTTTCTAATTTCCAGTGGGTTTTGCTTTTCTTTCGGTAAAATCAGAAGGTGTTGTTTGTATGGCAAGAGCAGGTCAGAGGTTCTTCACATACAACCTGAATTACAAAAATAATCTGATGTTGTAAGAGTGAAATAAAGGTTCTTGTAACATCAGGAATCCTGGGACATTTCTTCACAATGGTTTAAAAGGGTGGTTTAAAAGAGGAGTTGTGTTCAATTATATGAAAAAAAAACTGCAAAGCAAAACCGGATAAGCACCAAACTACTGGATAATAGGAAAACATGGATAAGCAGGTGGCAATCAGGAGCTCCTATTTTAATGTCTTTAAAGCATTATACTTAAAATCTGTGAGATTCTGCCAGAAAATTATATATTTCAAATATTTTACAATATTATATATTGTAAAATTAATAGAATAGAGCATAGAATGCTTTGTCTCTTGCAAATTTAAGTCTATTGGCAACATAACTATTGTAATTGATATTAATATAACATATTAATCTCAAACAGATTAATTACTTAACATACCATCAAAATAATTTTAATCAAAAGAATGTAGAATTAGTATCCTCCTGCATTACAGCTCCCTCCATGTCCCAACAAGAAAAGAAAGTATTTTTTCCCAATAAATTTTGGTGACTACTATTTCTAAATTCCTTGTGATATTGAAATGCCGAGAAGCAAATTATTCCAGGCAGCCTTATTTGCAAAAATGTCAAGGAAATTTAAAGCCAAATTCAGGCCAATATCTTTACAGCTGTTACAGAATGTACCTAAAATGTCTTTGTAATATCTAAATCAATTTTTAGTGCTTGGGTAAACTGCATTCTTCTTTATTGGGAAAATAAATAATCATATGGATTGGGAATGAGAGGCCATATTCTGGGAAAAAAAGAACATTTCTGCAACCAGCAGAAAAAAAATAGAAAAATCAACAGAATGACAGTAAAGTATAAAGTTGTAAATCCATTGAAAAAAAAAAATTAACAGCTGAACCAGCCTGTGCTGATGTAAAAACTCTGGGTTTGTGTCCTGAGGTAAAGTTCATCTCAATTTTCTTCTTTGGAATACAGGATATTTTTAATTTCTAATTGGTAGAGATGTAACTTTTTTCTCTCAGAAATAATTAACATTGTGATTTAGGCTTTTCTCCTGCTGAAACGTCTGTTGTCTGACATAAATTTTTGGAATTATTTGTCTTTGGCAGGAGAGTTTCCAAATGACTTTCAATCTATGCAGAAACGCTTATTGGAGGCTGCAGTGTCTCGTTCCTGGATGTGACCAAAGCCAGGGATTAGGACTGGATGACCCTTAAGGTCCATCCCAACTCCTAAAAACATCCTATGATTCTGTGACTCTTGGATGCAAACAAACTTTACATACAACATAAATGAAGGTCAGCACAAGTTACAACTTAATCATGCTCTCTTGTGGCAAGCACATTCTTCTCTCAGGACTTTTCATAGAGAGCACAGAGAGAAATGAAAAAGAAAACAATTTCTATTCTGCTCCTTGTTTTTCTCATGTGGAATGTGTTTGGAGTATCGTTTACCTGGGGTGATTGCTTGATTGGATTCAGGTGAGGATTGTTTGAGCCTGTTGGCCAATCCAAGCCACCTGTGTCTGGACTCTCGAGAGAGGGTTGTGAGTTAGTTAAATATGGTAGTTAGAACAAATAGGTTTGTAGTTTTAGTATCTCCTTTAAATAGCATATTAATGTATTTTAGTATAGTTATAATAAAGAAATCATTCCGCTTTCTGAACTGGAGTCACCCATCATCATTTCTTCCCACTGGGTTCACCTGCATTTGCAATACTCTCTGTTAAAGACAGGGATTTTTCTGACTCTGTTCCTCTGACCCTCCTGGCTCCTGACAGCAATCCCTCCCTCCCTGGGAGGGATGCTAAGCAGGATCTGGCTGTTTTCTCTTCTGGGCAGGCTGGTTCTGGCTCCCAAAGACGTCATCAAGAGAGCCTGACAGAACCTGAGGTTAGAGCAGCAGAGTGAGGAGGACTCAGTGCCCCTCACCCTGCCGCCAGGCACAGGGAGGATTCCAGCACACAGAGACCTTCCTGGGCACTCCACCAACAGTCTGGAAGGGAAACCTCATGTATCTGCAGTTAATGATTCTGGCTAATTGACCTGAGCAGTCAGAATGGACAGCAGTCCTACAGACATTTCTTGTGGTGGAGAAGGAAATGCAGCAGTTCCTTCCCAGCCTGAGTTATGGGAGCTGACCAAATTAGGGAGATAATGCAAAGATCCTGACTTAAAACACCTCTTCATCTTTTCTCACCTCTATTTTCTCAGGAAAGAAACAGTGCAAACAAGCACTTCAGGAAAAGAACCTCAAGGTGAGAAGATGACTGGGGCTACTAACAGAGCAACCACTTTCTACGTCAAACCTGCAAATACAATAAGCTGCACATAATCCTCTAAATCTGAGGAAATATGGCTCAGTTGAAAGAGAACTGAGTGAGCTGTGCTGTTCTACATTTGGCCCTCTGTGGGAGCTTTTTCCCCTTGCCATAAGGTTTCTATGAAGATCACCTTTTCCCTGTTATTTATGTTCTATAAAATAGTTTTGAGAAAGTGAGAGAGAGATGAAAACAGTGTGAGAAATCAGTCTGCACTGATCTGAGTTTTGGTCAGAAATCACACATTGCAAAAGTCCACCCACTGATCCCCAGTTCTCTTGAGGGACATGCAGTCAGAGTCAAGTTTGCTCTTCTCCACAGCAACGCCTGAACTTGAATCAGGGGAATTCAGAGAGAATTAATGGAGAAGGGGCCCCAAGCCAACCCAGATGCAGAGCCTGCAGTGTTGCATTGCACCACACCGGTGTACTCACAGCTCCCCTCTGACTCCTAGTGCTCCCTTGTCCCCTGAACATTCCAGACCAGTTGCTAACTACCCAAGAAAGGATGTGTTAAAGTAGTCAAGCACGATGACAGGGGCTTTCTGGATGCTTTTACCTCCTGATCCCTTCCCGTGGCCTCTGACAGCAAAAGGAACTCTCCTGTTGGAGCAGGAGCAAGTCCAGGTCTTTGTTACATTTTGATAGCACCACTCTGTCCTGCCCTTCAGGCACAAGCAGCTTGAAGGGATGAGTTAGGATAGGACCTGTGATGAGCCGTTGTTTGTCGTGCTAAGAAGTGGAATCAAACCATTCAAATAAGGAGACAGAAAGGAAGCAAAACAGACCAGTGAACCTGGGTAAGATTAATATTCCATTTCACATTTATTTCATCCTTCATGTGAAAGAGCAGCTGAACAACACCTTGCAAACCTCTTAGGTTCAATTTTGCTGCCACACTTACCACACAAGGTACAAAATGCTCTTGAAGAAACAGAACAGCCTTTCTGAGGCTCATCCCTTCCCAGTATTTTGTTTACTAATCTAACAAGTGCAAAAGCCCAGGAGACCAACTTTCCTCCTGCCCACAAGCACTGTCTGTTGGCAATATCTCTGAGCACAGCAGGGGTTTAATAATCTTTCTTTTTCAAAATGACTTACAAGTGGATTTCACAAGAAATGAAAATGTTAGTGATATATTTGGATTGCCCTGCTGGCTGAGATCACACTGAAATAAAAGCAGAGTTGCAAGGGTCAGTATTTCTGATGCACAGAAGTACTGACTTCCTGCCCAGAGCAGATGCTTGAGCTGCTGCTACTGAGTTACTCCTGCTCCTCTGACCCCGAGGAATGGAGATGAGAGCTGCCATTTGGGTTTACCACAACTCTTCTGTGATGTGCCTGCACCAGAGGTATTTCAGAGGGCTCATGGAAGTCTGCTGGAGCATATTTGAGATACTGAAATAACTCCCTGTTTTTCCATACACTGGGCACTAGAAAAAGCTGAGAGAGCAGGGGAGGGAGGCAGCCTGGAAAGAAGAAGGATCTCAGAAGACCAAGAGAAACAAAGCTATGAGCAGTGTGAGACTTCAAATGCTCTAAAAGTATTTTAATCAGGTGGGTTTTTTCTTTCTAAATCAGTGAAGGATAGTTTATGTGCATTTTAGGTATGTTTTAATATAACCCAGACTCTGAAAACAATTCTGATTTTTTAATTTTGAGGTGACCAGAGCCTGTCTGCACCTGGAACTCAGACCTGTTACCTTCCCAAAAACCTTCTCTATTGCTTTATCTTCATGGACAAGAAAACTACTAATTTGCACACAAAGAATTTTTTGAGCATTACAATCTCTGAGTTTTGCTATCAAAGAGACCACTTAATTTCCAGTGTAAGAATTAAATTTAGGAGCATAAAAGCTGATTCAAATTAGTTTTACAGATATTTTATATATGTTTGTGTGCATTTGGATAGTGACAGATTTATTGCTATGGAATTTCAGATACAGAAGGAAGAAAGAAAAAAAAATAAAAACCAAAATATTAGAAGTGCTTCAGTGAGGAATCAAACTAGGTCTCCTTTATTTATGTGAAAACATAAGATTAGGGCAGTTCTGATATAAATAAAGATATCAGATTTATTTTTGCAAGCAGCCATGGCTCTTCTCTCATGAGTGGCAGACACACAAAAGATGTCAGTGTGTATGACTAACAACTAAAAATACAGCAGGTATTTTTGTACAGGCTACATAATATCCTATGAATACAAGACCATTTTGTTTAGTTTACATTTTTTTGAACCTTGCCCATTCACAGATTTCTCCGAGCAGTTTCCTTGTATCACATACTGTGAACTATTGCCACTCATGCACTTCTACCAGTTTTAGAAAGGAAAAAAAAAACAAAAACAAAAAAAGAACCCTGCTTCATCTGCATCTGATGAAAACATCTGACTTTTCATCAAGAGTTTAGGAATTCATCGCTCTCTGTGACCCTTCTAATTCTGCCAAGTAAAAAAAGAAAATCCATAAAAACATTTCCCAAGTAATCCCTTTCTCTAATATGTTGTTCTGGGGTTTTATCCCTGCAATAAATGCCTTGCTACATCTTTGCTGTGATTAGTCTCATGGGATGTACTCGTGATGAGCATCTCCCTGGGGTCAGCCTGAACACAGGGCACAATCCCACAGCCAGTGCCAGGCCACGTTTGAACTCCCCAGAGCACTCCAAGAGCCAGGACTTGGGCATCAGTGTCTTACACATCTTACACAGAACAGTGCAGTCACCAGGCTGGAGCGGAGAGGGGACAAGACAAAGCTTTTCCATTTCTCAGTGAGTATGTTTCCGAAGTGAAGGAAAAATTGAATTCCATGGGGATTAATATTCTCCCATTTCCTCCAAGTACTGCACAGAGCAAGTTGCTAAACCCCAAACAGGCTGAGCCATGGTCTTGCTAAGTAAGTCTGTAAAAGACAGAAAATACATCCAGTACCAAGAATTCCTGCTCAGAAAGAGGAAAATATGCAGGATCTCCTTATAGTCAGCAGTTTTGGCACTCTCACAGCGCTGAGGACTCTGAGTTCTACTGCCTGTGCTTTTGGAGGGTGGAGAGGGAGCCCATCCTGCTCACATGGAGTAATTTTTTTAAACATCACAGAATCCTGGAATAGTTTAGGTTGGAAGGGACCTTCAAGATCATCTTGTTCCAACCTTCTCCCAGTGACAGGGTAACCTTCCACTATCCCAGATTGCCCCAAGCTCTGTCCAACCTGGCCTTGGACACTTCTAGGGATGGGGCAGCCACAGCTTCTCGGGCCGCCTGTGCCAGGGCTTCACCCCCTCCCAGGGAAGAATTTCCTCCTCAAATCTAGTCTAAATCTACCATCTTTCAGTTCAAAGCCATTGCTCCTTGTCCTATCACTACATTTATTGTCTAGCAATAATTATATTTTGACTGAAACAGGGACAGGAATCCAGATTTAATTGGACCTGGATTTTTGGCACAAAAAGTTTGAACAGCTTCTTGGATACTGTTACACAACAGAGACCTCTTTAAAGCACCACTGTCTTTTCCCTGCACTCTTTGTTCTCTCCATGACCTTGCCGTGTTCATTCTGACATATTTTTTGCTGCAGCTGAGGAACCATTGACATGGTAACACAAAATAGGATTTGATCTTGTTCTGAAAGTTTTCCCTTTGATTAGCTCTGGGAGTCTGTCACACACTGATCCAGCCCTGCCATGCAAACAGCCTTAAATTATGTTTCTCAAGGTTTCATCCTTGGGAGTAACACTGACAATCCCTATGTACACTTGTTCTTTCCCCAAACCCTCTCCAAAGGCAGGCTGATACATATAGAAACCTTGCCTGGCTTTGCAGCAAAGCTCTCTAAAATGCTTTAAAACATAAAATGGACCTGCAAAAATTCTGCCAGATTTGGATTCAATGTGCAAATCAGATTCTTGAAGCTGAAAAAATAATCCCTGCAGGAATGATTTGATGTAGGATGGGCACATCCCCCTTTTAATGACAGTAATAATTCATGTCTTACTTTCAATAAACTTACATTTTCCCCACAAAGAAGAAACCCTAGACATAAGTCCATTTTTTATTTCAGCATTTAGAGTGTCCCCCCAAAATCACTGGTCTCACATTTAGGCTACACCATTCTATGAAAACATGAAAAGTGGACTAATTCCTTCTGCAATGTTTTCCAGTGACTGTTACTGTAAATTAGAACCAAGGGCTCCTGAATTAATTTTTCAAAAACATTAAACACTTAATTGAAATTTAAATCCTTTATTCTGGGATTATTTTTATTATCTGGATTCATTATTTTTTAATAGTCTCAAAACCTAAGGTAAACCACATGCCAGATAGGGAATGACTCTAAAATATTCAGTATTCCAGGCAACCTGTTGCAGTGTTTCCTCTTTTGCCAGGAAACACAATTTCTGTCTTGTCTTTTCCCAGAACTGACCAGAGTTGTCTTAGTCTGGTGAGAAGAACCTGTGTGGTTGATATTCAGTCCTCTACATAAACAGAATATTCCTGCACCCTTAAATCCAACAGGACAATTGAACATCTCTGTGTCCAACACCTGCCACGGACCAGCCACTCATTCCTTGTCCATTGACACCTGCAAGATCCCTATGAACACTGAGTGGAGAAAGTTATTTAGTACTCCCAAAATTTCATCCTAGTTTTTGTGCACCATGAGATCATAATCACTGCTTCCTACCTGATCAGAGAACAAACTTGAGAACTGCAAAATTATCTTCTCAGCCCTACAGACTCTAAGTTTAACCTTCTCCCTTCGTCCTTGCATTTAAAATTAACTTTGCATGTTTTACCTTTAAGTGCAGCACCCTTCAAATTTCTGTCTAACACCTTCTGAGGGCTGGAGTTAACAGAAATTATTAAACTCAAAAATGTCTCAGAATCAGTGCATCCAAAAATAAAAATGCAAAAATACCTTCTATGGCTCCCTATTTTTTTTTTCCAGCTACTGTTTGCAGGCTCAAGGGAGGAGGTATTTGAAATCTTCCTTTGTGAGATAAGTAGTGCCCTTCACAAGATAATTTATTTAGGACATTAAATTTAATCCCTTTTGTTTGATTTCCATAACTCTTGTTTGATTCGTATGGGTGCAACACAAAGTCTCTTTTATTCTGTTTTACCTGGATGTGCAAAACCACAGCCTCACACCTCACTCTGGGGAAGGCAAGTCCTGTACACACTATCTCCCAGGTTTTCAGCTGTACCTGGATGTATTGACTGCCTTCAAAGCAATAACAAAGCTTAGCTTAATTTAAACCTGGTCTTAGCATGTATATGCAGTAATGAACAGAAATTTCACATGCACTACCATGCTTCCTCCAAAATTATATTTACAGGAAGTTCTCCCTACCCACTTATCCCAAATCCCATGAGGGGACATTTTCCACTCAACCAATTAAATGTTCCTGGAGGAAAGGGCCTGAAGCAGAGCTGACCTTATCCCCATTCCCTTCCTGAGCTGTTTAGAGAGCTGACAGGTTTACAACCCCTTAAAGCCCTGGAGCAGTGCCTCTGGAATAGCTCCAGCAGCAAATTCCGTGCCCTGGGTAAGAGAAAATGGTGCTATTACTACACAAAGTTGTGAGTTGTGGCAGCACTTTGAAGTCAGCTAAAGTGGCAACTAAATATGCATTGGTTACAAAACCGAACCAGGAGCAAAATACCCTGCAAAGAAACAAATGCATAAAAGAACTTTCACATACATATTATTTTTACCTGTGTAAAAGATAATTTTTACATAAAATTCCCACCTAGCAAGAGAAAAGGTTTATTCCAAATGAATTAGATGCTCACCTTTGACTCTATCTCCTTTGTGCAGGTGAATTTCCCCTTCCCCTTGAGGTTGATATGGCTTTACAACGATAAAAAGTCTCCCAGGGACAGCACTGTAGAGCTTCCTTTTGGGACCCTGATAATCCAAGGCAGACAGAGTATCCTTGTTGGCACTGGGACTGTAAACGGCACTGGAAATTGAAATGAAAAATCATTAACAGCTCACTCAAAACGGGAAAGTTAATAATTTACCATCACATTAGCAGGATTAAATTAAGCAGTGAATAACAAAACTCTCTCCCAGTAAGACATCTAACCCTGCAGAAAAAATACCAAACAGGAGCTTTTAAGAGTTGAAATCTTTCAGTATGAAACATGATCAATATTCACCTGACCATAATGGCCTAGAACAGAAAACACACAGCATTAAAGCTTTTCATTTTTCCGCAAATTAAACTTGCACATTCCCAGGCCCTAATTAAATTCAAAATTTATATGCCCGTCATACATTCCCAGCATGTCAATTTGTCAGAGGGACTTGAAAATGTGTGTATTTACAATTATTGGGAATGGATATCTTTGTAACACAGAGTGAACAAGTGAGAGCACTGAATTATTAACTAAATGGACTGAATAATCAAGTTACTTCATCACTCCAAGGCCCAAGGTTAAATTTAGATATGCACAAAGCCTGGTACTTGTGGTTAACATTTTCCAAATGATCATTTCTTCTGGGTGGCAATCACCAGCTCACTCAGTGACTCCAGAATGTGCCCAGGAGAGCCACAGGTCACCACCACCTCACAGACATGGTGTATAAAAAAAGGAATTGTTGAAAGGTGGAGAACAATGCATAAGATCATTCTTAAACCTGTGGGAAAATGAGTGAACTGTCAAAAAGATATGAAAAGAGAAAGAGGCAAATACTAAAGAGGGTGGGAAACCTGTCATAACAAACTTGCAGTCAACTTCAAAAAAACCCCAAAGCATAAAAACTTGCAGTCTTAACCAAAGTCTAGAAAAGGAAAATATTAATGAGAAGGAGTAATACTAAAAGAGATTAGTGAGGAAAAGTTAGGCTACCAAAGGAAGAAGGGTGATTATAACACTCTGCTTGCCTTCATGTAAGAAAGTATCTCAAACTGCTTTAAGCAAAATGAAATACAAGGGCTGGGGTCTGCTGAGTTTTCACCTTTTTTTTTTTTTTTTTTTTTTAAACCAGTCTCCTACAAAAATGAGAGCCAGTAAGTCAATAGGTACAGAAGTCTGATAAAAACCCCCTCCTATTGTATCTTTCCTATCAGGAACACTCCTGTTTTCCTGCAGTAACCTCTTCACCATTTGGAACTCATTTGGAACTACATGCCCCTTTCACCTTGTTCTGCTCTATTACTGTGAAGGGATGCTGCTAATGGTAAGCCCCACTCAGGAGTTTAGAAGTGAGCTTTGGTTGCATGTCTGTGATGGAGTTTGCACCAGAAACCTCAGCCAACTCTCACAGTTGTTTAAAAAAAGCCTGGAAAAGATGACATTCAGATTTCAGTTCTTTTGCTCCATTCCTTTTTCCTTATAAGTAGAGGAACAGTCATCACCATAAAAAAAACCAACTCCAGATCTATAAACTATAGCTACACATCTGATTTCCACTTGTATCAAGCTGTGTTTCTGCCTAGTCTGGTGGCAGCTATTCCCAGTGTTATCTCCCAGCATCTACTTTAACTGTGAGCCCAGAACATACATTCATTTTCTCCCTCACTGAAAGAGAAAAGGGAAATGGCACATTAAACCCACACAAGGAATGCAGAACTTCTCAGGCAACAGGCTAACTAATGGAAATCAGGGCTGCAACGTGGGGTGCGGGACTTTTTAAAAAGAGATCTTTCCTCTCCCTTGCTTGTCCCCAGCGTGGGCTCCAAGCCCAGCAAGTGCCATGCCAGGAAGGACCAGCAGGAGGATGCGAAGATTTTGAGAGGTGTAGACATGTTTCTCTCTCAGCCAGAAGAAGGTGGCCATCCTTGGCAGCTCAGCCCTCACTGAGGCTGTGCTGGCATCTCATTCACTGATTTCTGTGGGGTACATTCCACACAAAGGCTGTCCCTTCCCTTTCATTCCCAGATCCCCCCACTCCCAACCACTTTGCTGTGAAGAGCAACAGCCTTGTTATAATAATGTTAGAGAATCAAGAACAATTTGGCTTGGAAGGGACCTTTAAGACCATCCAGTGCCACCCCCTGCCATGGGCAGGGACACCTTCCACTGGACCAGGTTGTTCCAGCCTGGCCTTGGACACTTCCAGGGATGGGGCAGCCACAACTTCTCTGAGAAGTCTGTTCCAGTGACTTGCCAACCTCTCAGGAAAGAATTGCTTCCTAATACCCAATCTAAATCTCCCCTCTTTCAGTTTGAGAGGACAGAACACCTGAGCCACACAGGCTGCAAAAGTCACATGAACCCCTTCCAGCATGGCTTTCCAGCACCTCTCCACAGACCTCATTAACCCTTTGTCACAGTCTGACCTTCTCCAGCACTGTGCCCCCTCTGGCTGCTTCTGCTCCACAACCCAACCTCCTGCTCTGTTAAAAAGGGCTTTTCCATCTCAGGGGAGCAACAGCTTCGCAGTGACTGTTATTATTTGCAAATAATAAGCAGAGACAGCAACAGTTCCCACATTTAGTTAACAGTAAGTAGGTGGTCATGCAGTTAAACAAAATCTGTGAGGAAAGTGTCATATAAGGCGCCATTTCTGACTGCAAAATGGGCCTGAGGCAAGAAAAGGCATTATTTGCAGGAAAACTTATATATATAAATCCTTTTAGTTGTCTTTAAATTTAGAGAGCCTTCAGCTCTCTTCTCAGTACTTGCATGTACTCTGGACTTCTCTGAAACAAGTCTTGGTGGCACCGAGGGAATTCTGCAGCTGGGTAGCAGTTTCAGATGCTGTGATGCTGATGCACTAAGAGAAACACCAAAATTTTATATCCACAAACTCTCAGGCACTAGATTGGCTCCCATTGTCACCTGAGCTACTTTTCAGAAAGGGAAGAGGAAAGTGGCTGAACAAAGTCAAAGCAAATAAATGTTTGCTTAATCAAAAAAAAAATTCTAATTGTTACCCCCAGCTCAAAGGATTGTTTATACTTCTAGAATTTGAAGTGTGTTATCCCAGGAACACTGATGAAAAGGCACTTTTTATCCCATTCAGCTAAAATAATCACTGACTCTAAGGTAGAACCTCCCACTCTGGTGGCATCAGCAGAATCCAGAGGAACAAAAGAACACTCATTCTCTGAAAAGAACCTTACAACCTCCTCACTTCAACTCATCCAGTTGAAGCCTCATTACAGACTGATCTTGAGTTGATACTGGACTCCGTGAGGAAATGCCACCCAAATTATACCAAATGAACTTTTGCCATTATTATCACATACAACAAAGCAAGATGAGTTTGCTCTGCTGCATGAAACCACTGGCATACAGCATCTGTATCGCCATCCTTCCCTTTAATTTCACTCCTTCTTACATGCCAGACAACTCTCTCACAATTCACCAGATCTCCCCTGTCCAGCAGTATTGTATCCATCACAGTGCCTGGCAGTTTGAGTGCCTAGGGCCAGGGAGAGCAGAGGAACAGGCAAGGTAACAGAGGCAGTGTCAGCTACATGACATTTTGTTTTACTAACTTGAAAACTCCACTGAACATCCCTTACACCTACGAAGAGCAGAGAGAAACTAACAGCTGCATTTCTTGACAATGCCCAGGTCCTTTTCTACTCTGAACACCAGACATATACATATATATTAGGAAACAGAACAGACAAAGCCTGATTTTCAAATGAGTTACATGTGTTTGGCCAAAACGTGTGAGCTCTGGTTCTCTCCAGCAGCGCTCAGCTCTGATGCCTCCCAGTCTTTTTGCAGCACTTTAACTCCTTGTCCTGGTGCAGCTCCATCTCTTTCACATTTGACAGGAGTTCCTGAGTCCAGGGCAGTGCCTTCTCAAACCTGCAGCCCCCATATGTGATCAAAACTTAGTCCCAGCCCTCTGCTTTATTCCATTGCTTACAATATCTACATGACTCTCATTAGTCAGATTTGCTCTCCAGTGGGATAGAGCTGCAGGATATTTGCCCAGAATGCCTGCTAGATCACATTACTCCCTCTATTTCACTCTTTGGTTCAGCACACACCTACAGAAGAGAGAACTTAAACAGCCTCTGCTCCATCACCCATGACGAGCTCCAACACAGGTTCCAGGCATGACCAATAGTTCTGTGAAGGGACCAGGTATCCCAGAAGCAGTTTGCTTCACTGTTATATACAATCCTTATTTCAACTATGGGAAGATGTGCAGAGCCAGCACTTTGAGCTGGAGGTGCAAACTCTGTGTTAAGTCACTGCTGAACTTGAAAGTCTGCCTGGCTGCTGAAGCTCTTTAAGGAAACAGCTGGCTTTGGTGCTTCCAATTAAAATATTTACACTTGGGCACGGTCCACTGTGCTGAGAAAGAAAAACTATATATTCTAGAGTGTAAATAACATATAGGAACATGGCAGGCCAGCATGGTGCTTTTAGGAGTACCTCGTGCTGTGAAACAGCCAAAGCTCACCTGATGTGCCTGTGCTGCTGCCTCTTGGCATCTTCTCCCAGCCTGTTGAGGGATGGCGAGCGGCTCCGGGAGGATGGAGTGTAACTCCCCACAGTTTTTACAGTTCCATTGGGATTATTCTGCATCTGTTGGAGCAGGTGAGGGGAAAGGCTGCGGTGTGAAGAGGCAGAAGAGGAGGCTGACCACTCGGGGAGGTTGTTAATGTTCAGGTTGTTGTCGCTGTTCGAGCGGAGCAGGATCCGGGGGGCTGCCAAGGTGCTGGGAGGCCTCCTCCTCCTATTGGAGTAGGTGGGAGCCTCCCTAAAGGGCACTGTGCAAAGAAAGACATGGAGGGTGATCTCAGATGATTTCACATCCATGTGTGTTTACCACCACATGCAACATATGGCATTGTTTCTTCTGCAGAGACAGAAACTCCACCTTGCCAGCAGAGCTGATCAAATTATCTTTAGAACATCGTTAAATCAAAAACAACAGAGCAACATTAACCTGTTTGCTGGCTTGAATACATGGTGAGGCAACACCAGTGCCCTGAGCCTGCTGAACACTCTGAACTGTGCTCTAGGAAATAGGAAACACCTCATTATTGCCAAGTTTGAGGCTCAGCACTTCTTTTGAGTGCTGTGTTGTCACATTCAGTCAGAAAGGCACAGAACAGAGCTGCCCAGCAAAATTCCTGATAAATGAACTTGCAGTTTCCATCCCCCAGTTGGTACCCAAACTGGTCCAGACCTAAGTTCAAGTTCAGGCCTAACCTGAAATCTGTGAACATTCACCTTATCCCCATCTTGCAGGTTAAAAATCGAGGACACGTCTTCCTGTCCTGGCAGAACTCTATTACATTGCAATCCCCAGGCATTCCCCTCTTTCTAATCCTGGCATTCCTACCACATTCATTACTATGGTATATAGAGCATATTACCCCAGGGTAATACATTGGCTCCGTCATGTGCCACATCCCAGAGGGAACACCAAGGTATCTAAAGGCTCCAAGAAACTCCTTAATGAAAGAGCCACAACACAAAACAAAGCAAGGGTGGCACATATCTAACTCCGAGCAGAGGGTCCAGCCCTCCATGCATGCTCCTGGTACACACAAGCATTCACACCATTTTCCAGATCGCCTTTTCCCACTCCAGTGGGTCAGTTTGTCCCAAGTGCAACTTAGAAGGCAAATTCCCTAATAAAAAAGGACTCAGTTATCAGCAGATGTGATGGAATTTCCTGCCCTGTCATAAAAGAATTGACCCCAAAACCTCATGGTGGCCTTGATCCCCATTATTGTAACTGCCCTCATTAATTTCTCTCGGTGGAGCTCATGGGGTCACAAAACCTGAGCCAAAGTGCACAGATTTACATTCAAAAAGTCACAGTGGCATAACTAACAAAAGGCAGCCAGGCATTATTCTGAGGGCTTCACTGAGCTGTTGTAATTCTCAAAGAAAAAAATCATATTTAAATTGGAAAGAAGACCCACAAAATAGCATCCTTCATGTCTAAAGTGCCAGTAAGTGCCATTTACAAAAAGCCAGAAATTTCTACTCATTCAATACCCTTCAAAACCACAAAAAAAAAAAAAAAAAACAGAATAAGAATGTCTGTCATAATGCAAGTAAATAAATTCACATAAATATTAATATAGATATGAATCCATCTGTCCTGCCTTGAAATAGAGCCTTTAATTGAGAGAACAAAGCAAAATTTAAGGTTTCAGTGCAAAGCTGAGAGCATATTTATAGCATAAAATAGAGATGGAACTGTGAGTAAAAGAATGGTTTGTATCATTTTCACCAGAGTCAATTTATTATAACAGTTTATCAATTAGAATTCTGAATTTTTTACATTAACATCCTTGGTATTTCCAGTGAGATGAAACTTCCTCTAGTAAATGGCTCAACAATATCTGAACAACCAAACACAGGAACAGCATGCACAGAAATGGCTTCAATTCATTCCCATGCTTCTTTTGAAATAAGGGAAATAGACTTTAAAAGCTGTTAATAGGGGAGAAAGAACAGAAGTCCAATGCTTATGCTAGAAACTAGCAGAAACTCTGGATAATTTTCCTGACATTTCAAGTTTTTTTCCGTTCCATATTTCTTTAAGGTTTCAAAGCAGCTGAGGGTGTCATGAGAACACCTTGGTGCTTCAGATGTCACAGTGAAAGCCCCAGTTAGTGCTAACTTGCAGCAAACTCACAGCATTTGTCTCCAAAACTGGCACATACAGACCCTTAAGTCGATGTGTGGGGCAGAGATACATTTCTACATTCCTTTATTTTTGACATCTGGAATACAGCTCCAGAAAACACTTCATTGAAGATGGGATCTTTTCCAGGTACAACAAAGCAGAATTCAGTCAAGGAGAAAACACACAAACTGAGTATAGGGGATGTTTGGCATGCTCAGGTTTGCTACCAGAAGGTCTAGTGCTGTTCCCTCAGGTCACCAAAGTTTGCCTTGGATTCAGTAAAAATTGAGTCTGACCTTTCGATTTTAATTAATTTCACATTAAACTGAAAGCAGCCTGCCCAGCCCTTCCAGCCACAGGCGGAGAAAACAAAATCGTGCCAGCGTTTTGGGGATGTTTACTGGGACTCTGGAGAGGCTGGTGGGGTCTCTGCTGGTGGGAGGGAGGACAAGGACAGGGTGCCAGGGCATGGTGACAGCATGGACAGAGAGCTGCAGGGCACATCTGTACTGACAGATTGGAGAAACCACCCTCCAGGCACCAGAGGAAAGGAAATCTTTTTCCCTTACACACTTCAGGAGCATTTTACAAGCATTTAATGTTCATATTTAAGAGCATTAAATAAGCATTAATAACTCTTTTATTTAAGAGTTTAGCTTTTGTTTTGCTATTAATGTTCTATTCTTGAGAACTATGAGCAAAATTAGCCTTTACTACAGGAAATAGGGAAGAGGACAACTAATTACACCAATTGATGTGTGTCTAACACAAATCTTTTATAGAAAGAGTTAAAAATAAACATTTCTGTGCCTGAAGTGATTAATATTCCACCCAACTGTTTCTTTTCCCCAGCAATCTGCATACTGTAAGTGGGTGGGTATTTTTTTAGCTACTTCTTATCAGCATTATTTATATTATTTTCACAATTAAAAAACAGAACTACAACAAAAAATGATGAAATGCAAATGTCCATGCTTTAGTCCCTATTGGACTCTGCTTTCCCCGAATATTTAACCATGTTTCAGAACTGCAAGAATAACTGTGGCAAAACTTGTTTGGAAAAACCCTTGATATAAAATGACATGAAAATACTGAACCAGTTCTGTGCCCCAAAAGTTTAAATTTATCATCCCTAAAAGCATACTTGAAAGTACCACATAATCCTTCCTCCAGTTTTCTGAATCCTATTCCTGGCACTTCATACATCTGAAGGTGCAATTCAGCACCATTCACTGATAAAATTCACCTAGGAAAATCTTTCTGTATCTCCAAATGCATTTCTTAGGGAACAAAAACATTTTTATAACTATTTGATTCTTCAGAGAAAATCCTAAAAGGAATAAAGTCACATCCAGCTTTAATAACCACTTGCCTAAATGGACTGTCTAACATCAAATAATTTTGAAAAATAAATTGCAGGAATTGATTAATTATAGAGTCACTAAGCTAATCATATTAAATGTACACAAGAAAACACCAGTCTGAAACATTAAAGTGTTCTGTTTTCATCGCTTACCTTCTTTCTTTGTGAAGGCATTTAACAAAGACTTCATTTTCCCTTTTTACTTTAGCAGCAATCCCCTCATTATATAATCTTTGCAGGCAAGAAAGAGGCAAAAAAAAATATTAAAAAAAAAAAAAACAACCCAAAAATCAAGCTACCCAATTTCTATGTGTTCAGGCTGGCTGCACCCTGACATAAGCAGCAGGTTTCTGGGCACTGTGGAATTGCGAGCATAGCTGGGCATGCAGTACCCAGCGTTCTGGTGACAAAGCCCACCCCACATTCTGTCTGTCAGCTGGGAGCCAACTGTGCACAGACTGGAGCTGCTTTAAAAAAAAAAAAAAAAAAAAAGGAAAAAAAGCGCTCCTGCTATCTCTCGCAGCTCAGTCATGTGAACCTGCCGCCGCCACAGCCCCGCAGAGCAGAAGCTGCTCCCGCTCGCAGCCGCCGGCACCGGGAGCCCGGGGGCCACAAATTCCCCGTTCCAGGCGGGAGAGGCGCTGGAGCAGCTGGGGCTGGGCACGGGAAAGCCCGGCCAGAGCCGGGAGCTGCCGGGACCTGCCTTTGCTCTCAGCTTGCACAGCTGCCTCTCGCTGCTCAGAGCATCCCCCTGTTTATTCGCTTGTTGCTATTCAGGTGTTTGTTCCTTACTCACTTTTTGCTATTTATTTCCTTTGCCCTGCTTATTTTTCCCCACTGATTTCCCCTTCTGCTCTTCATTTTTTGCTATTTATTCCCTTTCCCCCTATTTATTTATTATTTATTACAAAGGACCAATCTGAGAATCGCAAATGGCACCAGGCTTCACACAATGACCATGTTAAGGATGGAGCCAGACCTGCCACCACACAGAATGTCTCACCTATATTCCTGTATTCCAGTTTGAAACAGAGGGGATGATACAAGCACACTTATTCTCCCCTCCCCTTTCATAGCGCTGGAATAAAAGAGAATTTCTTTTTGGATAGAATAAGAATACCAAAAAAAAAAAAAAAATTGACCAAGCTCATTTGGTAAATTTGATGCAGATGCCAGGAAATACAAGATGTAACCAGAGAAGTTTGGAAAGTCCTAATTCTGAAAGAAAAAGAAACCCAGGGATAACTATGCTTGGCAGTGCAAACATGCTTCCAGAGCAAGAGCAGATAACTGAAACAGGCATATAGGAAGGAGGGGGAGGTGCTAAAAATCACAAAAAATTTAAGCAGATCTACTTAGATCTAAGACACAAAGATTCCAAAAGATAGGAAAGTCATGGTCTAAAAAAAAAAAAGAGTAATCTACGTTAAAAAATTGCCTTCCAGTAATATAAACTATATTACATCCAGCAATATAAACTATTTATTCTATTTCAGGCTTCTTCACTGATCACTAATGCATCTCTTTGGAAAATTGAGAGGTTTCTTACTGAGAAAACTGCTTCAAGAAAGTCAGAAAATAAATTACCTAAATGGATTTAATGTCTGTGTGCATAGTGATCTCACAGTTAACACAGAACTGAAAAGAATTAGTAAGCATAAATAAATTGAACAATTTAAACTTAATTTAACATCCCAGCATTTAATTTACAAAGAAAAGAATATTTCCCTAATATAAATTTACATTTGGTTCAATTTATTTTTGGAAGTAACTATCCTAAGCAGGTGGAACTCTTACTAGAGGAAATGGACACAGCACATGTGCAGCATTAAACATCTTTATTTGACAGGAAAAAACCTTCTTCTTGATTTCTAATAGATGCAAGGCTTCCTAAAGTATAACTTTGAACTTTAATTCATTAAATTATAAATATGTGCATTAATTAGCTCCACAGAAGAATCAATATAATTTTCAGAACAATAACTGCTCCACCAATTAGGGCTGTGCCACTAATTTGAATTATAACCCTGTGTGGGTTCCATTTTCTGATATCTTCAGCCAATCCCCTGATTATATTTGGAGCTGCAGAACACAAAGGAACTAGGAGTGTTAGTGGAACACTTAAACTGCTTTTTCCTTTCCCTGGGTGTCAGTGGTGGAAAGCAGTGACAGTCCAGGCCCTCAAGGACAGGAATTAGGCCAGGGAAGGGTTAACTCAATCCTGCTCATTCCTCTCTGTTCATATACAGTAAAATAAAAACAGGCAACTGTAGTCAATCAAAATCAATCCCAGGGGGGATTTTTATGAGATTCTTGCCAGAGCTGTAACATTTCATCATCTGGAGGTTTCTATCAGTGTTATAAAAACATCCAAAATATGAAAGTCACTTGAAATTTTTAAGTTTTGTGGAAATAATAGTAACTCTTTCAGACCTACAGCATCAGAGAGATCACCTGATGAGTGATCATTTTATTCCATTTAACTGTCTGTCTTTCCCCCAACATGGGAAATGCAATGTCTTCCTACATAGCAGAGCCTCCTGCAATAACCACTGTTGTACAATGGGAAAGTGTGACAATCAAGGAAGTCAGTGAACACTTGCAGCTGCAGTTTTTGAGCTTCTCTCATTTTCACTAATAGCTTATTAGAATTTGTTTATTTTAACAGAAGTCCCAAATTCTGCGGTGCTGGGAAATTAAAAAAGAAAATGTTCCAGCAGCTTCCACTCCTTCCTGAAAGATTTTCTGCCTCACAACTGTAGCTCAGGACAAAAACTTAATAATTTGACTGTGCCTATACCCAAGCATAATATAACCCACAAGCCATTAGCATCCTTAATCTAAAAATCATGAGCAGCCTTCCAAATAGAGGTGAGGCAAACCCTCATTTCCCTGCTCCTTTGGTAGGTGCTCAGAAAAACGTGTGGGAGCTCTGCATGGGGATATCTCTGAGAGAAAAAAGCCACCTTAAAAAGAAACAAAACACAGGTTCTCATGTTAACTTTGATGAACATTTCTTGCGCATTTGTAACACCAGTTTTTATGGGTGTTTAAATCCATTAAAAATCCCTTAGAAATCTATGGAAAATCAGTGCCTTACACAATCTTGAGGATCTATTTTTAGGCACTTAGATGCCCAATGTCTTATTTAATCATCTCTCCAACACACCTTGAGGGTCCAAGGCTTCTTAGATAATGGTCAACCACAGCTATGATTGCCATGATTTATTCCTTCTTGATTTTGTCCATTTTGGAGCTCCTGTCAGAAAAATCCCTCTAGCTGGTACATACATATAGGTTCTTGTTAAAAATTCAGTCCTTAGCATATAGAAATGCATTTCTCTGCACCATAAAACAGGCTTCCCGTATGCTAAGCCACCAAATGGAGAGTTAGACAAGAAAAGAGAGATTCAAATATAGACTGGAAAGAACATAAAGGCTCTTGGATTAAAAAAAAAAAAAAAACAAACCACCCAATCCAGGCTGCTTCAGTGTTTCTAGATGACTGACTTATTCCAGAAAGCCACAAGGCAGTCATGAACCCAAGCAGGGGTGACAGATTCAGAAGGACTGCACCTCAGAGCAACAATTGAGCCGATTTTACAGAGCAAAGGGTTGAGGTTTTTTTTTATTTTATTTTATTTTTTCTGAATAAAAAAATCATTGGAGTTTGTTCAGGGAGTTGCAGTTAAAGCAGCACAGAGAGAAGCATCTTAGCCCAGTGAAATGCTGCTGGGAGAGCCCAGCCTGGGCTGACCTGCTGTTATATCTCTGTCAGCAGCATCTTAGCACCCAGCTACCCCTGGTATCAACCAGCTCTTTGCAGTAGCCTTGGGGCACTCAGCCTGAGCTCAGGGGTGGAACAGGGGCAGGAGACTGTGAGTGGGAAGGGACAGCAGAGGGATGGCTCGGGAACAGATGGCAGGAGTTATCAATTAGAAAAAAAAGCAAAAAATAGCAGTAGGAGCTGCACAGCCATGTGCCAGACACCCCTTCCGTCACCCGGCACCGCCGTTCCAGGCTGTGCTCACTGTGACAAGGGCCAAGGAACCCAGAACCTGCCCAGAACTTCCTGTAAAACCAACAACAAGGACTTGGAAAGGCTCTGGGCTCAGGCACAGTTCTCGAATGGCTTTACCAGAGGCAATTTCTCGTGTGCTGGAGAGATCTGGCCACAGAGTTCTGCAGAAAACACTTCAGTCATTTTAATAACAAAGCTTAGAAGGTGTATGTGTTTGATGGCACATCCCAAAGGAATTTAAAAGTTAATGAATCCACAGTTGCCATACATAAATTAAATTAAAATCACAGGAAGTGAAAATCAATCATTTTTTTGTTGTTGTTTTGCCATATTCACATGATTATAAATTAGCCCTCACTAAGATTACAGCAGCAATGCAAGGAAAGCATTCAAAGAGCTTCATGTGTCTGAGAAGGGAGACCAGCTCACCTCAGGACTTTACTTGCAGATGCTCACACATCAAGGAGGGACAGAGAATCTTCTGGTTAGATTAAACTCAAAAATTGCTAAGTATTGCTTCAGAACTCGCTACATGTCAGAGCAAATGTCTGACATCTCTCTGAGAGGTTGGAAGGTACTAAGTGGAGAAATTATGATCCAGAAGAGCTTGAATAAGATTCAAAAAGAAAAATTACCAGGCTCGATGTGGCAATACTTGCAAATATCTGAAGCTCTGCCTCCAGCAATACAGATACATAGATCAGAATTTACCTGAGAATAGAGATAAAACTTCTATCCCCAAGGATGTGAGATGGCTTTGTGTGAGGAATCTGGGTCAGGGGTGCAGAAAGAAGTGAACAATAGAAGGTTAAAAGGTGGGGAAATTAAACCCTCCAATCCTCTGTGAAAGGCTGGAATCGGGGAGGAAACAATGGCCAATAATGAGGGAAAAGTCTTGCAAGTAGAAGCTTGAAGAGAGAGAGAGGTGCAAAAGCAATGACAGAAAGCTCCAATAGCTGATGGGGAATTTAAAAACATGATTGAAATCTATCAGCAATGTGGAAGCAAACAGCCAATCTGAATTAAATATGGCTGTCTGGCTTTCGTTCTAACAGGCATATTGCTATAAAAGAAGCAACTTATCCAAATAAAGCCATGTATTTTCTGTAGTTCTGGAGAACATTCTCCCTGGAATGGGAAGGCCAGCTCTGAAAAGGCTTTCTCAAGGTTTTATACTCCCAGAGCACTGACAGCACCTCATTTCTATTATTCCTGTTTGGATTGAAAGTAAGATCCACTCTTACTCTGAATAATACAAATAACTACAATAAATATTTGTGCCTCTCCTCCATCCATTTGTGCACCCTGATAACAAAGAGTTTTCCCTGCTGGCCGTGAAGACAAGGAAAAATAGAATCGTTTAAAAACTAAATAGTGTTTGTGAACTCTTTCAGAAAAAGGCAATGAGTGATTTCAGTCAATAAAACACTAAACTACTCATTGTAATTGATTTCTTTAAGTATGAACTGGGCTTATTTCAAGGTGTGTTTTCATCAGCCAGTAGAACTCCTCCAGAGTGGTTCATCTTTACACAGCAGCAAACTCTGAGTAACCAGCTTCCTACAAGTGTCCTTGAAGCAAGAGATTAACAACTTGTAGAGTATTTGGACAGAAGGATCCATTTAGCTTAGATGATCAACTTGAACTGAAGGCAGTCAGTTATGAACCCCTGAAGCTGCATTCTTTTACTTCCAGCAAGAGAGAAAATAGGAATCAAATATAATTATATCCCACTACAAATTCTTCTGCTCTCTAAACAAGCTGGTGAAAGGACAATGCAATTTTCCCCCACTAATAACACACCGTGAAATCTTGTCCTGATGCAGTGCCACTCAGAAGAACTGAAGTACACAAAAAATTAATTTCATTCCTGGCATTATGTATACACTGAGTTGGAAAAAATATCACTTAACATCAGGGGGCTGTGCATATCCCAACACACATAATTTATGCTGGGAAAAAAATAACAAAGCCTGTCGTTCAGAGACAGCTTCATGGCTGGTGGTGGTTCCTGTAACAGACTCTTCCCCTAAATCCGACACTGATGGGTCTCAGATGCAGCATTTGAATTTGTGGCTGCAGCCCAATGTCACAGAGGAGAACAAAGATAAATGCAACTACACAAGATGCTCAGCAAAATATCTTCCCCAATGCTGGGTTGCACTGTGCACCCATGTCCTGGTGTTGTACAGAAAACAATCTAATTATGCCTTGGTGTAACTTTCTTCCTACCAGAAGCGCTCCATGAATTCCTTAAATCATTATGTTGTTCCAGGCTTTATTCAGTGATTTGATTTCACTGCTTTAATCTAAGTGTGAACCTCTTTAGTAAATAGTGGGACAAAGCATCTGTGCTTCCAAAAGTGTTGGTGGATCATGTCAGTTTTATTTAGAATAACACCATTTTC
Organism: Taeniopygia guttata; assembly: GCF_048771995.1. Lineage (NCBI taxonomy): Eukaryota > Metazoa > Chordata > Aves > Passeriformes > Estrildidae > Taeniopygia > Taeniopygia guttata. Next base: position 10,678,892 of record NC_133030.1, read on the forward strand.
ATAACTGAAAAGTGTATATTGCTCTCAATGGGGAAAAAAAAAAAAAATTCGACTCTTGTAGAAGTTTCAAAATATATAACTGGTCAGATGTTAAAGTTCATGCATGAGTGTGAGGTTGCCAAGGCAGGTAGGGTAAGAACACAGCAAAGAAAAAAAATAATAATATTTTCTTTTAGCTCTACCTTCTTCTTCTTCTCCAGCTCTTTAATCCTGGCGTGCTTCACTGCCATTTTTCAATCTCATTTCCCCTTCTTCTTATTGCTACAGTTGCCTTTCACTGCTTCCCTCACCAATTCCCTAAGGATAATCTTCCTGCCACCCAGATCCAGCAGGAAATAAATAGCATGTAAGAGTAGGCCAGGAGAGAGAATTTCTAGAAGATACCACATCATGGCAAAGTTACATAAAGTTGGCAACCAAGACAAAAGGATGGGGATAGACAAGGAGCTAGACAAAAGAAAACAGCATCTAGAAGAGGAAGATTCATGGGAGGCTGCAATATTTAAATGCATTAACAATAGTGGAAATTAGCCAAAGTTTAATTGTGAAGAGAGGAGGGAATAATCAACAGTAAAGAAAACATTTCTGTAAATTTTTACTGTCTTACTCACTTTGGGAGGAATCCTTTCATGGAGTAAAGAATACAGCATTTTACTGAAGAGTCAGAGCTGGGCTTGAGCTGTCAGCAAAGGAACTGAAACTCTGGGAGCTTTTCCCTCTGCTGGCTGACTCCCCACAGGTACTGCCACTTTATGATATATTTAATGACAAAAACCTGCATTGCCACTTTCATTCTCGTTTTACAGCTGAGCCCATTTTTATTCTGGCAGAAGCATTGGTAAGCCAGAAACTAAGCACCAAGAGAACTGAATTATTGACTCTGCAGCCACCTTGAAGCCCAGGAATCTGCAAGAAGTGAGAAGAGAATTTAGGGAGAGAATCCTGGTGGTGGTTGTGAGTGTGGAAAGCAATAAGTATTTCTGTGATTATAGATTCTTCTTCTCAAATGTAGAGCTAGTGAGACCCATCATTATGGCATCCCACGTTATCTTCAGCAGAGTTATTCCCCTCTTATCTAAGTGACTTTCAAGAATTCTTCCTCTGCTCTTATTCTCATCATCTTAATTCCAAAATGGATCTAAGAACCAAATAATTCACACTGACACTTCTGAGAAAAGGCACATTTGGGTCACCTGAGCAGAGAGTCTCCCACTGCAAACTTCCAGTTGTCTTTTCTGCTAAAGATGGGAGGTACACAACCATTCACCCCCCAAAATATCTTCTCTCCTAAATAGGGGATTGCAAGCTCTATCCATGTTATTAAGCAGGATCTTTAAAAGATAAAACCCAATAATTTAAGCTGATAATTGTCTCGCTCTCCTTAGCTCCATTTAGACATTTGGTGTTAAATAGAAACTAAAACATTGCTGACTTATTCATTAAAATATCAGTGTTTTAAATTGTATTAGTAGCCTACATTTCTTCATCTCAAAAATAACTGCTAATGAATCATGCTGGTACAACTAAGAAAGGATAAAAAAAGCCTGCATCCGCTGAAGCAGGGGGTTATCTCTGTACAAATATGTAGGTGTTTGCAGCATTTATAATGTTCTCTGTGCTAAATCCCATTGAGAAAGGAAAGCTTGCTCACTGAAGGGGTTTTGAGGTGGATTAATGATTTAAGTGATGTCACAATACTATCCCTACTTCTGCTTCAAGACATCACCACGTGTGTTTTACAATATTTAAAAATGTTGAGGGAAGAGTTCTTTTCCCACCCTGTTTCTTGATACTTCCAGCAGTAAGTTTTGCACTGACAGCTGGGTTTAGATTTTATGTAACAAGAACACAAAAAAAGGACTGTTGTTAAATAGGTTAGTAAGTCAGAGCAGGTAAATAAGATCAATTGAAAGAATAAAGAAGGTGCAGGCTTTAAACCCACCATCAAAAAGTAATTTTATGTATAAACTATTTCAGAAGCAGTGTCATCTATTCTTACGTTCCTGGCATAAATCTGATGTTCATTAATTCAGTGGAAAATGCATGGCTGACATCCAAGACATTACTATGAAAAGAGAAGAGTTCTGGATATTATTTGGCAGTCCCACCCCCGGACATCATGACTACTACAATGAAATTTGACTTCCGTGTTCAGGTTTCAAAATAACTCTGTTTTCTTCCGGACAAGAAGTGATGCAAATAGTGCTAATGTATATCCCTAAAAAAGAATGGGATCAGAGAAAGGAGAGGAATTGTATGAAAATGGGAACTGCATTGCTCTCTCCTAAGTCATGGCATCCCAGATGCAGATTGTTGATGTTTAATGTGCAGAATATGCATTTAGGAGATGAATAATTCTCACTTTGGTGTCGCCTGTACAGTGATGACATGTGTGTGACTATTCCATGTGTCCAGCAGCACTTTCATTGGAGGAAGGATCATTTGGCATCAGCCACCTAGGATCAAGTCTGTGGCCATCTACAGAAGCACATCTAAATTAAGATGATGACTGCACTCACAAATTCAGGGGCACAATTCGGGCATTAATGTTTCAGGAATAAACCACACGTCTTTATAAACAAAAATAAGTGCATGAAGAATACACTGTGTATCCAGAGAAAAAAGTGAATAGGACAGAAAATATAAAACAGGGTGACATCAAATATGCATTTCAGATATTACATTAGGAAGTTTCATCTGATAAGTGAATTCAAATCACTTGTAATATTTTTTGTTTGCTAGGGACATAAACCAAAGGAAATACCCAGCTCTCAGCTCCACCAGTGGACACCAGAGAGTTTCTCTAGGAACAAACCTGCAGGCATTCCCAGCAGCTCTGACTTCTGAGGAACCACTGCTACAAACAACACAGAGGTGACTGCAGTACCCAGGACACCTCTGTTACAGCAGGGGACAGAAACACAGTCAGAGATTATTCTCCTTCCCTTTGTCAAGTTCCCAGTGGGGGGTCGGGAAAAGCCTAAAGTCATTCCCTTAGCTGGGTGATGATGGGTGGAGACTGGTAAAAGAGAACATATAGGAATTGAAAAGCTGAGGAAAACTTCTATAGACTCCCCTCAGGCAAATTTTCCATAGAGTTTTAACATATCTTTCCTGGCCAAGAATTTGGCAAGAAATTTAGAGATGACTTACCCTAAGACCCCCTGGCTAGGACCATGCTTCACTTTATGTTGGGAAGGAACATTAAAGGAATTATTACCAGAAAAGGAGAACAAATAAACGGGGCTCTCAGGACACATGTGAGATCAAGAAATAAAATATAAGTGAAGGAGGAAAGACTGAAAGACAGGAAGAAAACCAGCAAATCTGGGAGCTATAGTGTGGAGGAATTTCCAACGGAGCAAATGAAGATGGGTAGCTGCTGTCAGGTGCTCGGGAATGCCCCTGCTCCATGACTCAGGGAATGTCAGCAGCACTCGAGGCAGGAGGCAGCATGTGCTGCACCAGGGAGGGAAGTGCAATCCCTGAAATCTGACTCAGGGTCTGAACCAGGCACCAGTTCAAGGATTAATCAAACCATTCCGTAGCCAAAAGCAATGCAGGAAACAGTGAAGATGCAGGAGTGATTTACATTTATATAGGAGACTGTGAAAAGGAAAGGCTCTGAGGATCCAGTGAAGGAGCACAGAGTCCTGACACTGGGACAGAGGCACCTCTTATTCTGTGGGGTGTTAAGCAATAAATAAAGGGAAGGACACAGCTGTTAAAATTCTAGGTCCAGTAAAGGTGTTGGGGGTTTTTTGGGTTTTTTTGGGTGTGGTTTTTTTTTTGTTTTTTTCTGGGGTTTTTTTGTTTTGTTTTGTTTTGTTTTGTTTGTTTGTTTGTTTTTTTGCTCTGGACTCAATTGGGACTGGAATTTCAGTCTGGAAATAAAGAACCATATGAATGACACAAGCCAGAACTGCTCCAGAACCAGAAAAATGGACATTTGTAAGATAGCTAGAAGAGATTCTGATCACTAACTGCCAGGAGTGGACAGCCCTGTCTGCAAATAGGTATTGCTGAGTGGTAAATAACATCAGAAATAAACCACAGGATCTCTGCCTTTACCAACACCTTACCCTGCCTCAGTGTGCATTTGAGTTTTGAATCTCATTACCTGAGCCTCCCTGACCAATTTTAACCTCTTCTCCTCTCTGTTCCTTAAAGGAAGAACTGTCAGGGTTTTTGTTGCTATCCTCTATTACAGCTGGGAAAACCTTTGTAATTCTAATTGATCTTTCTTATCTCTTCTGCCACTCTCCATTACAGGAAAAAGGAGAGAGGGAAGCAGCTGTCTCCAAACTACCACCATTTTCTTGACTTTTATACCTTGACATCTCCCAGTATTCTGCATTTTCAGTACATACCCAGAGCAAGTAATGCCTAAAGACAGGGACAGAACAAACCTCCCAACACAGCACTGTTAATGCCGGGTCAGTAACACACCTTCAGTAATGGGGAGCTCTGCAAAGAAAAAACATGCAAACACATACAGGGGTAATGTAGAGGCTAAAAGAAGCCCCAGGTTCTAGGGATTGTGTTAGCAGTGATGAATAGACCCCATAAGCATTTAACTGCATGCAAAGGTAGTGCAAGGGCAGAAAGTTCAGGAAACTGTCTGGTAGAAAATGACACCATTGCTCCAGAAATGAAGGAACTGAGGAAGGACACTGTGAGGGGAGGGCTGAAGTAGTTGAACAGGAATCTAAGGCTTATTATGATACAAAATTTAGGGAACAGTTTTAAACAACACAAAAATAAATGGAAAAGGAGATAGGAAATCAAAACAAGGCAGCAATTTAATACTGATGGTGATAGATAATCACAGATGGGCATTTCTGAGCAAACAGGCACAGGCACACATCAGGGACAGAAATCACCATTGTGCCCAACAGAAATGGTGCCTGTTCCAGTGGGCTCAGGAACTTTCCAAAACATGGCACACTGAGGAAAAGCTCTCAACTAGCAGATGGAAGACTTACCTAGTTTGACACCACATGCTAGGAGCTCCCAGGGAATATGGGAGGATCCCAGCAGGCTGATCACACTGCAAGATGACATCCTCAGCTATTCCTGCCAAAAGCAGGTTGATCTAAAGCAGCAATTTTTGCATGCAGTCATGCAAGGCACACACAGCTAGTGGGACTTTCAAGCATGACCACAGCAGAAATTTCTTTGGATAATAAAGACCTCAAAAGTCTTCAAGCTAGCATGGGGAATAAAGTGATAAAAGGAATGAGAACAAATATTATAAAACAACTTTAGGTTTTGTTTCCTTCAAGAACAGAGTAATTTTTTTAGGAAGGCACTTACTCATTACTAATCCACAGGCATTAAAATTAGTGTCCTTAATAAGCTGGGAAGGACATTCAAATATTTAGAACAGTACAAGTGCTAAGTAATTCATGTAAGTAACAAAAGCACTTTAGTGCCTGAGCAAAATCCAGCAAGCACTGCTGTGTGTATTCCCAGACCAAGGAGCAAAAGGGAACATGGCTCATGTGTGATTTCTGGATTCACTGCTGAAGGAGTTTTCTAAGTCCATTTAATTGAATTCTGAAAGTTAAGCTTCACTGGGACACAGACTTAAAATCAATTTTTAAAACCCCAAACATTCTAAAATGTACCTTCTTTACAGCATTAGGGCACCAACTACCTGTACAGATCTGCATTTCTATGCCCCTGATCACATAGTGCTTAATTGTAGTTAAAATCATTCATTTTATTAATTGCTTAGATTTTTCATTATATTGCTACACACACAAAACCCCCCACATTATTTGTACTTGGTGACCCCTCAAAACATCACCATTCAGCACGCAAAAGGACTGGGATTCTCTCCATATGTATTTAAAATCAGCTTGACTAAATAAATATGTTTCATTTGCAGAATAATGTAGGAGGATTGGAAAGAAAAAAAGCCAAACAATTGTACCCTATGGAAAAATACTCACGTCTTCATTTTTCTTGAAAGTATCCAGATCTACACTAAGAAAAATCTTCCACAAATACATCCTGGAAAAACTAACATTTTTGCCCACTGTGGTTTGAATATTCTGTCCAGTAACATTTCTCTGTGAAAGCCATCATTAGATCATTTTCTCTCCCATAGCAACCACTTTGTTTTCTCAGGGAAATAAAATATTTTCACCTCCTCAGGCAATACCTTTCTCTGCGTGTTCCCTAAATGAAGCTGTTTGTAATCCAAAGCTAACATCCCAATTTATACTGGTCTTCTCAGGGATTTATACCGATGGATGTAGAAAATAAACTGCTAGCCAGAGGCTTCTCTAACTCTATATATGTGTGCATGTCCACAGCAAGAGTTAAAATCTCACATTTTCTATAGAAAGTTTGGGGTTTTAATAACATTTCTCTATTTAAAATTACAGATCCAAGTTCTTAATTTACATCATCAAACAATTATCTGGAAGAGAGCAATGGAAAGAAGAAAGAGATATTGTTTTAACAGTCTGAAGGCGCAATGAAAATTTCTGTCCAAATTTATTGAGTGATAAGAAAGTAAATAAGCCACCAGAGACTTTCGAGCCACTTGACAGGATCTTCCTGTGGCTGTCAGAGGTGACAATTTCATGGTAATCCATACAATTCAGGGCTCCTGGCCACAGCCACCAGTTCTCCAACAAAGGTTCTCAGTTCTTTACCCCAGCCCTCCGTGCAGCTGATTTTGTCTTTAAAAGGGTTTTTTAATTATTAAATCACACTAAAGTGACTATACCTATTTTAAATAATTCACTGATGCTGGTTCATTGTGCAAGTCACTGCTGAAATTCCCCACAGGCATTACACAGAAGCAAACATGGAGAGAAATGCAGAGTGGACTAAAAACCACCAAAGCAGTGTCAAGAAACCCCACAGAAGCAGAATTTGTACCAGCCTGTGACTTGCTGTGATCACCTGGGAGCTTGGGTGCTGTCTTGAACATGGTCTCCACTCTAGCATAAAAAGACTACCGTGAAAAAAGACTTCAAATTTTAATTTTTTTTTTAATTTGGTAATCCTATTACATCTTTCCATAGCATTAAAATGTTACTGGTTTAAAGTTTAAACAATGAGAATAATTGGAACATGCAAAAAGTCTCCCAGGGGAAAATTGAAATGAGAGACGGAAGGATGCAAACATCCACACAAAACTCTGTAAGCAGACAGTAAGAAAGAAAAATGATTTAACTGGCTGTTGTACTACTCCAGCTCTTTAGGAGATCTTATTTCTCCACCCAAATTCTGAAAAACAAACACTGAGAAGGTTAAAAAGGTAAAAAAAAAAAAAAAAAAAAAAAAAAAAAGCCAAGATTAAATTTCTCCATCTCCAGCCAAGCTTTTCAAACCAGTACAGAAGGAAGAAGGAAGGCTGGTAGGAATCAGTTTGTTTTCATGGTACAATTTCAAATTTTTTGTCATTAAGCTTTGATGCAAGGCAAAGACATTATCTGAGCAGCATTTCAATGATGATGCAACGTGATGGGTGCATTGCATAATGTCACAGGATATCAAAAGATGTGTCCTGGTGTAACCTCCCTCACTCCCAGGGAGAAGCTCCTGCAAATGCAGGAGGTTCACAGCTTGAAAGCCGTTGCTGGGAAGTTGTCACTTTTTTTCAGTAACTGAGCATGATTGGTGACTACCCAGCCTCGGTGGGGCCAAATGCTTCCTTAACAAACTGTGCCTCCATTGGCTTCTGCCAGGCCCCTCCTTCTCCTTCATTTGTCACAATTCCTGGCTGATGGACGAGGAAAAGAAGGGGACAAATTACACTTGAGGCAAATGCTCCTTCCTTTGGTGGCTGCTCAAAGCTGTGCTAACTAAACCAGAGCCCCCCAGGAGTGTCTCACATCCCATCAGTCAGGGATGCCTGGGACATGGGGACACTTCAGTCACTGTCCTGAGACAGGGAGGGATGGTCTAAGAGATTGCTGCGCTCAGGGAACTGCTAAGTCAAGCCTAGATCAGCTCAAAGCTGGCAAACAAATATAAATTAGTGGAAGCAGGACTAGCAGTTTTGCAGATTGGTTTTCTAACCTGTTTTTCATCTTTCATTTTCAATATTTTATATTAATTCCTCTGCACAGTCATCCTTTTAAGAATTAGATGAGCTCTCAATACCTTCTTTAATAGATGAAAGGTGATGCCACATACTGTGTGTTTTGAACAATTTATCAGTTAAAGATGGAGCAGATTTAGAAACCCCTGAGATTTTAATTCCTTGTTAAGCATTTGCCATGGCAGCTTCTGACAAGAACAGAAAAATGTCATAAAACTAAGCAGAGCTTAGCAATCCTCAAGATAATTTTCACCTTCTAATACAACCAGAGCAAGTACACCTATACATTCTTTTACAAAGCTGTAACCATGGTAGGAAAAGCACCACAATTTGATTCTGACAGCCTGTAATTCCTCGTTATGCCACAGTCTGAATAAAAATTTTTAAAAATCTGCAGGGCCACTACATTATAACTTTTAACCAAGAAGCAAAAAACCTAATTAAACAGCATTGAAAACTTCCTTCTTAGCTGGGGCTCGGGGGCAAGGCTTCAAATATTCCTGTTATAGCACTGCACCACTTTGTCTGAAATACCATTAAATGCATTGGAAATACATTGGGGAGGACCAGAGAAGGAAGTTCTGAGGGGAGCTATGAGCACACAGTGGCAGGAGACTGGGGACTGAGTGCCAGGTGTCCGGGATAGAGAACAGCTTCCCAGCTTGGGCAAAGAACAGAGGACACTGCACAGGAATTCAGATGGTTGACAAATCAAAATATTTTCATTAAAATGCTGACTTCACCAAACTCTTCTCCAGACTGCCCTCCAAAATCAAGAAAAGCACTATTTGAAATATCTAAACAGCTCTGAATGGGTCAAGGCTGCAGAGGCAAATTAAAAGCTGTAGGCCCTATCAGTACTGCAGTTTCCAGGTACTGTCACTCTTCATGAACATCAGTCCAAAGGAATCCACATCCTGACAATTTCCTATAGCAACGTGGAACTACACACTGAGAAATTATTACTTTCTTTCAGGCATAACAGTGACAAGCAATAATAATTCTCTTTTTTTTTTTTTAACTGAGTGTCTCACCCCAGTTTAAGTGACTTATCTCCAAACAATAGAGAAGCAAATTAAACTATAATACACAACAATTATCCCATACAATAACTGAATGTCTCTCCCCAGTTTAAGTGACTTCTCTCCAAACAATAGAGAGGCAAAATTAAACTATAATACACAACAGTTATCCTATATTATTTATTCCTCCACAATGTACTGTACAAGCATCAAGGAAAACAAGAAATCTGAACCATGTCTTACACTCATGATGGAAAACATACTAGCTAATCCATCCCTGTTGATTTTAAAAGTTTATTTGGGTTGTAAGAGAACCCTGAGTGGGGATTTTGTTTCTCCAACATGCATTTAAATTCTGGAAGCAATACCTTTGATCCAGAATCAAACATTCAATCCCACTCATTTGGAACTCAAATCCACAAAGTGGATACAGCAGACTTAAAGGATCAGAAAAGCAAATACCTCTAAAACAACACAAAGTGTGTTTAACATTCTCTTTATGCTTTTGATAATATTCAGCACCCTGAAAAATCTAAGATTTCCTGTTCTTTTCTAGAGAATTTGAAGGTTTTTCTTCCAAGTTTTGAGAACTTAATTACTCTAAAAATCGCTTCTGTCACTCACTGCCATGAAAACAGTACAGAAGGAGGGAGCCATAAAAAATGGATATGTACATTCCCAGATGTCTGGACACATGTCCATGGAAAAGTGGGCTTGCTGTAGGCATACCACAGGAGCTCTTTATATAAGCTTTCCTTGTCTAAAGTGTTTATAAACATTTTACAGGAATAAATTTGAGCTTGTATATTTTACAGCTGTCCTCCCTGGAATTCTGCATGGCTCCTGCAGACACCTTGCAAAAGCCTGAGCAGCATCAAGACTATTGGCTCAATTAAATTTCAAGGCTGGGATGATCAAAGGGTTATCAGTGCCCAAATTCTGTTGACTTTTAGACAAAAATAAGGAGGGTTTTTAAAATAATTTTTAAAAAATCCAGCCTACAGTGTTCAGTGAAATTTGGAGTCATTGCGAATGACAATAAAACATCAATACACTAAAACAAAGTAAAGTAAATCTGTATATCAAGCAATAACCATTTCCATTAAAAGAGTTTGGAAAAAAAAAGCTCACCTATCTGTATTCATGGAAATAAAACATTCCCTTTTTTATGCAGAAGTTTTTTAACTGCAGCTGTCCTTTTTCTGCTTCACATTTACTGGTTTTCCCAGATAAAAAGGAAGGTAGGACCACATGGAGCAGCCTACCTGCACACAGAATCCTTGCTGAAGTGTCATCTGCAAGAAAACTGGGAGACGAGGTGCTCAACTGCATTATTTTTCCTTGACAGTCTAAATATCCAGGACTCCTCGCAGTAGCACCACTTTTAAAATAAGAGAGTGTTTACTCTCAGACATCTCAAGAAGTCAAATCCACTTTGGCACAGAGACTGGGGTCATGCAGCATTTAATGAGTTCATGAGATAAATTATTTCATATATATTGGTGCAATTTTAGGAAGATTAGGGAGATTATTCTATTAATCATAATTAATATACTAGACCCATTTTATTCCATCCATCTTGTCAAGGTTCTCAAGGCCAAATATGGAGTTTGGAGTCATTCTGAGCACAACATGTTTAATAGAATCATAGAGTGGCTTGGGTTGGAAGGAATCTTCATGAGCATTTTGCTTCATCCTCCATGGGCAGGGACACCTTCTACAAGACCAGGTTTCTCCAAACCTCCTCCAATCTGGCCTTGGACACTTCCAGGGATGGGGCAACCACAACTTCTCTGGGCAGCATGTGCCAGTGCCTCAGTACCCTTACAGGGAGGAATTTCTTCCTAGAAATTCTATTTACTTACCACCAAGTTTAGCTCAAGTCAACAGATTATGGGTCTGTGAAGTCTTTCCTTTTGGGAAAGATGTGCTCCTGAAGTTTTCCAGGTTTCTTTGTTTTACCTTTACCAGGAACAAGAGCACCAAAATCAGACCTTTCTACTACTGCACCCAAACAGAGAAATTACCATGGTTTAACCCTTACCTGACAGCAATGGATTCCAGGGACTTCTACTTGGATATGGGAAGCTGGATCCTTTAAGAAGGGCAAAGGAATGAAGGCAACATCAAAAAGAAGTTAGGTGTCAGAATTCCATGTTAAGGGGAGAATTTGAAAGCAGAAATCCATAAAAGCAAAGCTCTTCTGATGGCATGACTTGTAAATGGAAAAGTGGACAGAACAAACATTGAGAGGACATGAGGAAGAAACTTCACTTCCTCTTAGTTTCTCCTGCTCTGCTGCCCCTGTCATTCTGAGCATGAAATGAGGAAATGATAATGAGGGACTGGAAGGCTGGGAAGAGTATTAAATGGGATTAAGGCTGGCACAGAAAGGTGGCACAGGACTTGGAAGCCTGGAATATCTTAGTGATATACCTGGAGCCAAGAAACACTGCTTAGAGCAACAAATGTGCAGGTCAGGGACCAACATCTGCAGTGGGGGACAAGACACCACCACCACCCCCTGCCGTGGAAATGCACCAGTACCGACACAAAAAGAGCCTGCAAAGCATGTGCTGGAATTATTTCAAACTTAAATCACAACCTCAACATGATTTCCCTCTCTTTCTTCTCTGTTTATTGTTTGGTTGGGTTTTGAGAATTCGTATTTTACAACCTGAAACCAGCCCAAGTATTCTCTCTGAAATTTTCAGCATCGAATACCATAAGAAGTTCACAAAACACTTCTTGGACTGGTTTTACATATTTATTACATTCTGTTATTGTAGCTATTAATCTGTATCTGCTTTTTAAGCAGCTGCACTACTCAGTGCCTTGTTTACAATGCAGCCCTTACATTTTGACACTCCTTCAATCTTTTATCTTATAAAACATCAGTCTAAGCTGAGTTTGAAAGCACTATTTTACAACATACCTTGCTACACTTCATGTCTGGATGTCTGTAATTCCAAGGAATATTGTTACAGTTGGGGAGTGTGGAAGAGTTCTGCTTTAGAAGACTGTTTTGTTCAGTGGCATGATTCCACATTTTAGGGAGCTCTTTTTAACCACACTCCACAGGGCTCTTATATTGAACACCATTATCTAATTTATTAGGTCCCTGGAAGGTTTCACATTTCACTGTTCCAATTAAATATTCTGTTTAGAATGGCCCGTAAGTTTCAGAGTTTTGATATTTTAGGGATCCAATTATGATCTTGAATAAATGCCCTATAAATTCAGACTAACCACAAGCAAATAAGGACAACTATTGTGCTTTAATTTTCTAGATATCTGAAGCATCAAAGGGTATTTCTCCAATAAGCTGAAAAAGAAGAAAATATCTGCATAATTCAGGACTGAAGCAAGTGCATGGTAAGATACTTAAATGCTCCTTAATAAATTAATAAAGGAAAAATTTGAAGAGGTTTTTCTAATAAGTGGCTCATGGTGGGTTGAAGTGTTATTTCAATTATTACAGCATTTAATGTGTTTAGCTCTACCTCCATGAAATATTTCACATGTTAGACACAAGAATCGCTTCTGTCTGTGCCCCAGGGCTGCTAGAGCAGGAAAGGATACTCCAAATTATCCCTCTGGGGCATATTAAAGAGCAAGAAGGAGAAGTGAAAAGGAATCAGTGCTCTGAGCTGACAGGAGGGACAGAGAAACAAATTTTTAAAAACCCTGTTCCTGATAGTTTCCAGGAAGCTCAAGCAGCAGGTACAACAATGTGGCATTGAAATCTTGAGGGGGAGTCTCAAGGAAAATAAGCTTGTACTGGAAAATTGGCAACTGGCTTTTTCATTCAAATAACAGGTAGTCAAGTGAAAAAGAAGAGAAAAAGTAAACATTGCCAATATTTTGGCACTTGTAGGAGTTCTCCAAAAAAAGCGTATCTAGATTCTCTCCAGTTTTAACCTGAGAAAGAAATGCACATTAATGCTGCAAAGGAGCTGACACTTTTAATCTGCAGCCCACTCAGCCAAGGAACATCCACTTATACACCCTCATGCATTATTCACCAGGAAAATTGAAATAATCTACCCGTGGTTAAGCAGCTCAGAAGCAAATGCAAATCAAGGGAAAGCAGCTGAGAATGAGGATCATTCACAACTCCCGACACTCCTCCACAAGACTGGAGCCTCCCGTGGGAGCACCCAAATCATTATAACCCCAATCCCTGTGGCTGTGCCTGGGAATTGGCCTCTCTCTGTCCTGGTGGCACAAGCACTGACCTGTGGCCATGCTTGGAAAAGGAGCTTGCTCAGTTTTTATTCAAGTAGATTCTCACTCCTTGTCAATGACGGTGTGCCCATGGGCCCACACCTGAGAAAGTCTGAAGGATCATTATTATTATTATTATTATTATTATTATTATTATTATTATTATTATTATTACATTATAATTCTAGTGCTGGCTACAATACCCTTCATTCCATGGCATGCTAAATAAAGTTACATAAGACAAAACCTCCAGCTAGGGAAGAAATTATTGCTGTCACCACCTTCATTTTTAGTACTGAGACTTAATGGGAAATATCTTAGGCCATGATTTGCAGCAATTATTTTATTCTCTCTAGGAATATACATGAAGATCAGAAAGAATAAATTAATTTTTTCCTCCATCTCACTCAGCTGTTTTGAAGTTATCCACCATTACTTACAGGTTAATGTGAACAGGATGCATAATTCTTGCAAGTTTATACAAATTACTCTGGATAAATTCTCCATGAAATCTAAATCTTATATTATGAAGTATTTCCGTGTGCCTGAATTTATTATCATCAAAGTAGTTGTAAACACTCAGGTGGTTGCAAACTCCATGCATTGATGTTTTGTTCATCACAATTAAATAGCTTTAACTCCTCTGGTTTTAAGGAAAACCATTACAGTTTTGTTTGTGTTTCATTTCTCCCCACAGATCTTCCACAGCAAAGAAGTTTTCAATTCAATGGAATTAGATGGAATTGGCTACTCTAGACTTAATTTCATGAAATTGCAAAATGACAGAAAGCAGAAAACATTCCTGTCATAACCATAAAACTATAAAGTGTAAAATAATGAATAAAAATAATCAAATAGGCCTCACCCCAGGTAACAAAGAAATCCATCAGGGTTATATATTTTTTTCAGTCCTTTCAGAAATATATTTGACTATCAGAAAGCCTAAAGGAAAAAAAATTCTAAATTTCAGACATTCCAAGTATGATGATAAAAAATGTGTTCCTACACTAAAAATTTCTCCAGCAAGAATTTAGTCAGTTCAATTGTATTTCCCTTCATGGATTTTGAGTTAAATGCCCTGTGTTGTAGTGATTCTGCAGCAACAGACACCACTCAGCCAAGTGAAACAAGAGCCCAGGACACAGAGAACAGGGTTGGGCCCTTCTTTATGGAAAGTAACCAAGACATTTTTAAGGTTCATATAATGCAGACCAAAACTACCATGGGGTCTTTTGGAAGATTTCCACAGAGATCTCCAGTTTTCCACAGGAAGCCCAAGCACGTCCCCATGGAATGTTATCTCTAATTTGGTCCTTCAGAGGTGATGCTTTCACTACAGAGGTATAATAAATATTCCACAGACTGAAGGTATTTCCCTCCCAAAAATTACCCCTAAATTTCACATCAACTGAAAGCCTAAAAAGTCATGTGCAATAAGCTATTTATTATGTCACTGGCACATTGTAAACACATCCTTAAAATTACACTGATTCTTAATAATTAATCTCCTCTGCTTCAATTGCTGACCCAAGATACAAAGCAGTGGTATCCCAGAAATAAAGAAAATTAAGTATGTACACAAGTATTTTGCAAATACTTCAGAACTCTCTTCTCATTTCACCTAAAAAGATCTTATCCCAAATTTTATGCAGTAAAAGAGAAAAATTTGAGTATCAGTTGACAGAGATCTGAACTTTGATTTCAAGCTTCATGTGGACCAGTGCTAATTACACTGATTTTTTTCAACATGTCTGCAGGGAAAACAAAAGAACACAAAAAGGTAGCCCTAATGGCTTTATTTTATACACATGTAAATCTTGACTCTGTGTTTTCAGTTTTATGCAATTAAAAGGTATTCAGCTTTGCAGAAAATATTCTTTATCTAATGAGAAAAGAGTGATCTGGATTTGATAACTTTAAAAGCCACCCATTCCCATTTTGCCATATCAGGAGTTAGTAACCCTAAAATATTATTTAACACCATACCAAAGCTATTGGAAAAGGATATCCAGCAGAGGTGACCTTGCATTCTCAAAGTCAAGTTTAAGGAGTATTGACCAAAAAAAAAACCAAACCAAAACAAAACAAAAAAAAAAAAAAAAAACCCACAAAAAATACAAACAAACAAACAAACAAAATCTTTCTAGAATTCTGAGATTTCTTTACCATGATGTGATAGCCTGACCTTCCCTTATTGCCTGGGAGGAATTCAACCAGAATGGCAAATTTAATTCTCCCCAATATGTATTTTAATGACTCATTGTTTTCCCGTTTCTTTCTAGT
Organism: Taeniopygia guttata; assembly: GCF_048771995.1. Taxonomy (NCBI): domain Eukaryota; kingdom Metazoa; phylum Chordata; class Aves; order Passeriformes; family Estrildidae; genus Taeniopygia; species Taeniopygia guttata. The sequence goes on from NC_133030.1 coordinate 10,694,489, forward strand.
TCCTGCAAAGCTTAATGGACTTGAGCATGATTATTTAAATGATGCAAATAAAAAAGAATTTTTAAAACCTTGAAGTATTAAAAAAAAAAAATGGAGATGCAGTAAAGGACATTCTAAAATTGGAGCCCATTTTGTTGGGGATGGGAGCAAAGTGTCTGAGCCATATGCTGGTATAACACAGGCAAACTGGATACAAAGCTTATGTCATTGCAACTTGCTCCTTCAGAAAGCAGCTATGGCAGAAATAATCCCCAAATTTTACATTTCAATTTACATGCACCTCCAGATCAGCAGCAACATTTGAATATCAAAAGTCCATTAGAGTTCATCTTCCTGGGTCAAGAATATGCTGTTACCAAATACTAAATATAAATAAATGGGTTTTGAACAACTCCTTACACTCAGTTTACTCAATTTTTTTTTTCACTTAGACAGAGTCCATAAGAGCAGCAGATGTTTTAAATCTGCAGTTATCTTTCAGATGGCATAGGACACAGTCCAGCAGCTGCCAGGAAAAAAAAAAAAAAAAAGAAGATTTTGTGTTTTTTCTTCTCCAAGAGGAAACCCAAACACACCCTAAGATAAGGCCTAGACTAAATCTGCAATAATTTCAGTGGCTTTTATCCAGATTTGCACTTCTTTAATGCAGAACTCGATTTGTCACTTGCATAACAGAGTTTAGACACCAGAAAAACTCCCCTTGTCATTTGAACTTTTTCCCTCCCCAGCCGGCACAGAACAAACTACAACTGCTGATTTGGGCACAGCCATGGGTGGACAAAAACACAAACTGTATTTGGATAATCCCACAGTAGGTTTTTGGGGTTTTTTTCAAAAATAAGAAAATAAAAGTACAACAACAAACAAATCCCAAATTCTGTTAAGTCTACGATGTGACCAAAAATTTCTTCCCAAGCACTATTCCCTCCAGATCTCTGGACATGCCAAAAATTATGTTTAATTGCATAAAATTTCTGCCAGTACATAATTTTGAAATGTACTTTCTAAGATAAGAGCCTGGACTCCACAGAAGGATGAGAAGCGGTGTTAGTCCACAGGGATTTCAACTCAACTAGATCTTCTCTTACTTAAAAGAAAAACGCCACAAAAAATCCTTCAGTGCAGGCACGTGGAGAGAAAGCTCCACCAGCTTTGGAGGTAGAGTTCAAGCTTCAGTTTTTGTCATGAAAGATGATGAAAGGGAAAACCTTCTCCATCCCATCATCATGAGAAAATTTCTGTCCTCCTACTATGCCCAGACAAAGCAGCCCCTCCTCCTACCCCCCCCAACAAAAAGGTGACAAAAAGGAAAGCATGGTTCTGCCTTAAAAACCTAAAGCGTGTCCTATATTAGCAATCTAGCTAATGAAATTTGCTTTCTTTTAGTTGAAATAGACAATATCAGATTAGTTCCTATTTTTTTTTTTTTTTTGGTCTCTCTTGGTTAACTTCATATGCAAGAATGTTCTCCTGTTGCTGATGAAGATGTCTGAATAAATATTGCTATGCTAATGGATCAAAAGATGAAAAATACTCTGTCCTAATCACAGAGTAAAAGGAATAAAGTCACCAGACTCTTGGGATCACTTTTAATTACTTTTAATTCCTAAACTCCAATCTAAATGTCACAGATCATACAAAATGTGGAAGTTCCTGGATCAAATCAAAGAAGTGTTTGCAAACGAAAAAGAGTTTTAGCTTTGGATCAGTCGAGCTCTAAAAAGGTGGCAAAGATTACCCTGCAGAGGGCTGGAATTCAGCCTTGCTCTCTTTTAGGATGGGGGAATTATTTTCCTTATACCAATTATCTTAGCATTTTGTACAGAATTGCTTGGGGGAAACAAAAATAAACATTTGCAGAAATCATTGCAGCTTCCTCAGATGCAAAAAAGGGTTGCATCTCACAGGGGAACAGAAGCTGAATAACACAGCAAAGAACTGGGAGAGCACAGAGTAACAATACAGAACAGAGATGGCACTGAGAAGCGAAAGAAAAATGAGGGAAGGTGACAAGAAAAGAAAGAAACAGAAAAGAAAACACAACTAAATGGCAAAGTGATCCAAAACAGGCAAGGTGCAACCAGCTGAAAAAATGATAATATCTTTATTTGGGGTGAAATTAGTAGTTAGACAAATCCAATCAGGATTTGAGTGTGAGGTGCTGAATAAAAGGCTCTGGATGCTACAGCTGATCACAGACTGATTGTGGGTTGCTGGAGCAGACCAGTGACTTCATTCCAAGCACTCCTCAAGCCACACTGATGCTATCAGGCTACACCAACTACCTCCCTGCTGTGAAGTTTTCAAAATTAAAAATTAAACACAGTCCAAAACTAAGTTCAGGGCTTCCAGGCCATGGTCTCCTAGGTGCTGCCTCTGAGCGTGTGTAAAAAACTTCTGGTATTGCCCTCAGAGCTTTTCTTGGTCCCAAATCAAAGAACTTTTTCTTGCCTTTTTGCTACACTGCAGGTCATTGCAAGTGGTTCTTTGCTCATTTTTTGTGTTTCTGCCCCAGGAAAATCAACTGTGCCATGGAGCAGGACCGCAGTGCTTGCCCCTGCAGCCAGGTTAGTGCCAGAGTGCCTGTGTGGGTCACAGAGGTCCAGAGCATCTCTTTTCCTCACTCCAAGATCCCTACATCATGCTTATCTGTAAGACAGGGGATCCCCTGTCAGGGTTTAAGCACTACCCCTTTGAGCAGATCAGGGAGAAAGAGGCATCAGGCTCCTCAGCATCTCACATTCTTAATTTATTATAAATATATATATAAAATAATAATAAAAGTTAGCTTAATACTGAATGCTAAGTAAAATTGCCTTGTAACACCTGTGGATAAGGGGGGACATTTCTGAGTCACCAGTACTTGAGAATCCTTTATTCAAAGGCATTTATTACAGAATTATCTGGAAATAGTCAATTGACTGCTGAAATGTAGCTAACAAAATATACCATTCCACTTGTTATTTTATTTGTTTTTATATGCATCATTTCCTGCCTTTAATTTTAATTTCATGCCCTCTAAGAAATACAATCTCACAGACAGATCTTCCCCTTTATTTTCCTGTAATAATATCATAGCAGTTTTCTCTAGCTATTTACAATCTCTTCATTCCCTTCACAGCTTTTCCAAGCCATGGAATGAAGAATTATATAAAAATAGGCCACAAGAAAACAGACACACTTGATCTGCACAGCAAAAATAGAGCTCTTTAGCACCTGGCATTCTCAAGAGTGGTAATGAAGCTGGCAAGATAAATCAGCCTTTGACCCAAAATAAAAAGCTTAGCCCTCACAAGAAGGATAAATCTCAAGTATCACAAAAATTCTGTCTTTTGGTTTCTTGCAAGGTGTGACCCCAGACATCTGGACAAGCAGAAGGATTGGGCTTCCCATAGGTGGGAAATGCGGGAAAAGGGCAAGCAGCACACATGAAAACATCAATTTTAGTCTGTCATAATCGCTGAGGGCAAATTACAAATATACCCTGGTGCCTGCAATCCCAGGAGTGCTCATGGCTGAAAAGGAAGCCAAAAGAAAGGAAAGGGGCTCAAAGGACAAACAAATAAGCCTGCACTTGTGAGGTTTTTTTCAGGAGCAACAAATAAATTCTTCAGGATAAATAACTGGTTGGTGTTGAATTACAGATTTGATGAGGCACATTTAAAACTGAAAACGCATCACAGAGTTTATGTTAAATTTTGCTGCCTCAGATGTTCCAAAGAGATGTAAGGCTGTTTCCCAAGATGAAAATGGTATAATATGAAAGATTATGCAGAGAGAATGGAAGTTTATGGAGTAATGGGGCTTTTGGTAAGAGAACACATAGGAGGAGGAACAAAATCTGGACTTCTGGAGTCAGCAGAAGTATGTAACAGAAAGCAGAGATACCTTTACATATACACAGATAATACAGTCTTAATATTGTAAATCTTCAATTCAATAAATCTTTTGTTGTTTTCATTTGGCAGGGATCTCACCCAATTAGAGCCACTTGACTGGATAATATTTACTTGCAACTTTTCCTGAATCAAGGTGTCATCATAATTCTGTCTTTTATGAACAATTCTGAACAATTACTTCAGCAACACCACCTAGAAAATGGAAGAGAAAATGGGCTTTTGGCTTCAATATCTGAAATCATCAAGATGCACGGAATGAAAAAGTAAAAAACAAATCAAAGCAGAATGGAGATTTGCTAAGGGAACAACCTTGTTGGACACCACGAGGTCTCCCAGGCCATGCAGGGCATCCAGAGATGAAATAAAATGGGAGAAATAAAAACCCCCAAACACCAGCTTATTAAAAGAGAGAGGGAATGGCATAAAAGGTTCAAGTAACATCATTAGGTTTGGATTCCCTGGAATCTCTTTCCAAGATCCTAAGCAGACCTGATTTAAATACTCAAAGTGTTTACTCTGAAAATGTCTTCCACAGTGTGAC